>NW_017387311.1:79765-139882 GCF_001636725.1 Cordyceps fumosorosea ARSEF 2679
AAGGGGGGGGGGGTGTTTGGCATACATCTTGATTCGCTTGCTCTCGACAACGCCCTCGCCGTCCTTGCGGTCCAGCTGTGCCTCGCGCTGACGCAGTCTGAACAGCGTGTACGCCTGCGCAACCACGCTAAACACCAATCCCACCGCCCACGCGCGCGACGCGTTCGCCGTCAGGCTCTTGACGTTCTGAATCTTGCGCACGCCGAGGACGTCCGGCAGGGCGAGGGCGTCAAAGGTGAGGTAGGCGGCGTAGCCGAGCTGGCGGCCGACGGCGGCGTACTGCAGCACGGGGTCGGTGCCCTTGGCGTCGGCGGCGACGGCGGCGGCCTTGACGTGCTCGACGTTCTTGCCGAAGCGGAGGACCTTGCGGACGGTGCCGAACTGCTTCTTGATGGCGTTCCAGGGGGCGATGCGGTCGGCGGTGCCGTTGGTGCGCAGGAGGTACCACGCGTAGAAGCGGGCAAAGTACTGCAGCAGCCGCAGCAGCTTGTCCTTGCCGACGGTGGTGGCGGCGAAGCGCAGGTAGTGCGCGACGGAGGGGTGGTAGACGAGGGCGTCGGCGACCATTTTGTGTGACGTTTTTTGTGTGTTCTTGGAAGAGGTTGAAGGGAAAGGTGAATGGACCTCGGATAATGGTGGCGATGACTTGGCGGGGTGTGGTGATGCCGTTTGCGCTTGGAGCTGGGAGACGTAGTAGGGGACTTGAAAGCTGGTGACGGAGAAGACGTCGAGATGGTTCAAGACGGAACGTCGAGGGAGATGGATGCAAAGGAAGAAAAGATGATGGGCTTTTGAGTGAGAAATCGCCGTGTCGGACAGGAAGATATGAGGTGATGAAAGACGGGCGGAAACGCGCGCACATGCCGAGGTCCACACCCCACAAAAATGTCCGGCGGCAGAAGGAGAAGCAACTTGGGCTGTCCACCTTCTGGGCTATCTGCAAGCAAACAGAATACAGAATGATGCAAGGCGGCCGTAAGCCCATGGGGAGGCTTTACTAAGAGGGCCATTATAGGATGGGCTTGGCGGGTGCATGGGCCTGATTTTCATGCAGTTGGTCCAACATGCTTATTTCTCTCAATTTTCTCCATCTATTCTATTTGACTTGTATAAAGGCAAGGTCTGCCTCTGCTGTCAGTCTCGCGCCACATAGCCGATACAATTGGGAATTGTCTGGGGAATACCTCAAACTCCGGTAGCCGGAGCTCCCCCAGGCTAGGTACTTGGTGGACACCAACAGCTCTGGCAGCCCAAGCAGCACGTGAACGCGCCGGGTTCCAGTTACGTAGATGGGTAGTAAGGACCAACCAAAATGGTAAATGCAACCCCGGGCATTTTCTTTGATTAGGTGGTTTTCGCATAGCAGTTCGCTAATTACCCATTTGGCCGTATTTTACACGTGCTCGGGGATAGGACTAGAATCGCAGGGTTCCCCCTTTTTCATGTGCAATGTCGAGGGGATTAATAGTAGCTACCTTTAAACGCTAATAAAAATCAAAGACTGTGGCTGCAGAGCATACACATCTTGACTCCGGTCAGGTCCGTTTGACGGGTTTGTTATCTCTGTTTATCGGTTCGACTTGGGATGAGCTCAATTGATTGGCGTCTCTCAATGCTCCAAGCACAACGGCGCGGCGTTTTGGTCTGCAACGTTGCCGGATCCTTCCGCGGGAGACGTTCCTGGAGCGAGACACCCCCAGAGTAGGTACATGTATCCTGTCTCTCGGGGGCAACTGCGGCGACATATTATTATTCGTCGTCATGTTATTACCGCTTCTCTTGTTGACAAGTATCACAATGTCTTTCGGTACTTGGTCAGCTTCTGAGCCACACTCATCCCAACCCAGCCACGTTCCAGCCTCTGTGCAAAACTCACTTCTCTCGCGTGACCTCCTCCAGCGGTCCCGGGAAATCCTCTTGGTGCGATGTGCATGCAGAGCAAAAGCCCGCAAAAAAGAGGATATTCTTGTTTTTGAAGAGGCAAGGCCCGCTGTAGCAGGATGCAACTCTGGCCGCCTGGGAGCGCAGAAACAGCCAAGGTACAGGCGATCTGGCGGCCCTCTACAGTGGTTAAACCGGCCCACCGCCAGCTTGGGAGCCTCGGATAGCCGCAGCTACAGCAGCCCAAAGCCTAGAACCCGTTGGCTCAGCCGCTGCAGGCAAAAAGTTGCTGTCCAATGGTATGGTAATGATGTGGTAATGGCTCCCAGCTCCGCGCGCCGGGCCGCCCGACTGTGAGGTTTCACGATGATGCCAAAAGAAGAGGTAGAACAATTCAATAGAAAATGAGGAAAATTGCAAAATACATAAATGAGGGTCAATTCATTCCAAAGCCCTTCCACAACGGCCCCGTGCCCTCGCTGCCCTCGTCATAGCGTGTCTCTTTCGCCAGCAAAAACTCTCTTCTCCCTCCTCTATCTGCCCCGCCCCCGCCATCCTCTCCCCCCTCCGGGCCCCAGCTATTTCTCGGGCTTTGGATCCCGAGAATACGCGACACAGCTTGCCTCCTCCCCAGCTTGGCGGAAACGCATCGTGGGACCTTGAACAAAAACCATCGCTTTTCCACTTTTGTCCTCTCAATTCCTCTGCATTCATCACAGTCTTGTATACCCTCTTTGCCTTCACATCTACCTCGCCTCGTCCCACCTCCGTCACCACCACCACCCACCGCCGAACCTCGTCTCAACACCGCCATCATGTCCAACGGAGAGACGGAAAAGATCAACACCAACATTGTCACCCTGACCCGGTTTCTCAATGAGGAGCAGGTCAAGCACCCGGAGGCCAGCGGTGACTTCACGTTCGTACCTCCTGATGCTCCCTTCCCCTCGGTCCCCTCGCTAACAACCGCCCGCTTTCAAGCCTCCTTTGCCACGCCCTCCAGTTCTCCTTCAAGTCCATCGCCTACTACATCCGCCGCGCCACGCTCGTCAACCTGACCGGCCTCGCCGGGTCCTCCAACACCACGGGCGACGAGCAGAAGAAGCTCGACGTCATCTCCAACGACCTCTTCATCGAGGCCATGCGCTCCTCCAACAAGTGCGCGCTGCTCGTTTCCGAGGAAGAGGAGGACATCATCTACTTTGGCAACGCGACCGGCGCGCGCTACGCCGTCGCGTGCGACCCCATCGACGGCTCCTCCAACCTCGACGCCGGCGTCTCCGTCGGCACCATCTTCGCCATCCACAAGCTGCCCGAGGGCAGCGCCGGCTCCAAGGCGGACATCCTCAAGCCCGGCACGGAGCTCGTCGCCGCCGGCTTCACCATGTACGGCGCCTCCTCGCAGCTCGTGCTCACCATGAAGGGCGCGACGGTCAACGGCTTCACGCTCGACAACGGCATCGGCGAGTTCATCCTGACCCACCCGGACATGCGCATCCCCCGCAGCCGGCCCATCTACTCGGTCAACGAAGGCAACTCGCTCTACTGGGAGCAGCCCACGGTCGCCTACTTCAACTCCCTCAAGGAGGCTCAGCCCAACGGCAAGCCCTACTCGTCGCGCTACATCGGCTCCATGGTGGCCGACGCCTACCGCACGCTCCTCTACGGCGGCATCTTCGCCTACCCGGCGGACAAGAAGAGCCCCAAGGGCAAGCTCCGCATTCTGTACGAGTGCGCCCCCATGGCCATGGTATTTGAGAATGGTGAGTTGATGAAGCCAAGCCCGCGGAGAAGGAAAGGCATGCTAACAGAGATGAACAGCCGGTGGCCAGGCGCTGGACGGCAAGATGCGCCGCATGCTCGAGGTGGTCCCCGAACACATCCACGACCGCGCCGGCATTTTCATGGGCAGCTACGACGAGATTGAAAAGGTCAAGACCTTCCACAAATAATGAGCCATATATCTGCATCAACAACATGTTTAAATCTACTTTAATATAACGCGGCTTTGCCATACAGATGCATAATGGTAGAGAACCTGTCATTAAGAATGGGCGTCGAGTCGGCAAATGAACCCAAGAAATGAACCAAAAATAAGACCAACGCAAGCTTTTCGTGATTGAAGCCGGTAGTATCAGTCGGCACGACATGCCTGCTTGGCTGCTCGTGCTCTGACATGAGAAGGAACCACCAGCGTCCTGCCAATCGGTAGGCATCTTGTTCAAGGATGCAACGCGACAGTAGACATGCACTCGACAGCCCTCACCTATGAGGATGGATGTATGTAGGTCATCGCTTGCCTTCTCCAGGGTCAATCCTCCCGCCCTCACTCACCACAGCTTCGGGATCAGCTGGGGTGTCTCGCGGCGCCACTTCTGATAGTCCTCGCGGTGACCGAAGCGCTCGTCGTACTTCTTCTCGCTCATCGGTATACCCGACACTCGCGTCGTCACGAACCAGCTAAACAGCGGGCTAAGCCCGCACAGCGCCGTCATGGCCACCACGCCCGCCGGGCCGGCCCCCCATCCGAGAGCGCGCCGCACCGGGCCGCGCGCGAGCACGCCGGCCGCCGTGGTCGCGATGCCCGCCCACATGGAGATCTCGCCAAAGTAGTGTGGGAAGCGGCTGAGGGGTAGTATTAGCAAGATGGTTACGTCCCCCCTCGTCGCGATGATCCGCCTCGCGGCTCCTTCACACACATACCTGACGCCAAACAGCCCGCTGGTCAAGAAGTCCTCGTCATGCAGCTTGAGCCTCTTCCGGCGCGACCACTGGCTCTTCTGGTAGTCGGCGACGGACTCGAAGACGAAGCCGACGGCCCAGAGCGACAGGCCGAGGACGTCGGTGGCGGCCAGCCGGGGCAGGGCGGCGCCGACGGAGGCGGCGGGGACGCCGGCCAGCGCGACGACGGGCAGCATCTGCACGGTCACCCAGACGGCCTGGATGAGGAAGACGCCCGCGAAGCGCGCCGGCCTATCCCGGATCTCGTCGAAGCGCGAGTCGTGCCCCTGCCCGAGCACGCGCGAGAACAGATACGATCCCACTAGCGCTTGTCAGTTTTCCTTCTTCACGCTCCGCTGCTCCTCCGCGCAGTGGAGGCCAAACTTACATCGCGTCGCCCACACCACGGTCAGGCCGACGAGGACCAGCTGCCGCCAGTTCCGCCCTCCTCCCGCCACCGCTTGCTCGCCGCCCCTGCCCCAGGCCGAGGCGGCGAGCTGCACGATGCTGGGCAGCCGGGGGAGGGCGGCGCCGTGGGCGGCGGCGAGCGCGCGGGCGCGCAGCGCGGGTAGGTACAGGCTGAGGGCGCCGACGGCCAGGAAGGTGAGGGAGCCGGAGAGGTCGAAGAAGCTCTCGTTGCGGGCGGCGACGGAGGGCGCGGCGACGAGGGCCTGCAGGGCGACGGCGGCGACGCCGCAGGGCACGACGGCGCGCAGGACGGGCGACTTGAAGCTGGTGAGGGCGAGGACGACACTCTGCATGATGGTGGGTGTGGGCATGGTTGAATCTTTGGAGGCTGTCAAGCAAGGTCGTTTTTTCCTCTTTTTTCTTCTTTTTTTTTCCCCTTCTTTTTCTGTTGCGTTTGTTGTGAGCGGTGACGACGTTGCGGCGCTGGGTGGTTGGTGGTGGGTGTGGTCTGTGTGGTTATTTTATCCTCTGCTCTGCGCAACTGCTCGAGATAATGTACGCATGGGTGGCGCAGGTGTTTGGAATCAATTAAAGATGGCCGGATCACCCGGTGAGAGAAGCCGGCGCGGGCGCGATGAGGACGCGTAGCTATGATGTCGTCGATCTACTCACTGCCCGCCGACTGTGGTTTTTAGATCTGTGTCGATGGCGGGGGTGTCGCAAGATCGAGACAAGCTCGCCCCCTGCATCGTTCTACCGCAAGATTGCCTACCCGGGAACGCAGCTTTGGCATTGAGTTTAAACCAAAGTCTGAATTGTTGTGTATATCACACTTTGACTTGTAGCATCTACCGGTTAATTTCTCGGCCGTCTTTTAATAAAACGCACGACTAGAATAACTAATTCCTCTATATCTGCGGGCTCCCACTTTGGGGCTTCGATATCCTTCAAGCTATACATACAGAAAGGATGTGGTTGGCTTGGGGTTATTTGGGCAATATGCTCCAGGGGTATGTAGATTGACAAATGCTTCTGGTTCGCTGGCTCGCATCTTTTCCAATAGCAAGCGTCTTAATTTACACATTGTTTTCCCCCAGCGGCAGGCTGTTGTTCCGCTCGGATGGTTTATCATGGCATGTAGCCTCAAATTCAAGCCACCAAACGACGGTGATTCCGATGCTATTCCTCAAGCGAGATGAGGCGGAGGTCTACAAGGTTATCGGGATTCAAGTGAACGATTAGGCAGCAGTTTTCAAGGGCATGTTCGAGTGCAAAATAGAACCCTGCGCGGCACTTGCACAATTTGTGGCGTTCTTTAACGATGCGGGAGGCACGGAAACGTCTCTGTGGCTGTTTCTTTGGGGATACCGAGCAAGCATATCCCTGTGAGAGAACCCGAAAAACTCAAAATGTAGCTTCCTATAGCAAGACCGAGCCATTTTCCTTCTTGAGCTGGGGTGCTCATTGGTGGTCTCCTTTTTGAATCCCGTGTCAAGTCGCGGGATGGCTTGCCGATGGCCGCCGTGGCTTCGGCGAAGCCGAGCGAGCAGGGAGGGGAGGTGTCACTTTAGTTGATCGCAAAAGGATTGAAAATCGTGCATATAATGCAGGGAAAATCAAGCCACAAAAAATAGTACTGAGGGTGGGAAGTATGGCAGGGCAGGCACGGAATAAGGGACCAAGGTTGGTGAAGAGGAACGGGATACAGTTAGTGCGCGAGCGGGTATGAAACTCGGCTCCGACGGGTTGGCCATGATGCGACGCACCAATCCGTCTCATTTCAGGGGAAAAGCCACGATGAACCGACGTTATAGCATGAATTGTGGCTTGATAACCTGTCTTTGACATGTATTCAGAAGGAGGCGAGAGAAATGCTGCTGCCTGGCGATGCGGAAGATCCAGGGAATGAACGGTATCCATCTCGGAAGCTGGCCAAGGAGGAGACAGCATTGTGAAGAAGCTTTCGAAGGATTCAGCAGTAGTAATTTTGCATTGCAGAGGATCGTCGGGGGCGTGTGCAGAAAGGACCAAACAACAGAACCGACATGTTGCATCCTTCCATTGCAGTTGTTCGGCCGGTTCCATGGTTAGAGTTGAAGCTTCACCGTCGCATCCTCGGTTTGGCTTTCCCAAAGTACTATGCGAGACGAACAAGGACAGGCAAGGCGACATGAGTACGCCTCCATGCTCCGGCGACCGAGCTCTGCCGTCGTTGAGATGCACCAACGTCCCCCATCTTGGCGCGCGCGTCCACTCCTCTCCGACACCAATGCATGAAGGGGCACCAACCCGGCTGTCGGTGACTTCGCTGCGAGGCAGGCACAGATAGAAGCAAAGACGGAGGGGAAAGCGTCTTGGCATTTCTGTAGATTCCGGCTCCAAGTCAATCCTCTGTCATTCACACACCCTCGCGGGGAACTCGCGGAGGGACCCCGATGTTGCCAAGAAAACCAAGGCGATGATGGCTTTCCCCCCTAGATTGGGATACACGGAAAGAGATTAAACGAACCATTCGTGCCGAGGGTTCTCGCACTCGACACTGGGTTGAAGCGGTATACGCTACCGTCCGATGGACACAACGCAGGTGAGGTGGTGAACCTGCATGGCCGCTTGGTAGCGGGGGGGAATCCTTGTTGCTCAATTCCCTCATACTGAAGCCAATCTCTTTCAAGTCGGACATTTCGAGCTGTCTATATTGAGCACCGCATATATTCATCATGTACGAGCTCGTTCCGTCTCTTCTTCCTCAATAGGAACCCGGGCCAACCAAGGGACCAACCGACCTGGACAGCGTCGCACTCTGGAATGCAACCAGCGAATAGCATCGGTCAGATAGACCACTCACCTTGTTTCTGCACGTCAAAGGATCAACAGCGTCTCCCATCAGAATGCGGGTCGCGAAGCGTGGCCGTCAGAACCCTACCTGTAGCATTCATGTGTGGAGTTTTGGCGCCATGTGGTTCACCAAGGCGACTTCCAGCGACAGCCAGCCACACCCTCTTTTTTTTTTCTCTTCCTCTTCTGACCTTGGACACTAAAATGCGGGAAACGATCCCAGATTAGAAGAACCGGGGGTCCGGGGATTTGTAAAGGAGGGAGGGGGGGGGAGTCGGTCGAGGACGACATCTCATTGGACCCGAGAACCTGCGAGAGGCACAAAGTCGGTGGTGCTGACAGGCGTTGCTGTTCCTCGCTATCCTTCCATCCATGTTGTTTTGTTCCTTCGACGATAGAACCCTGCAGGTTGGAGACTAGACCAAATTTATGGAACGAGAGAGCCAATCCTAAATGAGCCTCTGCTTACGGGAGCCCGGGCGTGTGCGAACCTGTACCTGTGCCTGGACACTGGAAGAAAAACGGACGGTTGGGCGGAGCCTTCCTTTGGAACTCGCAGAATGGAGTTGTCGAATCCAAATACCCGTTTTCTTTGGCGAGAAGAATGGCACCATCTCGCCTGCCCACAGCTGGAATCCTTCGTGGTGCCGATTCACCCGTTCGTTGCTATGCCCGCGCCCCCTCCCTCTGCCCGCCCAAGAAAAGGGTTCAGGCTAGGCGAGGTGAGGCATCGTGATGGCCAAGTTCGATATCCGCACCGAAGCCACAGTGGACTCGTCGGCCGCACAAGTACGGAGCAGCTTGCCCGGCACTTGGAGGAGGGGTGGGCTGGACAGCGAGAAAAGCCCATGCGGTGGTGACATGGCATTCTTCGTTCGTTTGACGGAAACTGGTGAGCAAAGCGATGGAGGCCAGGCTGCTGAGTCATCAACCCAACGTGAACTGAACTTGCACCTTTCATCTACACAGGCCCTAAAAGAGAGGAAGTAGACGGAGGTAGATATCGAAGGCTGCCTGTTCAATGCATTTTTATAAAGTACATGTCAATCAGGGGGGACGGCCACATCGAGACGTAGGCAAGACTCTGGGGAACAACTACCAACTACGACTTACATGCCGCCTCACCTACTTGTACCAAGCGAAGCCAACTCCAAGCCAGGTAGGCATTAGAATAATTCTTAGTATACATAGTTCAACTCTATAATGCGTTTGAAAATATTTGGTAAATTTGAGTAAATTCTTCTGGTGGCAAATAGCTAGGGTACAACTACCAGGAAGGGAGATTTTCACCTATCATTTGCACATGCTCCTACATTACAGTTTCACGAGCTGTTGGAGATGATACCTATAGCAACGGGACTTAACATAATCTCCTATGAATTTCAAATTGAAACACTCGAGTCTCTTTTACAACAGCAGTACTAGGTCAGCGTTGCAGCTGTATAGCGCCAAACTTTGAGTCGCTCACCCAAGAAGCGCACACTCATCACATCCAGGCAGTAACTCCTACAATATCGATATATAGCTTATGCTATAGGAACTTATGCATTATTTCAATGATGTTAACTATCTTCTGCTCCAGAATCGCCCTCACTGTTCATGAAGCGGCATACCGTGTCTACCCCCGATGAACAAACACCCTTCAGGGGAGGAGTGAAACCTACCACCGCCACTTATGAATGAAGCTGACCGAAATCAAGATCCTCTTGTTCATGTAAGTTATTGACATTACTGCACCTTGCCGCGGTAATAGACCGGTTCATCTGCTATTACACCAAGACCAGACAGCGCAATGATACGGCTGCAAAAAAACTCCGCAGAACCGCCGGAGCGATTGGCATATTAATCTTTCGCAATGTATAATGTGCACGCGCGCGCCGATCGATCAACCGCAATGTCACCTATCGAGCACAGTTCCTCCAGAATACCACGCACCAGAATCGCCACCTATATCCGGATTGCGCGTAACTCCGCGTCGTCCAGGCTACTGCATCCAGGGGAAACAACTCTGACAAATTACAATCAAGTCCGCCATTCTCGTCAATTTTATCCCATCTTCTACATAGTTACTGCCCCGTGCGTCCACATCACCGGCCGTCGGAGTAGGGCTGCCTCCGCGGCCGAGAAGGGAGGAGCAGCACCTCCGTCGCAGCCGACGAGAAGGCCCTGGACGGCGGCCGCCCCTTTGGCCTTGCCCCTATCCCCGGCCCCCTGCGGATTTATGTCAAGAGGGAGTGACAATACCAAGCTTGGGCCATAACATGCGAGAGAGGAGAAGTCAAGGGGGGAGACGAGGGGGGAACAGTGGCCCAAGCTCTGGGCACGTTGCTTGCCCTAGGAGATTTGTAACCAGCATTCTCATTTGACCAACAGTACTTTGCAACTAGCTGTGAGTGCGGGGACCAAATCAAGGCAGAATAACCGAGTTATTTTGTGCATGATGCAGTTACATTGATGCAATTTTCGACCTCTTCTTTTGCCTTTGCTATTCAGTCTATAGTCTTACAACGGAGTCGTGCATGAGAGAACAAACGTAAAACGAGCCATTTCTCTCCGCATTCTGTAACATAGCGCGTTCGTTATTTGCTCAAGCGTAGTGAGGCGTATACTCTACCCGTGTAAGTGGGCAGTCGAGAGGTACCCCATCGTCTCCCATGGCCTTTGAACAGCACACCAACAAACATCTATTGTTGTCAAAACCTCTCAGCCCTCATTTCGTATTCATGATTGTAAACGAAATCTTCAGCCACGTTATTACAAAATCAGCATACCCTTCAGTTCACCCGAATTTCGCAATTGCCGTCTCATTTCTCGGAGACTTGCTCTTTCGAAGGATGGCGTGAAGGGAAGGGCTAAGGCAGGACCACAGCGGCGTGTTGATAAAAGAGGCTATACACACAAAGCATGAATTGCAAGGCTCAAAGCATCAGCACTTGGGTCATCGTGCGCATAACGTCGGGGGCCGACAAGGTTGAACAAGTCGCCCGCCCCCCCCCCAAAGCGTCACCCAACCTTGTGGCTACATAAGGGCCGTTCGTTCACAGGGCTGCTTCTCCGTATGACAGCTTTCGCATATTTCACACCTTGAAGCTAAGTGGTGAATCTGCCTCGACAGGGGGTCCGGGACGGTCCCCCATCATGCACCCGTTCGGGGATGGGAGCGTCGTGGGCGTGTAAGAGATTGTCATGGCAAAGTTGGAGAGCTCTCAGAGGGAGGGCGTGGCCTTGGAGGGCCGCCTCCATTTGCCGCGTGAACGATGTGGGCTCAATCTGTCGGCTTCCCGCTGGCTGACCATTGGGGATCTCGGCTAACAAAGCAGCAGACACCCCCCCTCCTCCATCTTCCACCGGCCATCATCGACAAGAAGTGGGTGGACACGCGCTAGCGGGAAACCCTTGAAGCTCTCACCATGTATGTCCAGTTGCAACAAGCCTCCTTGTTCTTGCTCAGTATACCCTCCTTATCTCCAATAATAAACGGCCAGCACAATCATTTGAGCTGAAGTGGATTCGAAACTTACAAAGCCTTTCTTGCTGCCATGCGGTGCGTGTGGTGGGTGGGCTGTGTGGGCTGACCCTGGCGTCGCAATCTGGTAGACTGGTAGATTCGTTGTATAGCTGATGCTGATGGGTGAGTTGTCCGCCGGGTTTGTGGTTAACCCGAAGCCTTGTCATCAGCCAGCCAGTTTTGTTGGATCCAATCGACATCTCGGTAGTAGCAGCTCTAAGCCCCGGTCACAACGTGGCGATGCCGGTGAGCGAGGCTGGCTGATAAGATTGGTTGCCTGTTCAACTTGCTCGATTGTGTCATGGTAGTCTTCTGTTTGACTTCCTCCCGGCCTTGGTCATGGAAGCCTTTTTTACTCGCGGCCAACACCCTCGTCCGTCTTAGCCTGAAGTAACATGGACCATCATTCACCTTGCGATGCGCGGCGAGCAGCAATGCACAAGACTATGTGCATAGGCTTATTGAACTCTCCCCACACATTATCTCTCCCGCACCAGGGCCTCGGGTCTTGAACTAGCATCCCGCAAGAGCAAAGTGGTATTGTACGGACTGCAGGCCGTGTTACGTCGGTGTGGCCCTGGCTACCCTGGCCCTGGCTACCATTGTATTCTACGCGCGCGCGCGCCCGCGTCCTGGAGGCTTCAGATGCCAACCACTGTCATGGTGCCGTGACATTGCGTGGGCTAGTCAAGTCGTTGTTGATCCGGTAGTTTGTGATCTGCCCCGAAAGCTTCCCAAGTCGTCAAACGACGAACACGACTAATAACTGGCGTACAACACGAAGTTGTGATATGGAGGAAAATACTTGCTCCGACGCATGAAATTCTCGTGGCTTACAGGGTTTCGTCTTTCTCGCTGTAATTGACGCCGATCTTACAGGCGCGTTTTTGCTGTGTAGTCGTCGTATCCACACGCACCGTATATGCGGCTGGCTCTAACAAGCCTTGCGTCTGGAAGTACGGCAAAAAGTGTGCCTCTGATTATCGCTCATCTTTCCTTCTTGGACCCCAAGTTGCTGGTCACGCATCTGTATTCGCTGGTATTGATAGACGTCATCAGGGCTGCTGATACGAACTCTAAGCACAACCACGATTAGCGTTCGTTGCGGCAGCACCAGAAACGACACCTGCCAAATCATCTCCTTTTGATAAAAAGAAACATCTGATCGTCCAAAATATTTGCAGGTGGCGTCTTATCCCGTAGGTGTGTATGCTCAAAGTCAGCGAACGCGGCTTGCCCGTTGGATGAGAGAGCGAGGCTTCTCAGCCCGACCCCGTCCTTGATCGGCGGCGGTTGGTTGAGAGTCACACGGGGGCGGATAAAAATGATCAAGATGCTATGCCAGAAACCGTATCCAATTTGTCCACTCTAAATTGTTTGGAAGAGAGGACCTTCAGATCCGCTTGACAATCGGCAGTTTCCTAGAGTGGGCGCAACCGGCGAGCGAGTCTTGCGTCTAATAAAAGCGCCCAAGGTGAGTCAAGACTGTGTACCAAGCATGAACACATGCCGAATGTCATATGCTGGGGAGTTGAACAAGCTTACGTCAAACCAATGCCTTAAAACAGCAACAATGAACTGATACTAGGGACCATCACATATCAGATCCAGCCTTGAGCGCCATCAAAAGTATGGCGGGTCTTGCTGGGGTATCCTCGTTGCCAGACGTCCCTTTTTCGTTCGGAAAGGGCCATGTATGAGCATTGGAACGAATGAAAGGGCCTAACTAACTAACTTGGTTAGCATTTTCACTTTGTAGTAGGAAAGGCCAGCGTATGGGGGCCACGCTGACGCTCACCGGGGTTTGTTTTGTGGCTGTGAAAGCGTTGGCCACTTCTTCTTGTCTTACCTTCCCTCGTCTATCTGGCCAAACAAAGAAGGTGAGCTTAGCGACATTTGCCCGCCTCTCTGATCGCACGTGTTCTCCCCAGCCCTCCGACTCCCTTTCTCGCCCTGTTGCGCGATGATGAATGACATGGGCGGGAGACTACCTGCTGCTGTTCATACCGGCCAAGCACGGTGAGGATGAGCGAGCGCGCGTGGCGCCACACCTATCGCCTCGCCGATCCCATCGCCAAGCTTGGGGCCGCCAGCACACGTTTGTACTTGTCTGGGGAAACCAAAAGGCGCACCATGCAACACTGCTTATTTTGAATCTCTACACGGGCGTTGCAGCCGTAGAGGGTGACGGCTCCCAGGATGGAGTTCACTGCAACGCTCATTGTCGCGATTAAGATTGATGCACAAGCAGCTTTCCATCCACGGTATGGACTTCTCGCCGCAGTGGAACAGCCACCGTCCACCGAGACCGACTATCTGATCCGAGAGCTGAAAGCTCAACTGACCAACCATGTCCCTGGCCCGGCGCCACCAACACCAGTTTAGAACCATGCTGGTCATGCCCAGACCTGACTATGATGGGCTCGTGGGCTGCTTCAGGCGACAACCGAATTTCCATAGCAGTGAGCTAACCCGAGACCGTATACAGATGGCTGCGCTCACCTGTCAGGGGGTACGGAAGCAAAGATCATCAACCCAAGATCACCCATGTTTTTGGTCAAACCACGCTTCTTGGTGAGGGCGGCACGCCATTACGACCCTAGCATGCATTGCGAGTCGTTCTGCATGACAAGGGGTCCGGCTGTCAGTGGTCAGTAGCCCCATTCTCCATCTTGCCCTGCCTGGTAATCAGAGTATCATCTCGCTAGGTAGAACAGCCATCAAGGTCGCCTATATGGCTTTCCCGTCCACATAAGCTATCAAGTTTTTGTTATTTTGCCACACATGTACCTACAGGAAAGAGCGCAAGAGGAGGTCCTAGCGGGATGGTGTAGAAAGTTGGAAACTCTGGGAAATTCGTGAGACACCTTCCCATTCCTGATCTTGCCCAAGGTGAACAAGGAGTAGACGACCGACTAAAATCCTCCGGTCGCCACCATAGCTGGGTGGAGGGTACAGGGAGAAGGGAAATGCACGATTCGTACCCCGTCCAAGCTCTCTTTCCCTACGAAGCCAGAGCTAACAATGATGGTGGTGATACGCTCGAACCAAGAGAACTCCCGCGTGTTCTGCCTGCCACCGGAATGCAAATCTTGTCGTTTGCCATCACAGCATCGTGAGCCAGAACCAGCCTAGCATCCCCAGATATTCTCCTTTGCGCGGGATGGGGAGGGGGACGGGGAGGGGGACGGGGAGAGGGGCGTGTGCAGTAACCAGACACAGACGGGCATCCAGCATATCATCATTGCCAATTTAGCGTGCCACGAGTACGGGTTGTACCACTCCTGGCGCCGGATATCGTCGAAGTGGAAGTTGCGAGGCAGAGGGCGACGACATCCGGATCTGTTCGGGGTAGCGTGCTCCCGTTTAGCGAATTGGGAAAGCTTCAACTCTGTCGCACGCAACATGGCGACGAAATTAAAAGCATGCCAACGTGCGATCATGGCAGCGTGGTATTCACCCTCCACGGGGAAGCTCTACTGCAGGCATCGCCTACCGCGAAAGGAAAGGTGTGCGGTGACCTCGTGGCAAAACAAGGCGAGCTGGGCTGCATGTGCATGCTGCCTCAAGGAGACGGCAGTCGGCCCCCAAGTGCTGACCTTGAACAACGTGTTGCAGGGGGGGCGGGCGTTGCACTCAAGCAACAAGTCTCTGGATGTCGGCACGGTGAGCGGAGCAAGTGTTGTCAGATTTCGGGGACCTCTAAGGTGTGTGTAGAGACAAAAGGACGGAGGACAGAAGCTACAATACTCGGTCATTGGCTGTTGGAGGACAAGTAAGCGATCTGCCCCCTCCTCCACTTGTCACGGAACGCGGCATAGAGGTTGAACGAGTAACACACTCGTCAGGCACCACCAGACGCCAAAATTAGCCAGCACACAGACAAATGACCACTCACGCGTTCTATGGTTAGCTTATGCGCTGTATGAAAGTGCTTCTCGAAGGAAATACTGGGTAATAAATGTTAGTGCTAGGATCGACAGGCAGGGATGGGATGGCGAGCCAGCGTGAACTCTAGCCACGGCCAATTGAGCATAGCAGCCAATAACAGGCGTTCGGCCTACCTGAAAGACGAATTTCCTAAAACGGGTTTCTTCCTCGTTCACCCGTTTAAGCTAGCGCGCGGTACATTATGTCATGGCTCCCAGATCTTGTTATTACCATTCTTTCCCATACCTCAGTATGGCGGTGGCTGCTATGTCGTGCTGTTAGGTGACCAGATTGCACGTTGTACTTATGTTCATTCACGAACAAGAAACTCGCCAAGGTTCACTTCAAGAACAAGAGGGGCTGGTAATGCCTTACTCCCCAATAAGCCTTGTCGATTGTAAGACGGGGAGGGGCAGGGCGATATGATCGTAGATGGCCAGTTTGTGGCTGGTCTGATAGCCGCCTTGGCCTCGAAAGTGCATAGAGACTCTTGGTACACCATAAGCACTGATATCGTCTGGGTGGGAGAATCAAGATTGAGCTTGTTCCCGAATTTGCACAGTGGTCAAGGCCAAAGTGATCCGATAGCATTGGCAACTAGTTACTCCAGGAAAAGTGAACTGTTTTTGCGACGGCAGCTTCTTAGTCTGGGCGTGGGAGTACCGAATCCTAATTTGACTTTTGCGACAAAGCCCAAGATAGTCAAGGACCCATTGAGTTGATTTACGCCAAATAGTTTGGGAGAAGCAACAACAGCGTTGCCCCGAATGACAAGGAATGATCGACATTGTCTAGGAAGTCGCTGGCGCGCTATTAGTTTGTTTTCCGTAATAACGGATCCTGTGGCAATGGTCGATGCTCAAGCTTCACGACAGCACCATGACGCTCTTCCTCTAGACCAACAGAATCAGCGTCAGCTGTTAACGGCTCGTGCTTCATAGAGCACATCAGACGCAGTGTTTAGATCATGAAACACAACCATTAGCGTCAAAGTTGTAGAGAGCGAAACATTTGAAAAGCCAGCGCTGAAATCGCAGGAAAAGGAGCGGCCGCTATGGAGGAGCGTTGGCCATCCACTAATAAAGTGTGTGGCGGTGGCATGGCCGCACCAGACTCGGTGAAAACCGACCGGTCCGCCAATCGCAAGAAACGGAGTTAAACGCTTCCAAATATGGTGACCTGTGCGGTATGAGCAGTTCTGGCCATACCAGTACAGTACTGCCAATATCCCAGCTGGCTGGTGTGTGGTGGAAATGCTGGTCTAGTCTCGCTCCCCCAGGATTTGGACTGTAGAAAACGGGCTGATTGACGATGATGGTAACAATCCAATGTCATCGGTCTGCTTCCGAAGTCAAGCACGGTACGTAGCATTTAGCTTTGCTTCCGAGAAAATTGAGAACAAAGTCATCAAACTCCGCTTTTATAATGCTGACGCCGCGGAAACCGCATTGTCCGTGGAGCATATTCTCTGGGTGTCAACGAAAGGATAGAAAAGAGAAGGACAAGATTCAATTCCAGGGTAACGACGAGGCATATGCCTACTTGGAACGGGACAGACATACATAGATGCGACAATGGTCAGCCGTCCTGCCAGCGTAACACCGCTCCAGGTCTTTGGAAAGGTGGACGGACAGGGGTATCGGCCCTCAACAGAGGCGGCAACTCATGCAGGCCGCTGGAAAGCTTCCCAACTGACTCGGTGCATTGAGTTTGTCAGTTTGGGGAGCCTCGCTCGCCTTGGTGGCCACGCTCGATCCACGCCCCTACTCAACCCGCTCCACAGCGATAGCCGGGGTTGTTGCTGGCGATATCCTGGACTTTTGGCAAATACTAATGTCGCCGGCGGCGGGCGGGAGGCTTTTACATCCGGCACCATGGAAACTAGCATAGCCTTCGAATCCGCAAAATGCGCCATTGTATCGTTGAGTTGCAGGATGTCTTTTTCGTTCGTTCAACCACGAAGATGAGTCCTTGAGGGGCGCAGTGCTGTCAACAGTACAGGCAAGAAGGTTGTAAGCTAACGCTGATTGAGAAGCAGCCGATATCCGGGTTACTGTTATTGTCCGAGTAGCATTGCACAACACGGCTGCGACGTATGTCACATCGGGGAGGACCTGACCAGGGTGAGCGAGCACGGCTAGGACCCAGTAAGGCACGATGATGATAACTTCCGTGACGAGACCGGAATATACCCAAGAGCTGCATTGCGCTGCGGAAACAGAGTAAGAAGGATTGGAAGCTGTTCCAGGACCCAGAGCGTAAGAGTTAATTGTACGAGCACTCGCAATGCTAGCCAGCTGCACTGTCAGCAGACCTTGGTAGGCGGCGAGTTCGTTTTGCGGAACTTGCCATTGGTTGACGCTCATCTAAGTAATAAATTGAGCTATTACGACAGGTTGATTGCAATGAGAAGACGAATATAGACAGACGGCGATGTGGAGGAGGCGGGGGCGGCGAGGCTTTTTCGGTAGAGTCTGCGCAGAGACAACTCGCTCGACAGCCAGTCCGCTAAACCTCTTCAAGAGGCATGTTGCGCGACAACCGAGCAGGGATCGAACGGGCCATGACGACGACGCCCCCAATATTGGTGCAAAAGAGGCTTGGCCAGGGCCCGAGGCCAGGGGATAGATGTGCCAAGGACGTTTTGGGGGCGAGCCAAGGACAAAGCCAAGATTGGTGCCGTCATTGATGGGCAAGCTGGCCGATTGCTTGTGTTGCATCGAGTTGTAATATCGAGACTGAAGCTGAGCGTAGAAAGGCTTGAGTAATACCATCGATCTACCTCAGAGGTTCCTCTCTAATAGGCAAGGGACCCGGGGACGAGGCAAACGGAGAGGCAAACAGAACTGGCAGATCCGTTGACTGGGATAGGTCATCGTAACAACCAATGTCCGTACCGGTCCGGTGACAAGCGAGCGAACAAGCCAATGATGGGTGTGGATGGGATGGCGAGGCGAGGCTGGCGGAAGTTGGGTGCGGAATTGCTTGCGTGGATGGAGAAAAGAGTGCGAGATGAGGGGCGGGCAGGAAGGAAGTGTGGTGGTTTCGAGAGGCGAGGAAGTTGACAGGGAGTTCTGGCACAAGTTTACAGTGGTCGCAAGCCCGAGTGTGCGCTGGAAGCTGTCAAGCCACTGTCTTCGTTCCTACAGGGGAGTGGCCAGAGCAAGTCTCCACTGAAATTACAGGTACTGGGGCCGCTAAAGTGACCGGGGGTGCGGAGCGGGTTCTCTTCCCTGTCACCAGTACGGATATTCCTCCATATTTGCCTTGAAATCAACTGACAGCTCGCTATCAATCGTTGGAGAATGCAACGTCCAGCGCAACCTTGTGGCTGTCCGCCTCGTCCGAGAGATCGACTCTCCCACCTTATTCCGGCCAGCTGTGTTCCTCCTAGTGAGGGGCCCTTGAACCTGGTACTGGCTGGTGCTTTTGCTGGCCTGGGCTTGCTTTTGGTAGGGCACTCATCTCTCTTGCGCCCCCTTTTAACAGTCTGTGTACCCGATGTTGCCCTGTTCGAAAGCATTCGTTTAGTATTTTATCAAACATCCATGTTTTCCCCAGGGCATTGTCTCTGCCCCTCGCCCTGCCCATCGTACATACATACGTGCTTTGACGAGCCGAGCGTTGTACTGGCAGCGGGGAGGCAGCCCCAGGTGCGAGGTGAGGCGACCATTTACTCAGCTGGCCTCCAGCTGCCCGTAATTTGAGTTGCGTAGCATGATGATAGGCGCAAGTTATTGCCTCTTCTCGTACACGAGCCCTCCCCAAGAGAGATGGTGAGAGATGATTGGTCAGACGGGTACCTGCTGTTGCTGCTTGCTGCTGCTGCGCAATGCGAACCGGCCAGCCCCCCCTCCCCCAAGACGACTTGTCAACACGCGCGCGGCATCTCCAACTGGGCTGCTACCTCAATGGGCTCCGAATTGCGGCAGCCAGTTTTATTACTATGCAGTGGCAGGAGCAACGGAAGGAGAAGAGGAAGAAGAAAATGCATGTCGCAAAGCTCAAACCACTCCAGTCTGTCATGCGACGGAACACAGTAACTAAGCTGGGCGGACAGTTAAACTCTGTTCGCTCTCTCTATCTGCTCCGGCATGTACCGGCGAAATGTGCCGTGACGCCGCCCCAGTCCGGCCCGGATCTTTCTTGGTGACTTGAGTTGCCCGTGACAGTATGGGCCCTGCATGACCAAGTCTTCAGTTTTCCCTCCAATCTGACTTCGTCACACAGCACAGTGAGAGGCCCCCCAGTCCACTCGTCCCCCCTCCACTCTGGCCGTGAAGGTCGCCAGCGCTGAGAATAGGGCTGAAGGCCCAGAAGTTGATCACTGCCCGTTGCCACGACCGCCGAGGACAAGGGGGAGGGGGGGAGGAGAGGAGGGGGGGGGCACACACGGACGGGACAGACATGGGTTCCCCTGCAGTTGTTTGGTGGCATCTTGATTGGTCCGTGAAACGACGTGCATCTGATGGGCAGACACGGCGTCTCAGAGAATGAATCAGGAAGATCCCTATCTGTAACTGACCGGTCCCTCCCTGTGAGCACTGGGCAGGTGCTTGGATACCCTGTCTTGCTGTCTGTCTGTCTGTCTGTCCTACAAGTAGGTCATTCCACCGATCAGCATCGACCTCTTTTCTTGTCTTGCTTGATCCCAAATCGCCAGGTATCCACTTGTAGCGAGCTGAAAATGGGATAGCGCCCATTTCAATATTTGGCTTCGGCCTCTCCGAAGATTTGCTGCAGCTCGCTCTGGCAGTCTGCATTTGGAGCTCGGTATGCATCAAGATAAGAGACGTGTCAGTTTTTGCACGTGGCAGAGATGTCTTTCTTTTAACAGTCTAAAACGAAGCAAAGAAAGGGAAGCAACAAAAGAGAAATTCGTCTTTTTTCTCTCAGTGGTTTTTGCATTAGAGGCATCACTAGCCACGGCGGCATCGCCCATATCCGATGGGCTAGGTTGACTCGCTCACCTTATTAGCCCGTCCCAGAGGACTGGGAAGACTTGCCAACAGGAAGAATGCTGGGGTGCATGTATGCCTGCCTACCTCTCTGTGACTACCAGTACACACTTGGGCTACCGATGCACAGCACACCAACTAGCCAAGCATACACACCATGTGCCAGACTATGGGTTGCCTAGCTGCATGTCTCGGTCCAATTGCTGCTACGCTGCGGTTTCGTGTGCTAGGCGGGCGGCCACCCCGACTGGCTAGGTTTTAGTCGATGGAATATTCTATATTCCACGTGTGTGCAGCCTGCAGACAAACACCCTTCCGTTAGGGATATGATGCTGACGCAGGGCAACAAGACGCGGGCGGTTTGTGGCAAGCACGCCAGACTCAGACATTGCTCCTGCAGCTAAACTTATCGCAGCTACGAAAAAGACTGGACGACGACCAAGCCTCCTCCCCCCCGGTGAGCTAAAATTGGCTTCCAGGCTGTGCTGATTGGCCCCGAGTGCCGGCCATGTGCGCGGAACAAAAAAGATCAACCGTAAAAACTATGCAGGGCGAGGGACACACCCCCTCCATCTCTAGCCCCCCAAACCACAACCCCGGCCGAGGGTTGCTGCCAGGGTATGCATGTACCGGTCCTCGTTCTTTTTTCTTCACGCATCCGTCATCCATCGGAGAGGAGGGGGTATCAATCCCACACACACATCTTCTTGACCGGCGCACCATTATCGTGATGACAAAAGAAACATGGCCCAGCCGATCTAAGTCACCGTTCGTTGCCGCTAGACTTGTTCTTGGCGCATTCTGGGCTTCGTCGGACCAAAGAACTATTGGTATATACTAGAAAATTACGCTTGGTTATTAGTGTTTTTCTCCTTGATAGTGACAATTTTGCGTTGTCAAGCAAGCTCCCGAGTTGACGCCGTCGACGGGTGCGTGCCAAGCCGTGCCAGAACGCCTGTGCACCAACGTTTTTGACCGGTGCAGCTTATCAGCCCGATTGACAAGGCGCGACCATGAGCTGCGGCATTTGGGGTGTCCAGAATAGGATCATTTTAGTTCCGCTACGACGCAACCCCCAATCTCGTTAACACTGACGCACGATGGAAAGGGAGGGGAGGCTAAGAAGAAGAAAAAAACTTGATACATCTTAATCCGGTATGGAACTTGTCAAACATCAAGCCACAACTCTGTTTTTACTGTTTTCAAAGAACCAAGATTTCGGTGTATGTGAACAGCGCTGTCTATTTTGCCAAGACGGCAATGCGCAACCGACAAAAGATGTCTTGTTCGTTCCATCTCAACATTAACAACTAGGCCGATCCATCCACGTAAACACTACTAGATGGAAAAGACGGGACAAGAGGCGGCCACACAATTCGGTCTACAAGTAGTCAATTTTCAAGGAAAAAGCGTGCACCTCTACGAGCAAACCTTCCTTTCGGCTCGCCCCTCCATTTCTTTCCTGTCCAGAGGCCTCTTCTCTTGTCTGTTGTGCGATATATCAACGTACCTGAGTTTTCTGTCATCCACACAGTCGTCCACCATCAATTCCTTAGTCATTTGCAGCGCAGCTTTGTCATGCTCTGCCCCTCCCTCTCCCTCCTCAACCCAGCTGTGCGGGCAGAGACCCTTTTTCGAATCGAGGCACCACGGCGAGATGGGTGGCAGACTAGAAAGAGAAAAGAAGAAGCTTGGCCACGAAGCTTCATTCCTTCCAGTTCTCTGGAGGGGGATGGAGGGGGTGTGGCATGTTACGGCACCCGTGTTGATGTGGTTGTGGGGGGTTTGTTCTTCCCTCCTTCGACGATGGTTGGTCGGGGAAGCGCGACGACTGTAGATCAGCCACGTGAAAGAGAGCGAGTATTTATGCCACATTCTATTATTAACTCCAATTCCCTTTCTACCTACCCTTTCTACTCGTCTTCGCCCCCACCCCGGCGCCCGCCTTGCCCGCACCCCCGGCACTTTCCTATTTGGGTAAACGACAGAAACACCAGCCTTTTCTTCATGCCACTCCCTCGTTGACCGCCCCCCCCCCCTGGGTTCGTCAACAAGGGCTAAGAAAACGCCACCGCTTCCCGCTGTTGGCGGAATTTGCGTTTCTCCTTTGCCCCTCTGTGTCCCTTCACCTCGCACCATTATGTACCCCCATCACAGGCGAACTCCAACTTGTCTGTGTGTCGGCGTAGTATTTTCCTTCCTGTGACGCATGCGAAACTCTATCACCAGCGACGTCAATGTACAACGTGCTTCCCTGCTGTCTTGATACGTCAGACACGCTTTTCTGGTCCCCGTCGCTTAGCCATCTCAATGTTGCCCGATCGCGGTCTGATACTGCATCTCGTAATATGCTGTATTTTAGTTTAAAGTAATAGGGGATTATCTCAGACAGCTTCTTTGCCAATCTCCCAACCCATGCACAATCCGTATACAATGACTCTATTCGTTTCCCACGGACAACTCTTCTCAGCCCTATTCTGATTCAGGTCGTCAATGGCACGCTGCAACCCCGGATAACCCTGCACTTATCAGCCAGCTTCATGTACCGTATTATGCTTTCATTGTTTCTTCGTTCGCAGCTGTCATCACGCATGGCCATCCTGTTATTGTGCAGTTCTTGCTCCACCGTGCTGGGGAGCCAGCTCCACAGCTTGCCACCTTGTCGTGCTGGTTGAAGAACGCAAAGACGACGGTATACTCGCCATGGACACGAGGAGCACTCACAGGAAGGTTCAGTGATTCTATTATGATTGGTATTGACCCCATCTCACAAAGATACACGAGAACTCTGGCACTGGTGTCTACACGATGTGCCAGATTGGGAAAGTGCAGGACTCGGCATATCACGGCGTCACACACCGACCGACACCCGAATCGCCATCGCCCGCGGTGAGCGTCGACAAACAGCTCCTGTAGGTAATAGTGGCGCCACCTGGAGGGGCTAGACGGGATGCTATCGTAACGGATGATGGTGTGGCTTGCTGTGGTGCAATTTCACCTTTGCCCCTCGGAACGAAACAAAATCTAGGAAAATTGTCGATGGCCACAAACCACAAGCAAGAAATGACAGCTCTGGAACCGAGTAGCGACGCCTGCGTTGGTGGGTTTCCAAATCATTGAACCCCCATTAGTCGGGGGTGGGAGCCGCAGGCCGCGCATCCGCAATCCCCTCTCCAGTGCCCGGGCCAGGCGGGGGGGGGGTTGTCCTGTCACTTGAAGCTCATCAGGGGGCAGAGGAAGCGCAGCGACATCCGTGAACCAGATTTGCGCTGGCGTTTCATCGAGTGGCCTGGTAGGGGTATCGGAGCTTCCTGCGTGAACGCTGGCTGGGAGGTTGACGTTGCAGCGGCGACAGCCTCGCTGCAAGGACGGTTGTAGGGGAGCTCTGCCCACGTGCAGAGGCCAGTCATTCTCCGTGTAATCCGGCCGGGTTAAGCACCTACACCACGAGACGAGCGCAGACACTAACAACAGCGACAGTGGCCAGCGATAAACGAACTGGAGACCCCCCTCCAAAAAGACCAAGCCGTCAAGCTGGAATCTAAGTGGGGGGCTACTTTGTTCATAGCCCGTTCCATGACCAAGTCCGCCCGCCTCGCATCTCTCGCCTCTTGGTCTTGTTACTGGTGCGCGACAACCGAATCAGGGCTTGTTCCCACAAGGTCATGGCAGTCCCGTCGCGCCACCATCCATCCATCTAACTAACCCATCGCCAGAATCGGTCTCGGGTTAGCAGTTGTGCCGTCAAGCTTTCCAGCACTAACAGCGCGTCCGCCGTGGCTTGGCGGGAAGTTGTTAGTTGCTGTTCCCTTGCTCTCCCTGCTTGGCGAGGATTGCCTCGTGCACCAAGAAATCTCAAATGAACGAAGGGGGTTCGTTTGACCAATCAGTGACTTCGATCGCCTTGTGGTCAAGTTGACTGTGGTTCATTCCGCCTTGCGACTGGCCCACATCCATCCATTGCTTGACCTCCCATCCCTCCCCCATCGGCACTGCCGGCTACGGCTGGGGAAGATCCAAATTTGGATAAAACATACGAAATGGAGACTTGATATTTGATGTACGGAATTTAACACTCATTAGTTTTTATCGCTACGACAATTTTTTTTTGGGCATTTACGAATCACACTGGCGATCGTCATACTGCTATCCACTAACGCTGTTCTCTTTTTGTATATATCTTGTTTAGCGAAAAAGAGCGGAAAACAGGTGCCTGGGGCAAAGTAAAAAGTGGCAGGTTTGGGCGAGATGCGATTTTTCGTTTACGTTGGCCAATGGGGTTGCGTTTGCTGGCTCCATTTCTTGCCGGCCGAGACGAACAAGTGCAAGAACCCGCGGTCCCGCGACAAGAGTCTTTACAGAGGGGGGGTTGCAGTCGTGGAGATAGCGGCGGCGTATCCCAAGGCCGTCCATTCAGAACACTTGGTTGATTCTTGTTAAGCCCACAAAGAGAGCAACACTTTGTCGCAGGGACGGCCCCCCCAAAAAAGCAAAGACATGCGCAAGCTTTGGAATAGCCTTCGTCACTAACTAATCCGTTCAGTAAGGTATGTAGATGGCCAAGCTTTCTAATGTCACCCATCTTGTGGTCTGTGTTCTGGAGCGTAATTTGTAGTTTGTAATTTGCTGGATACTCTTGTCCGGGGCGTTTACTCCCACTGTTCTTGATTACAGATACATAGATCATGGATGGATCTTGTCTTCCCTGTTAATTCCTATGTAGTTAGCCATTAACTTAGCAGCTGGACAGGGGCCCAAGTAGCGCCTCTAGTTAATTAAACCTTTGGGGATTTGATTAGCTGGGCCTTCTCTGCTGGAATCAGAATCCAAGTTCCGACCGCACAAAATTGCGCTCATTTGTCTGTGCCACCACCCCGACTTTCGCTCGCCTTGGACTCTTCCAGGTGAGGCGAGCGAGCCAGAACCCTCTTCCCGGCACGCATCATGTATTACTTATCATGGCGCTAACCACAAATCGGACAAACGAGCAAATGAAAAAGACAAGACATGTGTATGGTAAGTCGTACTGGGTGAAGGGGGGGTCGGCAACGTCGGCAGATGGGATGAGCTGCAATCTCGCAGTTT
Source organism: Cordyceps fumosorosea ARSEF 2679 (assembly GCF_001636725.1). Classification (NCBI taxonomy): domain Eukaryota; kingdom Fungi; phylum Ascomycota; class Sordariomycetes; order Hypocreales; family Cordycipitaceae; genus Cordyceps; species Cordyceps fumosorosea. The sequence goes on from NW_017387311.1 coordinate 105,092, forward strand.
AACGCTTCCAGAAGATTGATTTGTCTCTTCATTTCAAACGAACCCTGCAGGGCTTCAGCAAGCCAGTGGATGGGCAGTGCATTTGCAATAACCAAGCATTTGCGGAGTCCCTCGTCCGAGCAGCACCGTCATTTGACAGACATGCAACCCAATCTGGGCTCTGTGGCTTGCCTAGGCTGGCAGAACCCTTTTTTCTCCTGCACGTTTCATTTGGGGGCTGCAGAAGTTGAAGCGGGATAGCGGGTGGACAGGCAGCAACGTGACCGTCATTCACCGGCCGGGCACGGAAGAACGAAGCAAACTTGTACTCGGTCGCCCGGCGGCCGATGCTAACACGGCTCTACATCGAGAAGGATTCCAGCCACAACGGCTTTCGCACTGACACGGTGTAGCCCTCTTTAGCGTCCCAAGTTCACCAAAGGCATTCTGCAACAGACGCAAACAAAAAAAAAAGTCCGAGGTGTTTCTGCTGAAAAAAGGCAGGCAGAATGGAAGATGTCGCACAACATGCCGCACAACCCGCACAAGGCTGAGCGAGGACGGGTCTGGTGATCGATCCGCGTTACCACGATTAGTTACCAAAAATACCAACCCATGGCAGGCAAGTAAACTAGGCGCCCGGAGGGAGCATTGATCAGCGGCTCAGCCCACGGGTGGGCGATGCCAACGGGGCTGAACCTGCGTGTCTTGCCGCTGAGGCGCTCACCTTGCACCGTTCTGTCTCTCTCTCCCGGGGGCTGGCCGCCAGAAGTCAGAGACAGCACACACATGCAGAACACGCATGATGCGTCTGTGTATTTTGCTTCGGTCCTTGACCGATCCGGTAAACGTGGGGGGAGAGGCCTTGCATCCATCCCAAGAGCCTCCTTTCCTCTTGCTTGCCTGCCTGCCTTGCGCAGTCGTCAGTACACCGCCAAACTCACCGCGAAGAAGGAGGGGGCGTGGGCGGATGCTTCTCCTTGGGCGATCGTCGTAGCGCATTGTCTTGCCGTGGCCCCCATCATAGGTGCCGTTTCCTTGCATCCCGGAGAGTGTATGCTGTTAAACCCGCAGCAGCCGTATCCGTGCAAGAGAACAGACATCATCGCTACCACTGGTTCTGCGGCAGGACCAAGCATCAACTAATATGAGAGAAGCAGGCTACGAAATGGTTGCTGTGCTTGATTGCCTGCGCGCGTAGCCTCAGGTGGTACGGTACTCTTCAAGCAATGCATTCATGGATGCATGCGGGCGGGCATCGACAAACTAACGCGACTATCCCGTCTTTCTTTCTAATAACATTGGGCCGCAGCAATATTGGCAAGCACGTGGAGCGCAGGCCTACGGATGCGCACATACGCACATTTATTGTTATTCGCATGCAAGGTCGTCGGTTCGACAAGTGCGCGCGCGCCAGCTGAGTAAGATGTGCGGAGCAGAATCGGCAACGACCCAAGGCATGGAAGAAGTTTAACGAGAGTGAGGAAATCCCATGATGCCGATATCCGAAAGTCCGAAACGTGGGATTATGGAGGCAGGATAAGAGATGTTGCATACACGCATGATGGGATAAGGAAGGATGAACGAACGAACAAGGAACTACAGTAATCTTGGAGATTGACATCTTGGGTCCCGGCGGCCAACGACGGGGAAGCTAATAACTGTACATGACAAGGCTAGCTAGCTGACCTTTGGCCTGGCTGGCAATGCCATTGGCGAGATATGAATATTAACACACGCCATCGCCATAAAACTGAGGAGCAATTGTTAAGCAATTGAGCGTCCGTGTGTTAGTTATCCGCGGGGGACGAAAATCGGTGGCCGAGAAACTCAAACTCGGGTCTGCGCTGGCAGGGCGGGCTTTGCCAGCAAACACCCCATATTGAAGGTGTGTGGTGTCATGTTAGGGCCGGATGGAAGAAACCGGAGTGCAGAGATACCAGACTGTGTGTTTTGGGGGTGGATTACGTGTTGGTGATTGAACACAGACAACTCGAGGCGTGCAAGCAAAGTATTCGAATATGTGATTGGAATAGTGTATACGAAGCCCGCATGTTGTTGCCCGACAGGGGTACATACATACGTGCTGTTAGTAGTAGCCTCACTCGCACTGCATCGGGTCCGAGATGCGACAACCAGAGGCGCCAAGTGGAAGCGCTACAGGCTGGTAGGGCGGCCGGCCGATGGCTACTCATGGTGAAGCTCCGAGATGCAAGGAGAGACACTGGGGATTTCCTCCCACAGTTTCCTGTTGCGGTAAACGACAATTCCTGGTTGGCCCGTTGAACGGGCTTCTCTGCACCTGCAGCGGCGCAAGGACCAGGGGGGGGGGGGGGGCAACGCGACAGCATTCGATTTTGTCACCACATTTTGCTTGCTCTCTAGCCATGTCCATATCTGGCAGCAATTTGTTTGGCTGTGTGCATGAAAATGCAAGAAAAGAAAAGGGCCCTTGTCCATCTGCTAATGGGCGAATACGCCCTGTCTGCCCCCAAGTGGTGGGGGCACCAGAAGGAATACGCCCTTTGGTCCATCATGAGCCCACCATGGTGGTGCCGGGGACGCGGACAGACGACGAGTGAAGTGGAACAGCTATAATGGATACTATATCCGCACTGGAGGATAATAATGGACGAAAGTCTAACTAGTTGACCCAGGTAGTGCCATTGGTGGGAAGGCGGAGGAGACAGCCCGGCTATCGCTTGGTAAGGCGGCGACCAAAATAGCAGCGTCCTGACAAAGCACAGCCATGGACCTTTGCCAAAGCTTGGTTGGTGGTGTGCTGTCAATGCAGAGTCCGCCTACTGGTATGGAATCTGCAGGCAGGTAGACGAGACGAATTCAGCTCTACGAAAAGCGCGCGGTTTCAAAGGCCCGTGGGAAACCGCAGCAAGCTCAAGGCGCAGCGTTGCACGGCGGCTTTTTCCCTTCTAGCTTGCATTGCAAGGGAACAGTAGTGATATAGCCAGGACTTGTCATAGAACGCAGGGGAGAATCGTGACACTCGGCTAGCATTGATTGCATCGCCGCTCGCGGTGCGTCTGGGCTGTCAGGCGTAAAGTTGAGCTTGTTCGCTGGGGCCGAGAAAGGGCCAGCGACGTACAGGGGAGGGGGAGGAAGAGACAGGTATAATGGGCAGACAACGGATGGATACAGACAGACACACTCGCACACGCACCCTCCCAGCTCATGTCGTGAAACCCTCGCTGCACGCCGTGCATGCAGAAGAACATTCCATTTCTTCCGCCCTCCGTTGACGCTGATATCCTATTCATCCCACAAGCGCTGATGCTTTGCAAGCAAGCGGAACTGGCGGATGTGCATGCATGCGTCAACCCCCCCTACCTCTAATACATAGTTGACTTGCAAGGCCTGTGTCGCGAGCCAGAGTCCGAGATAATACCGCACCATGGCGGTCAATTCGGCATTACAGCAACGTACTTTACGGATTAAGTCCGAACTGGTCCAGTATATAGTGGCAGAGAAAAAAAAGACGGACGAAAAGAGAAGTCGGCGTGGAGAAGACGTATGCTGGGAGAGATTAGTTGCTACTGGCACATGGGTATCGAGCCAGGTGACCCAGTTTCGCCTCATCAGTTTGTACAACCCGTCGTTTCGTAAGGCGGCCATTGACGAGGGGGCATATGCAACAATTCGTGATGAATGGATTTTTAATATCATGATGGTTTGAAAAATAGTTAGAGGCGAAGAGTTAAACAGCTGCACAGACACGTAGCAGGCCATTGCGGCGGGCACCCAATTTGGAAACAGCCCTGCCAATTGAACTTGCACTGCCGCCGCCCTGGCTGAAGATGGCCGGGTTCGTTCAACCCAAAGGCAAGAAAAAAAAAAGAATACGTCGACAAGGGGCAGGATCATGGTTATCCCACTCTTTTCATCTTGCCATCGTCGCGCAACTTTGGTCCTGTTAGAGGATAGTAATTTATAGTTGGACCCCAGCTTTGATCCACGCACGGGGTTGAGCTTCGACCTCCATACACACCACGGACAAGAGCCGATGCACCAAAGAGAGAGGAAACTGAGGGACGAACGGGGGAAAAAAAATCAACTTTGACAAGTCGGGATTCACAAATCTGGGCTTGTTTCTGCGGCCAGCGAGTGCCGGGTTGGCGGGTCTGCCCTGTTCCTCCCCCGTATATTGTGGGATGGACTTAACGGACCGAGTTATAGGGTCCAGGAGTAGCTAGTAGAAATGAAGGGGTGGAATTTGCCGTCTAGGAACATGGCTTGATAGCTAGTGAACAGTTGTAGGGAAGGAAGAAGAAACCGATTTGAGAGGGGCGTTTCGTAGTATGGTTTTTTTTTAAAGAACGAAAGAAAAGAAAGGCAAGCTACGATGAAAGTATTTGCTGGTTCGGGATGCAAGACCCGGGACGAGGCGGCGGAGGCGGCGGCGCGCGCGGAGGGGCGGAGGCGCCGTGGGCCACAGGACAGGCCAGGCAGCGATATTTGGGACGACGTCGGCGGCGCCACTGGGCTGTTTTCGGTATACAATATGAAGATGAGCAGAGCTATATGTCGATGGATGAAGGGAAAGGAGGAGAGAGGGAGAAAAAAAAAGCCACGAAATAGATTGCAAAGGGCCGAGTTGAGGTCTATTTGCGTCGAGGTGGAATCAATGGGCAGTACAAAGTATACGACAGACAGACACGGAGACGGACACGGGATAGCAGGCAGGGCGTGGTATGTTTGGGGAGTTGCCAGCACCGTTGTTCACTATTTTCTGTCTTTCTTCTATCGAATCGCATAACGCTTCTCTCAATAACTCCTTCTATTTTAATGTGAGACAATATCTGAAGTAGAAAAAATAAATAAATCCGCCGATGAAACCCGCCGGACGAGCGCGCGCCATGTCTTGCCAGACGACGAGCGGACGGGATGGTTAGACGGTGGGACACCTGCCAGTGTCTGAGTACAGTGAGTGCAGTTGCAGCTACAGAGGCTACAGAGGTACTGCAGTACTTTGGCGCATCTTGGGCATGCCTGCCGGTCCCCTGTGGCGAGTACCTTCAGCCAGAATGTGCAAATATTCCACCCGCTGGTCGGCAAAAAATAAAAAAGGTAACCGCCAAGTGGACCCCGATGCAGCGGCGCCTTTCCCTTTGTCGTAAACGCACAAGGAACCAGTTGCACCAGTTGCAAGTTCCTCCATCCCCCCTGTAACTTCTTCTTGCTGCTAGTTACTACTGCTGTAGGTACTAGTTAGCACCTATGTACCTATGCCAGCGACGGCGAGCGGGAAATGGGTGTGTTTTTAGGCGGACTCGCCCCGGCTCTGGGAGGAGTGTCATCACGCCCCCCGATAGCCTGGTGGGCAAGGTACGGACAGTACCTCTGCCGGCCACCATCTTGCTCTCCCCCCCCCCCTCCACGCAGCGCTTCGCCAGATTCCCATAGGTAGGCGGAGGTACACTGAGCACACAAGTTGGGCGAGAACGGTACAACGATCCCTCGCCGTCCCGACCCCCCTGGCACCTCTCTGCCCAGACCCGATTTTTGGCTCTCGCTCTCCCAGAATCCACCAACTGCATTTCTTCCTTTCCCCTTGCCCGGTTCTTCCATCCCAAACGACACGCCTCTGTCACAATCTACACCCTCCTCCCTTTCTGTTGTTCGTTCTTCAACATCGCCCACTCCCCCCCAACAGACACCATGATCATGTCCATCACCCGGCTTAGCGTCCTCGGCAGGCAAGTTGTCACCTCTCTCAACACACCCCTTCTCGTCCTTCACCTCTCCTTCTCGTCGCCCCCCTCCTCCACCTGGTCCAATGCAGCCTCGTCTTCTTCGTCTTCCGCCGGCGAGGGGTCCCTCTACTAAACATCTTAGTATGTCTTACCGGGGGGGAGTGGCCCTGGCACCGACTTGCCATGTGTGGTGGAGGTGCCTCATGTCCATCCCAGCCTGGGGGCACCACTACCACTACCATGCTTCTCTCCATCATCCACGAGATATTTAAATGTACGGCCTCTCCCACATGGCTTGAAGGATCTCGCCCTACCATCTCTACCAATCTCAATACTCTAGCGATTTCGCGATCTTTTTCTCCTTTGCCAAGAAAGAAACTTATAAAGACAACAGTCTTTCCCACCTCTTTACTCGTTTTACTCTTGGCCACTCTTCTTCCGCCAAAGTACTACAACTCTCAGCTCTCAGCTTTCCAGCTCTCTCCCTCACACAACCCACCACACTCTTCACATTCACAGCATGTCTGTCTACGCCGCCATGCCTCAACAACAAGCGTACATGTACGCTGTGCCTCAGCAGGCCGCTCCCAGACAATACTCTACCCACGGCACCAGCAGCGCCTTTAGCTCCTCAGCTCTCCCCGACGAGGACTGGACCAAGATTTCCGACTTGGCCGAGCGCCGCAGAATCCAGAACCGCATTGCTCAGCGCAACTACCGTACGTGCCACCGCAGCAGCTCGCCTTCACCAGCTCCTCGACTTGCTTGGCCTTGTGACACGCGCGCGCCTCCGCAAAACTACTACCACTAACACCCCTCGCAGGCAAGAAGCTCAAGCGCCGCCTGGAAGACCTCGAGCGTCGCGCTGGCTCTTCCGACGACGGCGAGACCGACAAGACCTCCGTCACCAGCCCCTCTAGCACATCCAGCACATCCAACAAGGTCACCAAGCGCACCTCTACCAGCAAGTCGCCGAAGGCCACCAAGGCCAGCACAACCGCTGTCATCTCAATCCCCACCAAGCCTGTTCACCAGTACTCGCCCTCCCTCGACGGCTCGGACGACTTTGTCTTTGCCGGCTCTTTCGACGACCGTGAGCGTGGCCCCTCACCACCCATGTTCTCCTCGTATACTCCCTACCCCTCCGATGACCTGCTCCTCCAGCCCTACGGAGCTACGCAGCCATACCCGACCATCAGCACCGGCGAGCCCTACTCGACCAGCTACATGACCTCATCTCTTCCCGGCGCCCTGCCTGGAGCTACCCACTTCACCGATCCCTTCAAGCGCGAGAGCTTCTCCGGTGACGACGGCCTCGGCAGCTACTTCAACTACTCGTTTGGCCCCTCTGCGCTCGACATGAGCCACTACGGCGCTTCTCCCAACGCTCCCAACGTGAGTTTGCAGAGACAGCGGCCCGTCTTTCCCTGAGGAAGCAGCGGGCTCGCTACAAACCCCAGCAATAACGAACGCAATGTACTGATTCGGAGTTCAGACACCTCCTCTGTCACACTCCTTTGAGTCCACAGCCTGCTCCGAGACGGGCTTCGAGTACCCGACCACCCCGCTTTCCATGCCCGGCTCGCCCGGCATGATGGGTCCTCTCTCCCAGTAAATGACTACATTCGCCATACCGACGAGATTGTATAATTTACTTGCTAAGGGGGGCCCAATGAGGGCACCTGTCCATATTTCCTGCTTCCGCCTCCTTCTTCTTCGCCTCGCTCACGACTTTCCCCTTCATTTTACTCGAAATTCACGAGGCGGACAGCAAAAAAAGCCTTCATGGACCCTCCACGCGAAGCAAACGGTTTTGGGGTTTAAAAGACATTGGATACACTTGGCGTTTATTGGTAGAAAGCAAGTCCACTGGGAATGACTTGACGGTTTGATATCTATTTTTTTTCGAACAACTTTTACACGAATATCTGGCATGGCGAGTTTTATTTTATTTTTGTATGTTTTGACGATAAGGATATACTCTTTGGATTATATATTTATATGGTTTTTCTGCTCTGCGAAGCTACTCTTTTGTACTTTATGGATCTCGAATGTCGATCTATTCTCTTCTTCCAAAAACCTTTCTTTTTATTTTATTTTTTTTATCTTGGAGCGGCTTTTTTATTGTTTCTTGCACCCGATAGAAAAAATAGCAGACTCAAACAATTGCACAATGGTCGCACCCTTTTTTTGTTCCTCGCATGTTCATCGCCGTGTGCAAGATGATGAAAAGGCTGGCAGGTGATTCCCTTTGCCAAGAACAGCATAGTCCGAGATGGCGGTGCCGAGAATGCCTGATCGACAAGGGCTGGGCTGGCAATGGGCTACTGGTACTCCGGGAGAGACAAGAGATCAGCGGGTTAACGCCCCTAGGCTGAGAAGACGGGGTCCTTTTTTTTGCCTTCTTCCCTGGACGGAATAAAAATAGCAGGTCTTTTTCGTCTCTGAAGGCCAATGGTGAGGCGCCATCACCGCCACCCATGCATGGAACAGGCGGGCGGGCTGAACGCCAGGTCTGCGGTTCACCTCGAGGAGGCATTGAAGTGAGGCTGTGAATGGCTTGGGGATGCGTTTACATTAATCGGAATCTTGTTTCGAACGACTTGTTTGTAAAAGGTTTACGGATATTTATTCCTAAGAGCAGAGTAAATCAAGCCTGGCGACTGGCTGCTGTGGCTGGGGCTTTCAGTGGAGAGAAGCCGCCGCGCGCCAATGCTGGAGAAGGCCAGTAATAAGGTAGGGGGCTCATAGGTACATGTACCGAGCGTTGAGTGTTAGAACGAGGGTGGGTGGTGTGTGCAGAGGACACGAGGCCACGACATTTGTTGACAGGTCGTGCAACACAGACGGCTGTGTGGCGGGAACGCCTCAGTCAGAAGGCTGGAAGGGCCAAAAGCAAGAAAAGAAGAGAGAGAGAGACAAATGGGCAGATTTGTGACGAGAAGTTTCGGAGGTAGGTTTTACTGGCATCACAGAAAGAGACCCCGGTTTCGCGGTGGCGCCCGTCGCTTTCACTATCCTATCGTGGAAGATGGGGAGGCCCGCGACCCAGGATCGTGGGTTGCACGCCTGCCTCTATCTTTCGGTTGCATGCCTACTATCCTTCAAGACCGCTTGTTCTGAACAGTGTGTTTATTACTGGTTAATGAAAGTAGCCAGCTGGCGAGGTTTTTCTTTGTTTTTGTTTTTTTTTTTTTTTAAAAAAAAAAGTAAAAGACGGAAACAAAAATAAAAAATGCCCTTGTTGAGCAACTCGCACAGATGAGCAACAGAACAGCCTGCCGGAGTGATGTCCGCCTCAGCTGTGATGCCGGTCTGCTCGGACAGCCGAAGAGCGACGATCTCCTACTCCCCAACAGCGTTGCATTGGCTTGGTTATAAGTGTGTCATGGCAAAACCTATAAAAAACGAACAAGATCAACTTATTGTGTCCATCGCCTGGACCAAACAAGGCGAGAAACACACAGACACACGTAATATGTTGGTACATACAGTACATAGACACGCTACTCAGTCAGCTAGGCGGGTGAGCTCGGTACGACACCCGCAAGCAACGTTTAGGCTGTCAGGTGACGGACGGTGAGAAAACTGGGCATGGTGATGTTAGAGCAAGATAACCGGTAATAATAACCAACAACGAGAGAGAGAGAGAGTAAAGAGGAGAGGCGGGGGTGCTTCGAGGTCTGTGTGGTTGATAGCTCAATGTCTGTATCCGCGGCATCAATGGTGAAATCCGGCATGGACATCCGATTGGTAAAAAAAAAAAAAAAAGTAATCGCCTTTATTAGGCCCTGGACGGCCGAGAAGCAGAGAAACATTTGCACCTGGACATCTTCTTACACGCACAATGTAACTCTTGTCGTTCAGTCTTCTAAGCAAGGCAAACTAGTTTACATTGTAGCTGCGTTCTTTTTCTTTTGGGCTCTTGTCTCGTATCTCGGTTCGCTTCTCGCAAACGCCAGAACACGGGAATACGGCAACCTAGCCACGATGAGCTGAATAAGCCACCCCAGCTTGCTGCTACACATTGACGTATCCTGCTGCAGTGTCCATGAACGCGGCGGGGGCCGGCATCGAACAGGTAAAACCAGGAGCAAGCCATGCCGGAGAGACAAATTTCAAGGCGATGCCGCGGCTCCGGCCGTCACGGCCACCAAGAATTTCCTGGAACGGCGGCTTCCCCAAAGCGAGCAGTCGCCGACGTGGAGGGTCGGCCAGGCCATGTCAGGTTCCACAGCGGATATACGTGTGCATATCTGTAAAGCCTTGATTTTTGATTGTCTTTTCTTCTTTCAGAATATCAATAAAACCGGGCTATACGGGGAAGACGAGAGAATGTTCATCGCTCGGCACAGGCGGCAGAGAAAAGGCGGGCGAGCCTTGGATCGCTGGTAAATGTTGATATTGCGACTTGAAATTTTTCGTGGCAAACTCAATTGTATAATAATGTACACAGAGTACATGCATGTCCTCTCTGCCAGCATCAAAAGTCCCTGCAGATTTCACCATGTACATTATAGGTACTCTATTCTCGTATGTGTTGTCCACCGCGTTGTGCACTTGCAGCGTCAAGATGCACACAGAGCGCTACTGCCTACTCGTTCGTTTATCCTTTCACCCTTCATCCTCTCATCCTTTGCACCATGCACCCTCCATGAACCCGCGGAGCGCCTTTCAGTAACAATGATAGGTAATTACTGTTCTAGTTATCATTCACAAGTACAGGTACAGCTCCACTGCAAACATGCACACCACCAGCACCCACCATTCAGCCAGCTTGGCCTTTCTCAGCTCGCTCAGCACGCCCGTTTGCGCAACGCTTCCTGCATACCACTCCATCCCAAGCCAAGAGGCCTTCTAACCATCCTTCCAGTGCCTCGACAGCCTCGAACTAAGGCAAATCTGAATCGTCAGGTCGTACAGAGGAGCAAACTCCAGGGCTCGCAAGTGGCGTGGTCAGGCGCTCAAACATCCTTCTTCTCGACCTGAACAGGCTCCCTGCAAGGAACCGCGATGAGAGGGAAGGCAAAGGAAGCGAACCCCTGGGGTGGTATCGCGCGCTTCTTCTGATGCAGATACCCTCGCAAGAATGTCCCACAACACAGCCACTGACACGTACAAGTCGACAGTCAGTGACCAAAGTCCTCGACCTTACCTGCGTTTGCTATCCTGCCTGCAGGCGTTCGCAAACATTCTACATGCAGCGCGGCTGCCCGCTATCTCGTGGGAAGAGGGGAAGTCACGCCCGCCCGGTTGATGCCGGGAATCTATCAACATCTCGGGGGCCAAGGTTGAAGACAAAAGCAAGGCGCCCGCCCCGTGGGCCGACCTAGGCCAGGCTGGCTGGCTGGTCCTGCAGCCTTTTCGACCTGCCTGTGACAAGTACACGCCCCCTCTCGTTCGCTCGCCACTTGAGGCTGAAGTGGAATAATACATAGAAAAAAAAGGGTAACCACAGGCCGATTCAGTTCTTACCCTCTTGCCGAGATTCCTCGCCCGCATCCTGTCCGATCCTACCGCTTGATAAAGCGTCTACATGCAGCCAGTCGCTTACTTATGCCGGAATCTTGAGCACGCAACAGCTTCACACACCACGTGTAATAAAGGTAGCACGCAAGGTGCAAGCTAATAATAAACTATAGCAGCGAACAAGCTCGCTCGCATTGTATCACCTTGGGGGGTTGCTGCCAACTTTGCATGGACCCCGTCACATTTTGCCATCTGCACCGGCACTGCAAAGAAAGACGCACCACAAGAACGGGGAGGAGGGGGCGTGTGCATACTTCCCACTGCCGAGAATGAAAGAGGAATCATTGATCAACTCGCCGCAAATATACTGCATTCTGGCTTTCGATTCGTTTCTGCTTGATCAGCTGCTTGGGGGCTGAAGAGCGAAGGAAACTTGATGCTCGGCTTTCGCGCTGTGGCTGTCATGATAGACACCATTCGTGCATCATGTAGCCAAAAGCCACACAGAGATGGCGCCGGTCGCCTGCTACGTTGTATACCAGTGGTCAGGACGACGATTGCACCCTCCCCGCCAGCGCCTTTTTCTACACACATGATCTGCTTTGGTGGCCTGTGAATGGACGGGGAGCAACGGATGCACTGTCCTGGAGTCGACATACACCAGGGTGTATGTGTGTGCCGCCAGGAGTTGATTGAAAGTAGTGCCTCGAGAGAGCAAAGCGGAGAAGCTCAACACTCAAGCTTTCACACAATTGTTGTAGAAGTGGCTTGCAGCTCAAGTCCCGTACTATTTGATACTCCAGTGTTTTAGTAATAGGGGTGCCTGGAGCTATCTCCGCGCCCACAGAGGAGAGAGCGGAGTAAATTTTCTCGGAATTCGGTGTCGTTGAGCTTGCGCTCGTACGCTTGCAGGGTTCACTTTGGGAAATTATAGGAAACAAATACCATTATGGACAAGAAAGATGTTGCGAGCTATACTTCGAAGTATGCCTGCCTGTGGTCGGGTTTCGGAGTAAGGCCAGCCCACCTTAAGAAAAAAAAGGCTTGGCCCAAATTACAGTTCTCACTAGGGCCCGCGCCAAAGCATCCTTGTCAAGACATCTTCAGCCCTTTTCATTGTCCCGTTTCTTTTTACTGCCCAGGCAGACGGTCTCGTCACTTTTCTCTACCTTGTCTCTCGCTAGATATCCCCCAAGCTGGCTGGACAAGGAGGACCTCCACGGCGGAACAGACATCCTGGCACACATACATCTGGAAAGGATCTGTATGGGACATGATTTTCGGAATGCCGAGCCAATGCGACGCCGGGGCAGGGGCCAGGGCCCGAGAGATTGCACTTGTATCATGTGGGCGAGACACCCTGTTGCATGGATGGCCCGGCGGCGGTTTTATGCCAATGAATGTTCTTCTCCATTTATATGGGGGGGGTTTGTCCTTTTCTCGTCACAAATCACAACTACTAACTAGGAAAAGAAGATGATGGACAAACGCTAAAAGGGTTTTCTTCAAGGATAGAATGCACATCAAGGATGGCACTGTCGGACAACCGAGATTTTTATCCCCCGCACACGGCCGAGTTGGACCACGGCCGAAATCACAAGCCCGAGCTAGACCAGGTTTCCTTGACGGATTTGCCCACTGTGACTAACAAGAATTGGCTACAAAATGAGTGGGAGGGAATTCCGATACGGATTCGATGGCGTAAAAAGAAGCATATTATTTTGGCGAGGCCAATACAAGAAACATGCCTGCCTGCGTCGGGAGGGTGTAGCTCCGGGCAGGGGACCAACAAAGGAGCTCGCAACTCCTCGCAACGGATATGGTCCTTTGGTAAAGGCATCCTTGTATGACGTGGTTTTGGGTCAGTCCTCCTCCAGCCGTTACAGCCCAGTGACAGACAATCCGGGGCCCTGTGCCATTGTCTCTCCCTGTAACTTGGCAACTCCCCCAGATCCCCGGCACGACTTGCTGAAATTGTCTCTCGCCCAGTGGAGAAGACCTAAGTAAGGGGAAAGTATGGCATCCAAGAGAAACGAATGTCCGCAATATGATCCAACAAAAAACTCTACCAGTATAGTTTAAACTTTTGATAACAGCAAGGGGTCTGTTTGCACACGCCCCTTTCTTCTTCACCCCCGGCTATCGCTGAGGCTCTTCACTGGCTCGTCGTAGGGGCTTTGTCCTTGGCCAACCTGAAGAGAGAAATCAAGGTTCCGCGGCGGCGTGGCGTCCCCTCGTTGGTCTTGTTAATGCCGAGCGCGCGAATGGGCCCTGAAAAACTTAAAGAAACTCATGGCCAGATGTGCCGCGCGCGAGAAGCAGGTGGCGATTTGGGGAAGGGAAAGAATGGCGGGATGTTTATCACTTCCCAAACAAGGGCATCTTGGCCGCGATTGTATTTATGCCATCTTTTGACGATTTTGTTTGGGACAGGGGGTGGTTACGTTTTGCCAAGAAGAATCGAGTTCGCCATCTGCAACCCGTCGTACCAAATCTACTAATACACAAATATGATGGTGTGTGTGGCAGCGAACGGATAAGCTTCCCGTAGGCTTCATGCAGAATGCCATCTTTCTTGCTGCTGATGTTGTGATTGCAGCATCGTTGAGGAGTCTACGTATATCAAGTTTGGACGCAGTGAGTGTGTTCTGTTTATCTGTAAGCAAAAGAGGCGGGTTATACGATCAACCCGATGCGGCCGCGCAAACTCCCTCAAAAGAGACACCGAACCGCTCGCTTCTTGAAACCCGCGCATATCTACCTCAGGGCGGAGACAGCGGACGACGGGCCATCTCCCGGCCGAGATGTTCCGTTTTTACTTTGTGAAATACTATGGCGAGCTATACGACAGATCTGCTTTCACAATTTCTCTTCCCCAAGGGGGGGCCGTGTCTACTTTAGCTAGGTGGCAAGGCCAGATAGATGTTGTCGCCTTTGATGGCATCGCCCAGTCGCACGTGGTGCGCTACCAATGCAAGGCATGGTGACGACAGAGGCGGGATATTTGCCATTCCTATCCGGGACCAAAGGCGTGATCGAGATTTTTTCATCTTTAACTTTCGGCGAATAAAAAAGAACGAAAAAAAAACAGTGTTGAATGTCGAATACAAGCAGACAACCAAGTATCGCTATACCCTACCACAAAGATGGGGGTTGGCAAGTATGTACGTACCCTGTTCATCTGCTCGGTACTGTGTTCTTAGCCTCTCTTTGTCTTTCTGACTAGCAAATCTCCTATTTTGAGAAGCTTGGCCAAAATATATCCCGTCCTTCTTTTTCGTTTACTTCATCGGCCAGCCTTTCCACATCATACTACTTGGCCGACGAATATGGAGGGGCGTGTCGATCCTGTTTGTCGCACCACATAAAGGCATCTCATTACGCAGACCCAGCGATCTTATTACAGGGAGCAAGGACAAAATGGTGCAGAAAACCACACAAGGAAAGCGCGCCCAAGTTTCTTGCATCTTCACGGCGTAACGACAACCTCAACTCGAAAAGGCCGAAGACGCGAGGCAATGCAGCTAACGGCAGATTCCTTGGCTCTAAACTCCATGCGCACTAGTCCTTGACGGAACATTTTGCAGATGGAAAGCCACCAGGCACAAGGGCGGTGACCAGATCAAGAAAGCGCTTTTGGCGACAAGGGGTTCGGGGGCCGAAAAGGTAGGTAGGTACTGTAGGTACATACTGTAGGTAGGTAGGACGGGTGATGAACGAAGAAGGATGCGGGCTGCTGGCCGGCGGTGCATCGCGCTATACTTGGTCCGGTGAAAATCGCTTCGAGGCGATACATGCAGCCGCTACGAGGGGCCCTTTTTCTTCTTTGGGAGGGTCGTAGATGCAACCCTGTGGCGCTGGCCTGAGCTTGTTTGGAATTTGGGATGAAAAATCTAGGCTCAACGGTCAGTCGCTTTTCACACCCGTCCCGTCTCCTCTGAGTCTGGGACGGCACGAAAACGCGGCATGTCAGAATCCTGTCGAGGGGAAGGCAGCAGCAGCCTCGTGGGCTTGCGGCAGGCTCTGCGATTTGCCGAGGACGGCACGTTCGGCCTGAGGGACAGATGTATTGCCAGCTTTGTCCGTTGACGGGCTGGGGCTCCTTGACGTGGGATCGCCGGACGGGGATTTGGCTCCGGGGACCCTCACACTCACACACGACAGTTACACAGGGCAATTCTACAACATTTGCTGGGTTGAACGGCAAGTCCGGAAGACATGACACAGCGCGCGCCATGCGGGCCGCTATACAGGCATCGCCGAGATTCTGAGCAGGCGCCGGTGCCTCGAGTTCGGACGCCGGCGCATCATGTGCAGGCTAGCCCGGTGCTCTAGTCAGAACCATGATGGCAACCTTGAAGACTGCGATATGACATCTTGATCCAAGCTTTGCAGCAGGGTAGTGCGACGGTTGCTTTCTTGCCTTCTTGCGTGGTGTTAGACTCTGATACAAGGTGGTCCATGCTATACCAGTTGTCTCAGATTTTAGGCTGTTGGAAATCCCATTAAACTCAAACTATAGCATACGCGGCTCGCCCGGCCACGATGCTGCGATCAGGCTCTGGGCCGTGCTTGCTGCTCGGCCTCGTCTGCGCAGGACACCATCTCCTTTCAAGGACGGGTCGGTGATGGATTGCTCCGCCCTCCCCCCTCAAGTTGTGTGACCAAAAGAAGGCTTCGTCACCAGGGCGGGAGGTGGCCCTGCCGCCAAACCCACGCCCCCTCCAAAAGTACGGACGGTCACTCGGTTCACAGTTTCTGGGGATGGGGAAGGATCAAGAGAAGGAGCCTGCGCCTGGTCGTCTCTGCCTCAAAACACGCACGCCCCTCCACCGTCGATGTTGACGGACGCCAGGCGGGCGGGCTCTCCGGATATCTGCGTACGAGTAGCCCGAGTTGTGAGAGGGAAGAGAGATGACAGGCGTACGTTGGGATAAACTACATGTTGAGAATATGTTACTTCCTGCGCTCTTCTATAAAACTGCATCTAAGGCGTACGTAGATGGTGATTTGTCCTTGACTCAGGATTCGGCGCGGGCATCACGAGGATGTACTTGGTGTACGGAATACCACGAGGAGAGGCTCGCGGCAGCAGTAGTACCAGTCAGATGAGGATAGAGATCTTAGAGTCGATGGTAGGCGGCGACAGAATTACACCCGCTTGAGCTCACTTTCACCTGGCGCAGGGCCTTTCCATCACGGGTCGTCTCGTCTGTTTCCGACCAGCGCTCCAAGCTTTCTGGAATCCAGACAGAGAAGCCGAGTATTCTGGTGATTTGGGTTCGAAAAGCTCGCGCCGTCGGTTGGTCGTTTCGTTGCAGTGAGGGTCCCGTCTGCCAAGAGGGTGATGAGCACGATGTAGCAGACGGCGGCGATGGACCTTTCCCACTTCACCTCTCCTCGTTGTCCGAAATGGTACATTTGCTTTCGCTTCATAAAATTGTCTTGTATATTCATGACCCCTTCCCCAATTTTCAACGCCAGTTCTGTATCCTAGATGCATGCAAACTCTCGCCCGCCTTCCTTCTTCTCTCACCAGGGCGGATCCTCCCTGCGCCGGAACACGGCCACGAGCTTGAGTCCGTTGTTCCTCGCCACCTTCTTCCCCTCCTCCGTCTCCGCCCTCATGACCGCCACGCACGGATCCGCCTCGGCCTCCTCCTCCGGGACGCGCTCGAACGCCGGGTGCGCCTCAAAGTGCTCCACCATCCAGCCGTGCAGCGCCTCGACGTCGGTGATGGTGTAGACGAGGCCGCCGGGCCGCAGCGCGAACGCGTACTCGGAGTTGAGCGTGGCCGAGACGATGCGCGCCTTGTGCTTGCGCGCCTTGAAGTGCGGGTCGGGGAAGCAGATGAAGATCTTGGAGAGCTGCGCCTTGCGGAAGAAGTTGGGCAGGAACTTCATCGAGTTGGCGCGGATGCACGCGGCGTTTTGGTAGGTGCCGCCGTTGCCGCTGCCGCTCTTGTCTTGGTGCTGCTTGCGCAGGGCGTAGATGCGCTCTTGGACGAACGCGGTGACTTGTGAGCGAATCTCGAGGCCTTGTGCGTGGGGAGGAAGTCAAGCGTCAGCATGAAGGTGAAGGGAGGGGGGTTGAGTAGGGTGGGTGTTGATACCGAGCATGAGTTTATCTGGTAGGATGGGTGATAGGGCAACGAGAAGACCACCATAGCCGCAGCCAATGTCAACAATCTCAACATTCTGCTTCAGCGGCCTCGGACGACCCGAGCTGGCCCCGTCGGCGTCGGTGTCTGCTACATAGTCGGGGTAGTATTTTGCCCAGTCCATGTCCGCTGGTGATACAGGGCTACGTATTTGTCAGTATACATGCTTCAGAAATGAGACGGTGCGGCAACAGCGGCAATGGCGCACGTACTATTCTAAAGCATGGTCTGAGAATGGATTCGCGTGCGCGCGTTGGCGGTAGAAGCGCTTGCGGGGGAGCTGTGCGACATTGTGCTTGTCCCGAGCGGCGTGGAATTTCGCACGGTGGTCCTTTTTTTGCGCTGTCCCTGGCATGTTTCCTTCTTCCTCTTTCCTCGCTGTTGATGGGTTTTATATGGCGGTAATGATGTTCTTGTCAGTGGACATCAGAAAGAAGTTTTGCAACTTGATGGTTGAATGCATCCTAATTGGGAAGGCGGTGAAGCGCTGGTTGCGCCAGTGTTGCGACCAGCTCGCGCCTTGTGGTACGGAGCTTTAATAAGTGGCCTGAGAATGTAGCCTACCAGTGAGTCGCTTCTAAGGTCTTGTAGGGCTATTTTGAGCAATTTTCGGATTCTTCCTTGTTGTTGTTTTTGGTACGGCCATCTTTTTATGCATCCATACCTCCACTTGAAATTATTGATTTCTGCATCATATTTGCTTTTGCGTTTGCGTGGAGTTCCCTGCCTCGGCCTGCATCTTCACCTGCCGCAGGCAAGCCACAGCACAGCTACAGCGCCTCACAGAGTCAGTCAGGGGTGCCCTGGTGGCGCCACCGAGCCATCCGAGCTGGCGGCCGCATCACAAGCCAAACTTCTAGTCCTGGACGAACTCAGAAACAACACCAAAATTAGCAGTCATGTCGCCCTCTCCTTCAGACTCCGGCTGGCTCTACAGCGCGGCCCTCTTCGTATATTCATCAACTGTTGTTCGGTTCGTCACTGTGACTTGTGTATGTGCGCCTCTAGGTTCCCCCAAACAGCTCTCAATACCCATGCTGATGCGGACTTGCAGCTCCTCATTGGTTCCGTGTCTATCCTCCCTCTGGTCATCTTTCTGACCATAGACATCATTCTCTGGTGCTGGAGAATGGCGTGGCATCGCTCGCCCGATGGGCATGGCCAACCAAAGGACACGCAAACTAAGCCAACAGCTCCGACCGTCACGTCCATCAGTGCAAGCGATACATCAGGGGCACAAGCTACGCGGCGAAGATGATATCGAATCACGTCTACCAGCGGATGTTATTTCATGCTCTTCATTCAGATATCCTCATTGCTCATGGTTCTATTTTCTTTTTCTTAATTCACAATCCACAGCGGCCCTTAATTTATGAAAACTGCGAAACCACCTTGATGAGATCAGCCGTCACACCCATGGCAGTCACGTCACCGCCAGCACCGGCACCCTGGATGATGAGCGGGTTGCTGCCGTAACGCTCCGTGTAGAAGCTGATGATGTTGTCGCTTCCCTTGAGGGCGGCGATGGGGTGCGAGCGGTCAAACTCCTGCAGGCCGACCTTGACGGCGTTGGCGGCCACGTCGATGCTGCCGACGAAGCGGACGACCTTGCCGGCCTTTTCGGCGGCGGCCTTGGTCTCCTCCATCTGGGCATCAAAGGCGGGGAGCTTCTCGAGGAACTCATCGCCGCTGGCGCACGCCTCGAGCTCCTTGGGGATGAGGCTCTGGACGGGGAAGGCGGTGGGCGACTCGACGGGGAGGCCGGCGAGACGGGCGAGGATGGTGAGCTTGCGGGCGACGTCGAGGCCGTTGAGGTCGTCGCGGGGGTCGGGCTCAGTGTAGCCGAGGGCCTTGGCCTTGTTGACCTCATCGGACCACTTGCCACCCTGGCCGTCGGTGGGGGCGAAGGAGTTGAAGAGGAAGGACATGGTACCGCTGAAAACGCCCTCAATCTTGGTGACCTTGTCGCCGGTGTCGACGAGGTCCTTGAGGGTGGAGATGACGGGCAAGCCGGCGCCGACGGAGGACTCGTGGTAGACCTTGGCGCCGGAGGCGGTGGCGGCGATGAAGATGTCCTTCCACAGCTGGTAGGAGCCGGAAAAGGCCTTCTTGTTTGGGGTGACGATGCTCACGCCGCGGGACAGGGCGAGCGGGTACTTGTCGGCGACGTCCTGGGAGCTGGTGTTGTCGACCAGGACCGTCTTGGCGGGCGCGGCGGCGAGGTACTCGATGACCTGGGACAGCTCGGGCGGCGTCTTGGTCGAGGCGGCGAGCGAGTCGAGGGCGGTGTCGATGCCGATCTCGGCATAGTCGTCGTGGAACAGTGCCTTTTTGCTGGTCGAGATGTAGCAGAGAGTGAGCTTGGGCGAGGGTCGTCGGGTCGCGAGCGTCTGAAGCTGCGACAAGAAGCACTTGCCAACGCCGCCAGCGCCTAAAGTAGGGAGAGATGCGGATTAGAACTGATGCGGGGGAAGGGGGGCAGGCTGTTGATAGAGCTTACCGATGACGGCAATAAAAACTTGGTTCGCGGCGGCCATGATTGAAGTATTTCGTTTAAAACAATGGGATATGCAGAAGGTGAAAATGATATGATGGATTCGGGTGCGAGTCAATTTTGAGATCCGATAGCGGGGTGCTTGAAACGAAAACGTCGGAGAAGCAGGCCGTCAGGGTCGGGTGGTCGATAGCCGGCGGGCCAGCCAGCGCTAGCAATTTGCTTGGTTGGTGGGGGAAGCAGGCAGCACGTCATTGTTCATGCGTGATGTGCGCATTGAATTACGATGAGCAAAGCAAATATTGATTTCCAGTGGTCTTTTAATTGTATCTACAAGAATTGCTGATATATATATAGAGGGCGGAAAATTATTCGGGTGAGGCCGTTTCGTTACAGAGCCTTGGCCAAGAAAGCGTCCAGCTGGGGCGGATTGGGCTCAAACACGTCGCCGAGACGGTTGCCGTCCTTGAAGAGGATGAAGGTGGGCATGCGACGGACGTTGAGCTCCTTGCTGAGGTCCTGGAGGACGTCGACGTCAATCTTGCAAAAGTAGACGTCCTTGAACTTTTCGTCGGCGGCGTGTCTGGGAAGAAGAAAAACGTCAACGGGCTGGGTGATGGCGGGGTAAAAACGAGGGCACGAATGAGGGGCACAGCAGGCGACGATGGCCCTTGTCAAGTCTCCAGGTAAGGGAGTCGGTCGTAAACGCACTTTTTGAAAAAGGGGTCAATCATCTTGCAGTCACCACACCACAGAGCGTGAAAGTCGGCGACGACCACCTTGTGCTCCTTGAGGGCGGCGCGAAAGGTATCCGGGCTGGGAAGTGTTCGAGCTGGTTAGCTAAAACGCCACGTGAAAACTGCCTGGTTGAGGTAGTAGTGAGGGGCTGGACGGAAAACCAAACACGTACTTGGTAATCTCTTCAATGGCCATTGTGTATGAAGTTGGTCGAAATGCTGGGGAATGTAGAGAAAGGAAGTAGGAATTGTATCCCGTGTTGAAAATCACGACCTTCCTTACACGGGCGGGTCTCGCGTGTGGTGGCGTGCTTTATTCCTCTGCCTTCTATAGGTACATACTAATTATTAAGCCGTCTTCTATTCAAAATACAGGACCCTGGCGGTATACTTTCGTTGAGACTAACCAGCTTCAGAAGGTGGCTTTATTAGGAAGAAGGGCAGTGGTGATTTGAGGTGGCGCCGAAAACAGAGAGGCAGACACACTGATGCATTGAACAACCAAAAAAATTGGAAAATCAAATAACGTTGAAATGGAAATCCATGAGACTTCTAACTCGGAGAAAAAACTATCATAGTTGAAGCCCTGCTGACTGAGAGCCGAGTTGACCTTGGCCTGTAAGCAACTCCAACTTGACCACTCCACCCTTGACGTCAGCTCAAACAGCCACAACAGTTTATTCCTGGCAAACGGCCAACACCTTCAAGACCAGGGATTTGGCATCATCCATAACCATAAATATTTCCTAGATGGCAGCCCAAAATGCCTACACCGCGCATCTCAGGCTCAGGCTTTGCCGTCACCGCACCCTCCTCAGCAGCAGCTGATGGCCCTTCCCGACAAAAGAGATGGGCCCCCCGATCTAGATCTGGCTGCTTCACCTGCCGGTAAGCTGCAAAAAAGCTTCTTCCTGCATCCTAGCATAAGGAAGGCCACTAACGCGGGTCGGACTCGGCACTGCCTTCTAGAGCTGGTCGCGTCAGGTGCGACGAGGCCAAGCCCGTCTGTGGTAGATGCGTCCGCCTCTGTAAGCCGTGCGCCGGCTACGGCATCGTCATACCCACCAGCAGCATCACAAGTTCCACCGCCGTCTATGATGCCCGCGCCCGGCGGCAACGCATCTGCCTTGAGACCGTACCGCCAAACTGGGATCATATGGAGGCGATCCGATTCTGTATGGACCACCCACTGCCCCCCTCCTCATCCTTAATCTCTGTACGCCTGCGTTGATGTGTTTGCATCAATCTTTCGTCAGACGCAGACTCATCAGACCGCCCACCCTACCCTCTCAACTCCAAGTGCTAACGCCAACGCAACCCGAACCAAGACGTCACGCACTTCCTCCCGGCGCAGTCCGCCCACCTCCCCCAGCCCCGACTCCGGACCTTCGACACCTGGAGTCACCTGCCCGTGTCCTTCATTTGCAGCATGATCTCGCAGCAGATCCAGTGGTCGTGCGCGAGCCGTGGCCGGATGCCGCGTCCCGGAGGGGACCCGGCGCTGGCCCCGGCCTGGGCAAAGTACTTTCACTACTACCGCGAGCTCCTCGGCGTGACCAACGAGAGCATCCAGGATCGCGGGCGCCACGGCGGCAAGTATCGTGCCCTGTACTGCATATTCGCCCTCTTCTGCATGGACATCAAGGCCGACGAGCCGTTGTGGCAGGCGCACCTCAACGGCGGCTTTGCATACGTGGACAAGCTCGGTGGACTCGACGCGGTGGTCGGATTTCCGCCTTCTTTATCGGCCTACGTGATGAAGGACCTCAAGCACATGCTACTGCAAGTCCCTCTCCCAACACCGCTAATCTTCTCTGCGACTATGGACTCTTTAATACAATCACATGCTCATTCGCTAACAATATTGATGGCATGATTAGAGCTTCCATCATGTGCAACACTACAAGTCCTATCAGTAAGCAGGTTCGCGGGTTGGTCGTCTATACGGATGGGCAGATGACGACCATCATTCAGAGCGGCATCATCATCCAGCCGCCGATACCAGCAGACATCTTCATCGCCATTGCGGGCTTCACGCAGCTACGCATTCAGGCGGCGACCTCTGACTCCGTCGCAGAATCTGTAATCTGCGACGCGGCGCACGCCAACCTGACCAAGCTCAGCGCCCTCGACCCGGAGGCCTGGGCCCGAGAGCACGGCCTCGGCGACTACCCGCTCGTCGCTGCGACTGTTCTCATATTCCGGGTGGCCGCGCACTTGTACGGCGCCCTGGCCCTTCCAGCCGCTCGGTCCGTGAAATTTCCGCTCCGGACGCTTCGGAAGAAGCTCTTTGCGCTGCTAGGCGCGATATGGGAGAAGATCAACAACCACTGCACCCTGCTGTGGCCCTTGATCGTGGCCGGCGTCGCCGCGGCCGACGGGGATGCTCAGGAGCGAGTATTTGTCGCGTGCTGCTTCGAGACCGGCGCTCGTAGTCGGAATATGTTTGTAGAGTTCTCGCGATGCGCGAGGAAGATGGAGCAGATTTGGGCCGAGGGAAAGACTGCCTGGGAAGATTGCTTCAGGGAACCGTTTGTGTGCATTCCATGATGAGGAATGCTTCCACTATTGCGGTCCGAGAGCGGAGATGGTATGCCTAGCAAAGAAATGCCGTTACTCGTTTTTTTAACCCTTGAGCACTACCAGTTCCAACCACGATCCAGCTTCATCTCCCACGGCAAGCTATAGCAAGGCGTTGCCGTGCGTTCTCGGAAATTTGAAACTCCCCTTGATTTCGTTTTTCCTCTAAAGATTGTGAGGGTTGACAAAACAGCCTCGCCAACTCACTCTTCCTTCAATCGGCGATCTCCTTGTCCCCACGACCGGCCCCAGACTTATTATTCAGAATGGGCCGATAACAAGAGTGTGATTTGGGAGTTCATTAGCACTATCCGTTTTTGAAACACTCAATTACCCATTCCCATATTTTTTTTTTTCGTCTTCCCCAGCCCCTATGCAATCTAGACGCCGTCCTTTCGGCGAACTAGACCAGCAGCCGCGAGTTTACCGCCTTCTCGAAGATGTGGGTTGATCATGCTTGTTCTTAACCTTCTAGTTTTATAAACGCCGGCTTAAACGACGCTACGCCATCTCCCCTGTCCCTGCCCGTCGACTCACCTTGCCGCCGTGGCTGTGCTCTTGTTGGTTGTAACAAGTATGAGCGCCCAGCCTTCTTTGCTCCATTTCTCCTTCTTCAACCAAGACCTCCTCGGCAATTGGCTTGTCAGCCCGGCGCGGCTCGACACCGCCTCGGCCTTTGATGGCACCCAAGAAAAAAAACGGCCTCCCTCTTCACAAGTTATGCCCGGAAGAGTCAGCCCTGCCGGGACCGTGTGGGCCTACTTCATCCGCTTCGCCCCCATTTCCCATCGTAAAGGCTCTTTTCGGAGATGGACCACTTGCTGGATATGGGCCAACTTGCGGCGAAGTCGCTTTCCTTTGGTATAACTGATACACTGCTATGAATTTCGGAATAACGGAAATGAAGATGGGCATGAATCCTGCGTCGTGAGGATATGGAACTGACCCCGAGAGGTTAAGCTTTGCTTGGCTATAACGGAAATGAAGGTGCACGTGAAGCCCGCGTCATAGGGAGATGGAATTGATACCGAGAGGTATAGGCTTTGCCTGGCTGTAAGCCTTTCTTCGCTGTAAGCCTTGCTTGGGTTGAGCTTTTGTGATGCCCAAGTCTATAAAGGACGGGCTCTTGCCCTTGAAAGAGCGAACCATTCCATGCTCTCTATCCAAAGTGTACATTCCCATCGCCCATTTCTACCTCTTTCTCCTCTTCTTTTGGAAAATGAAACTCTCATTTGCTCTCCTCGGCGGGCTCTTCGCCCTGGCATCCGCCCATCAGTGCGGCACCAAGCCTAACGCCGACATCAAGGCCCTGCACGCCTCCCTCGCCGCCAACAACGGCACCAGGCGCCGGGACCAATACCGCCGGCCTGCCGGCGAGCCGTTCCAGATCCCGACCTTCTTCCACGTCATCACCTGCGGCAATCAGACGACGCCCGGGTTCTGCAACGGAACGGTGACCGTCGGTAACTTGACGTACCCTCGTATGCAAACCGTCGTGTCGCCCAAGGCCGTCGAAGACCAGGTACGTTTTCTATGAACAGTTTCCCCTTCCATAACCACTATCCCCCTCCTTCTCCTCCTCCTCCTTCTCCTCCTCCTCCTTCTCCTCCTTCTCCTCCTCCTCCTTTCAAGCTAACCACACTGCTTGTTCAACAGCTCGCTGCCCTCAACACCGCCTACGCACCAGCCGGCTTCTCCTTCGTCCTCAACGACACCGCCTTCGTGCCCGCTCCCCAGTGGCGCGACCTCGAAATCCTCGGCGACGCCGAAAAGGCCATGAAGACGGCGCTGCGCCGGGGCGACTACGCCACGCTCAACGTCTACGTCACGCCCATCGCCCCTGACGCCGAAGCTGGAAGCATTGTCGGCTACGCGTGAGTGCCCCTCTTGCTGCATGCACATTCATGAACTCCATTCTGCATTGCATGTCTATTAACCAATTCCCGCATCAGCACCTTCCCAGGAAGAGCCAGCAAGGCCGCCTTTGCTAGGGACGGCGTCGTCGTCGACTCCGCTACGCTGCCCGGCGTGGACAAGCCGCCGTTCAACCGCGGCATGACGCTCGTCCACGAGGTCGGGCACTGGCTCAGCCTGCTTCACACCTTCGAGGCCCCCGATGATGCGGACGACGAGGACCCGCTGGCCGGCTGTCGCGGGCCCGGCGACTACATGTACGACACCCCCGCCGAGGGCACCTCGGCGACCGGTTGCGAGATTGTGAGCACCCCCTCCCCTCCCCCACCCGGGGACACTCTTCTCTTCAGCCTATACTGTTTCTTCTGCTAACGCCGCGAGGCAGGGCCGGGACACGTGCACGGGAAGCATCGAGGCCGAGAACACCTGGTCGATGCCCGGCCCGGACCCCATCCACAACTACATGGACTACTCGTACGACGCATGCCTGTACGAGTTCACGCCGATGCAGGTGGAGCGCATGGCGGAGGTGTACGTCGACGTGCGCATCAACTACGTCGAGGGCACGTTTGAGGGGCCCGGACCGGACGAGGAGCTGGAGAGGGAGGCCCAGGAAAAGGCTGCACAGGAAAAGGCCGCCCGGAAAAAGGCCGCCCAGGAAAAGGCTGCCCGGAAAAAGGCGGCGCAGGACAAGTTCATCGACCGCCGCCCGTTGCCGAGCAAGTAACTCCGGCGCAGAGTCTCCTGGTCCGAATGGGGCCATTGTACATTTTCCTTAAAGGTACACCATGACATGTAGCTTGACATGGCTTACAAAGAGCAGCATCACTTGACACGGGCTGTCAATGTTGTGTTGATTGGTCCTGTCACATAAATCATCATCTGTACTTCCCACCATATCAGTTCTCTTAGTATGTAGGTATGTGCGTCTCTGTGTTTTGTTTGTGTATGTCGTAAAGCCGTTACAATTACATAAAAGGGGGTATAAGTGCAATTCCACCCGTCTATCATAAAGCAAAGAAAAAGATATTCGCTTTTCTTTTCAGGTCTCAAGAGAAGAAAAAGTCCGCCTTCTCCGTGTATCAGCTGCAGTGTAAAGTCAAGACAAGGTATGGCTAAGAACAGTGCTGTCGGCTGCTAGTACAGGCCTCGCCGAAGCTTTTCGGTTCGCCGTCTAGCTTTAAATCAGGGGTGGTATCCTCGTGTCTTCTTTTCGTGATTGAGTTCCTGTCTCTTGTTGGAACTGTGTGCAATCCAACGCCAAATATATTGCCCATGATACTATACGCTCATTAAAAAAGACGCAAATCAGATGGATAACAAAGGAAAACATATGTTCAGCCCGTCCACGTTGTCTTAAGACGGGCGGTTAATTTTTTTGGGGCGACTGGTACGGTCGAGTTGGGGGGGTGACTTGGGGGATCATTGGCCGAGTTGGGTTTGACTGTGGTACGTCCTGAGACGGTCGCGCTGCGGACGCGGGCGCTGAGAGGCAGAGTGTACTTCAAAACACCCTTGATGATGAGGTCAAACTCATTCTGATAAATGAGATCCCATCTCTTGACACCTCCCGCCGTACTGTTCCCAGGCGCTTGGAGCTTCATCTCTCCAGTCGAGGTGGAGCTACCCCGATGGAAAAGGGAGCCCTCAAACATGAGGGGGCTGTCAAACTCAGTGATGCGGCCCAAGAGAATGTTGGGACGCTTATCTGCATCTTCGTCATCATCCTTGCCATCCTTGTCCTTGGACTTCTTATCCTTTTCAAGGTTGGCATCGGTCTGGATTTGATCTCCCGGTCCAGGCTTTTTCCACCAATCCGAATCTGTTCCGGCGTGCTCCGATTTGGCGAATATTTCCAGATCAGTTTGATCGACTGTTACCAAAACAATATTCGGGTTGTGAGCCTTGACAGAAAGATCAAATATGAGAACTTGCTCGCTCGTGACGACATTCTGAATCGAGACAATCTCAATGTCGGCCATGGGCTGAGACGTGGCAAACATGAATCCAATGGCACCAGTAATTACCAGGAGAAACATCATGGTGAGGACGAGGCATGCCGCGAATCGGTTCAAGTAAGAGGACCGTCGGGTATAAGTCTGGGACTCGGCCTGGCGGAGACTGTGAGGGCCTCGTCTATTGCGACCGGATCTGTAGCGAGCTGTTCCAATAAGGGGCGTTCGCTCATCATCAGCGCCGGTATTCTCGTCCATGTCGTAGATGGACGACATTTGAAGGGCAGAGCGCTTGGAGCTGAGCTGGCCGCGGGGCGAATGGTGGTTGCGAGGGCTTGTTGGGCCTGGCGAGTTTCGAGGTGGTGTATTGGACGGCTTCGATCTTGCCGTATTGGCAAAGGGCGAATCATTGTCGAAGATGGACAGGTGACTGTTGTTGGGTTGGCGACCCCACCGGCCAATATGATGATGATGTCTGGCGGTTCCACGGCCGGAGCCACCAGCGCTGCGGCCGGTCGCCTTACCGTCTTCTTCCCCAGGAGTCAAGCTTTCTGTCCCAGAGCCGTTAAACGTGTTGACAAATTTCATGCTCTTCTTGGGAACGGGGCCGTGATGAACAGCAGCCTCCATGACACCGTAGATGGAGCGAACGTTTTGGCGGTCGGGGGGTTGGCTAGCCATGGAGGTGGCGCTGGGCGTGCGGGAGTGAAATCGACGAACAGTACGATCGCCGCCGTCCGGGGGGTTCGAGTCGTAGACGAAGGTCTCTTCCGAGTCAGAAGTGTTGGCTTCGTCAACGGCGCTGGCAATCTTGGCCTCAAAATTATCGGCCTTGGAGGCTGAGGTTCCCGTGTGGACGTTGGGTTGCTTTCGTAAGGGCTTCTTCTTGTCCTTTTTCGGCTTGATGGTTTCGGTGCTCTGCTTGGTCTTGAGAGTGCCATTTGCCCCATCAGCTTTGGAGCTCGTGTTGAGGGCGACTTGGGGAATACTGGCGACCGTCTCGGTCTCGACCGTCATGTTCTGGGTGGAACCTTCGGTCTTGGTTTTGCCCTGCTTCATCGACAGTGAACTAGACTGGCGAGCGACGGGGGGCGGAGGCACAGAGGTTGTTCTTCTTGTGTCTGCTCTGTTGGTACCGTCAACGGTATTGTCCGGGATGTGGTTGGAGCGGGCTCTGATGGTACGGCCACCATCGCTTAGGGCGCCATCAGATTGGGGGTCAGCAGCGGCAAGCTTTTCCTTGACATGGTCCAGGATGCCACGGGCGGCAACGGGGGTGGCAACTTCCTGAACGGTTTCCAACCCGGAGCGAACAGGCGTGTGGGCGCCGGACGTAGACTGAGGGTCTTCAATGTCGCTGTCGATAGTAGGCTGGGGCTCTACGGGTTTGACGGCGGGGCTGGCTTGCTGGACGTTGATGGCGGGAAGATCTGGCTCAGGTTTGGGTGATGCAGGATCGGACCTGTTTAAGCTCGGGGCTGGAGATCGCAATCGAGGGGAAACTGGCCATCGAGGACCTTCCCTAGAATCGAGGGCTGCAGCGCCGTTCTTCTGCGGTGTTGAGGCCTGTTGGGGTTCCTTAGTGGTAGGGGGCAGCGAGGGGGTAGCAGAGGTTGATAAACTGCGCGCGGCGGCTGTGTGTGTCGGTAGTTGCGATCTGGAGGTGCGAGTTGGGCTGAGGTCGTGCTGGCTATTTTTGCGAGAGCGGTTACCAGAGAGTCGACTGGAGGAAGTGGCCTTTCGAATGAGACGACCGGGAGAGCCGTCACGGGAAGGATTGGGTGTCGTTCCGTTGGAGCTGGCTGCTGATGAGGACTTGGACGCGGGCGCAGGCTGGGGGATGCCCCTTGAGGCGGATACCGGTGCGGTGACAACGGCGGCCGAAGTGGAGGGAAGGGCAATGCGAGAGGGGGGGTTATTAGCAGGTTGGGCGGCAGTGGATGGCGCGTGGGTGGCGGTAGGCTGCAGAGGGCCGTCGGGGGGGGGAGATGGATTGTCCATGGCCGGTACAAGTTGCTGTTATAGTGTCGAGATTGGTTGTGGTTGATGCATGCCAACGGGGCACGGGGGCAGCAGGGGCGGATGACGAGGCTCAATGGATGATCGTGGAGACGTATGCAGCAAGGCTCATCGTGGGCGGGCTTGCGTCAAGCGGAAAGGCAGGCGGGCGAGCGGGCGGCGACGAGAGCGAGCGACGACGAGAGCGAGCGACGAGAGCGGCAGAGGAGGTTTTTCGGTGCCCAACGGAGGAAGCGTGGCAACGGGATGGCGCCTGGCAACCTGGAGACCAGATGGATGTGTTGTTGGCGCAGGGTCGGGGATGCGGCCGGGGTTGGTGGTGGTGATGACGAAAGAGGTGCAGACGACTCGGGAGGGAGGCGATACGTTTGTACGTTGTGTGGTGCGTGGTGTGTTGTTGCGTGCAGCAAGTTGATGGATTTGGCAGGTCGAGGTGACGCACGCAGGCGTGAGCTGTCTCGAGCAAGGATGCGAGCACGAGAGAGTCGGTCGGAACGCAACTGTTTGAGAAGATGGAGAGGCAGAGATGAGTGGAGGGAAGATGAACAAGTTCGGCTGAGTTGAGCGGTATTTTAGCCTTGGGATGGCTTGGATGGATTTGTTGTTGTGGGAGGATGCAGGACGGACAGCAGCAGGTGCAGCAGAGTGTGTGGTGTGGGTGCAGCCAGTCAGTCGCTGGTGATGATGGAGGTGTCGGTTGTGCAGCGCAGCGCAGCGCGGTGCGGGCCAAGATTTGTACCAGAATGTACCCGTAATAGTACAAGACGTGGAGGTACATACATAGGTACCTAGGGTGGGTGGATGTGAATGTGAATGGTAGCTTTCCTTGAATCGGATGGCACGGAGTAGGAAAAAAAAAATACCAAATTAATCAACAACTACGAATTAGAGTGCGCGCGGGAAGCCGACGGACGGACGGACGGACGGACCTGCAGAAATGGTACCTGCCAACCAGGAAAAGCAACAAGGAAGACGGAGCAAAAGAAAGGTACGGATGGATACAAGGAAATAATAATAACAAGAAAAAATACTTGGCCAAAAAAGGCAGGAAAATAGTGTCGTAGTGGTGAGGTCAGCACGCGGGCCCCCAGGATTACAGACAGGGCTTTTAGTGGCTTGCACTGGTGACAGCCAGGTTGTCGCTAAATTGCTGTGCGTGCATGCATGCAGTCTGTGTTGTGTTGTGTTGCGGGATGTCAGTCAAAACAGCAACAGTCGAGGTGTTTGTTTTTGCTATTATGCATGATTGTCGAACCCGTGTTGTATTAGTAAAAGTATTCCACCACCCGGTAATCCGTAACTACGAGGTACGAAGTATGTATGTATGTACATATGACTGCCACCGCTGCGCCGCAGTCGCCTGTCGCCTGCTTGTGGCAATGTGCCTGGCACCATACAAGGGTTGAGACGCCACCTTGTCTCGCCAGCCAAGGTACCAGATGCCCTGGCACATGCGCACAAGTGTACATCGGGGCCACGCCCGTGAGGATTGCTCAGGGCTAACCAGGGCCGAGACCAGCATTGCGAGTCGTCACTGTTGTCGCAGAAAGAGAGTCGAGGGGAAGAAGAAAAGTCTCGGCATCAACTGCCTGCGCAAGTCCTACGTCTCACGACTCGCTCCCTTGCAGTATTTTTTTTTTTTTTTACTAATTTTCCAGGGCGAAGTAATATCACAGGACAGGAATCGCCACTGTCTCCCTCCACCACCCACCCCTTCGGGCCGCAACCAGACTATGATCTGGCGTTTCGCATACAATGTCCGGAACGGATCTTGATGTTTTATTGTGGTTTCTTTTTTCTAAATTAAAAATAAAAAAGAATTAGGCACACTGTCTACGATTTCTGTCATAAATGCTGCAGGCGCGTGCCTGAACAAGGCACACAGGCAGCCTAAACCGGCGGGCAGCGAATCACAAAGACGTAAATGGAAGATGATCAAAACGGAAACCTAAACCCGCGCATAAAAAGAGTGAAAAAAGAGCCACTCACAAGCGTGCACGTCTTTGTTGTTCCAGAACCTGCGTCCACCCGTTTTAATCCTGGTCAGCCACTCAACTTGCTGGCAACGAGCCACCCAAAGCAGAGCGCGAGCCACACAGAGACGGCATTGATGACACAACGCAACGCACATACGAAGTTGCAACACATAAGCCTGGTCTACGACGTGACTGAGAGCGTGCGGCCGCCGCGGAAACACCAAAAACCAAGTAACACGGGGAAAAGGTTGGGTGCGTTGAGCCGTCCTGGAAACAGACAGAAGGACTTACTGTTGGGCTACCTGTCACCTTTGTTACCTGCACACAGTGTTGATTGAAATGAGAACAAAGTCTCGACTACCTGCCTCGCCCAGCTAGCACTATTCTACGCCAAGTATCCTATACCTATGTACACATTAATACTTATAGCAATGGAACCTGAATTCTGGGTCGTCGACTTGCCGGCAGCTTGTCCCTTTTCAGCGCCCGTATCCGTACCGACAGTGATACATAGTACCCCAGACGCTACCCACATATTGATCCTTCTAGTGGCCTTCGGCGGTCGCCTCGCCTCGCCCATCCGTCCGTCGTTGCCGTCTTGGGCTTCAATTTATGTGGTAAGCAATAACTGCTCTATCCTTAGCTGGCCGTGTGTTGCTTCTTGAATCTGCGCCAGTAGTTAATACCCAGGCAGGTCTAACTGTGCCAACTGTCACAAGGGCCTTGGGTAACTACCTACAGCGCACCACCGCTTCCATATTACCCGAGTTTACTGATATTTTTTTTATTTAACCCTTGAAAATTAAAGAAAGCACGGTCATTTTCCTATTTTTCAAAGCCTGGCCCGTGATGCGCCATTCCTAGCTTGCTATAATAAATCAAAGACCCTCCTTACGCCGACACCGGAAAGAGGGAGGTCTCGTGATGCCATTTCAGAACAACCTTCCAGCATTTTTTGTTGAGAAGCTAAAAACTGTCGTCACGAGATGCGAGACCAAAACCAGAGCCAGCATCTAATAAAGTCCTAATCACAGCACAACAAACAACGCGGTACCAACAGCAGTTAGTTGCCGAGGGCACAGGGCCAGGCCGACAAAATCGCCCGCCCAGCTCGTGCGCTGGGGACTCGCACCATCGCCCCCCTCCCCTCTCATAGGACAGCAAGAAAAATTATGAGAATGAAAAATGCAAAGAAAAATGCAAGAGGAAAGGAGAAGAAGCACCTGGGAGAAAGCAGCAAAATATGGAGCCCGCGGAAGCTAGCACATGCGTCCCGAGAGTCTGGGTCGCTCGCTGGCCTGATTCAGGCTCTGGCCGCCCTCATGGCACGACTGACACGTAGCCCTACCCGGTACCAGTAGTTACGGTGAGCATACGGATCTAGTACATACACATAGCTGTAGTAACTACAGTAACTTGGTGAGTAGGGAGGCAGGCAGATGGACCTCGGATATTCCCTCTGTCACCGCGCCCGAGCCTGACCCTGCAGCCTGTCAACTGTCTGCCGTGTTCCTGCCAGAATCTGCCCAGTGTAACGAGTTCTCTCATGTCCGTCTCGGCATCCTTTTCCTGTTTCCTATTTCCTTTTTCCTTATCCTATCAAGTCTCAGCCGCCAAGCCCGCTCGGCAAATGGCAAAAAGTTGCATTCGTCCCCACTAGTCCAGCGGCCTACCCTATAGACCGCGACATAGGGACTAAACATAGACAGCCATTGCAGCTATGGACTTATAAGGAGTGCAGTAATCGCTATGCCTCGTTCCTACGCCGTGAAGTGCAGCCAGTTATTAAGCGACATCGCTGGCGATGTCTTACTGACTGATGATACATGGTCCATGCTGCGCTGACATGGTCGTCATCGTGATTGGGTCCGCCTCCGACAGCGAGAAGGAGCTATACGGCCGGCTGTCATCATGGTGCACACCATAACCTGCCCCCAGAATCAGGCCCACGCTCGAGAACGCGATGCATCAGCTTGACTGTCATGTATTGAATCCAAACATGTTTCACCAAGCTGCTTTGCGCCGAGCTGAGCTGAGCGGATGCTGACACCTGTTCCACCGTTGACAAACAAGACGACCGACCGACTTGTAGTCGAGACAAATAACTATCAATCAAGAGGATGCTACTATGCATCACCGACGACTCTCGGTTTCTGGCCAAGTATTATTATTCTCATCCCTGTCCTTGTAAACCTCGCTTCATACCCAAACTTGCAAAGCCAGGTCTGGAGCCGGCGCAGGCCACTGGAAACTGCTCCTCACAAGCACCACCAGCCCGTCCGGACCCCCCCCCCCCCCCCATCCTACCACGACAAACCCGCTTCCTCCGTAAATCCCAACGACCCCGCAAGTATCAGACATGCTTTCCAGCCCCTAACCCCCCCCAAATGCTTTGGCGGCGGCGCCCTCACCAGCTTCACCAGTATACCTTCCGGCTTCGCGACGCTCTTCCTATGCTGCTCCGTCTTGTACAGCGGATTCTCCGCGTCCGCCTTCGCGCCCACCTAGCCCCCCGGCACCACCGCCCTCGCAACCCCTCAACAGCCCGCCCTCGCCGTCAATCGCCGCCGCCAGGTCCCGCGAACAGCACCGACGAGTCGAGCCACGGCTTGACGTGCTTGGCCAGCGGCAGCACCGGCCCGGCGTCCGGCACCGGCAGCGTCCACTCCCGCGCAGCCGGCGGTCTCGGCCGGCATCGTCCAGAATCGCGCCCCCTCATCGTCGTCGGAGGAGTTGCCGAGCCACCGCAGGTAGTCGGCGACGTACTGGACGTGGGCTCGATCGAGGAGGAGGCCGCTCTGCGAGGATCATGATGACGCCTCATCGTCGTCGTCGTCGTAGCAGATGAGCTGGGAGCCCTCGGTGCAGATGGCCCCTCGCGGGACGAGGGCGTGGACAGTGATGGGGAGGTTGGCGGCGAGCAGAGCGGTGGTGGCCTGGAAGAGCAGCATCCTTGCAGGCGGAGGGTAGAGAATGGAAAGATTGGTCCGAAGAGCTGTGTTGCGATGTAAATGGCTGACGAAGGGGTGGTTTTCCTGAAGCTCTACTGCTGAAGAAGCGCCCAACCTTTTATCTCTGCAGCTCAAGGATAGAGATGTGCTCAGCTTCGTTGAAGAATCGTCCAGAAGCCTGCGTAGTGATTCTGATCATGTCAGCGCATGTCGTTGTTTGTCGTTGCACTTACACATGCCCTCGCGACATTTTGAGACATGCAAGTACGACTCGATCGTCGCTTCAGTCAACGGCATATGCACTCTCTTCCCAATCTGTGTCGTCCACAGCCTTGGCTTGGGATAAGCGAATAGGCGAGCCTGGCATGTGCCAAAGCTGTGATGCAATGCAGCTCCTCTATACTATCAGGCCAAATACTGACGTGGGCAGCGTTCACAAAAGCAAGACGGGGCATTAAACACTAGATTCAAGACATACAAATGAAATTGGAGGTAAAAACTACCCTAATAGATGAGGATCCTCGCAAGCAATCCATTATAATTAACGCCGAAACCTTCTCCTACAGATGAACAGAGACCATCTTCGTTCCGACATTTGCTATCCAATTGCCCGCTTCCAAATCTGTCATCGCAAAGTTTGTCAAGCTCGGGCTTGCATCTGCTATCTCCGTGTTACTACGACGAAAACACATGCTATGCTAACCGTCAGTGGAGTTCTGCTCACCTAAACCAGCGTAAAATGATTCCCCAGAGATGCAGTCCTCGCCTGTAGGCGGACCTCTCCGACCTTTCCTGCTCCGCACGAGAATGCAACCAACGTCAGGGTCATGAGAGTGTTTCGGGGGGGG
>NW_017387311.1:139916-223775 GCF_001636725.1 Cordyceps fumosorosea ARSEF 2679
GTGGGGGGGGGGGGGGGGGGAACTGGCATCCA
The DNA here is from genome assembly GCF_001636725.1 of Cordyceps fumosorosea ARSEF 2679. Classification (NCBI taxonomy): domain Eukaryota; kingdom Fungi; phylum Ascomycota; class Sordariomycetes; order Hypocreales; family Cordycipitaceae; genus Cordyceps; species Cordyceps fumosorosea. The sequence continues at coordinate 139,949 of NW_017387311.1, forward strand.
TGTTTCCCTGTAGTAGTTGCATCTCCCACGTAACAAGGCATCTACCGAAATCGAAACCCAACCAGAAGAGAGTAAAGAAAAATAAACACAGTAATACATCCGCCTTGCAGCTATCCGCTTACACAGGGTGCATGTATCCAGGCAGGAACTTGATCCATGGGCCCCTACGACCGCGAACGGGAATCGGATGGTGCAGATCGCACAGGGGAATAGCCCCGGGACCAGCGCTCTCATCAAACGGGTCGTACAACTCAAGAGTCGCTGTCGCCGCCGGCGAGCCGCCATTCGGCAGGCGGTAAGTCTGGGCGAGCATGGGTATCGTGGGGATGGACGCAGAGCGCTGGCGCTCCAGCGGCGGGAGGTCGTGCGCGCGCGCGTCCGTCGGCGCTCCGCTCTCCCGGCAGTAAAACCAACCACGGCCCTCGGGCGCGCCCGGGGTAGCCGGCCGGAGGGTCGAGCGGATGGTGTTGTTGCTGCTGACGAGGCTGGGGCCGTCATAATCCGACACGGACCGCGAGGCGCAGTCGTGCTCGTAGGAGCCGCCGACGCCGGCGAGGTACTGCGCGTGCGGGTCCATCGACGGTCTGCTCTCGCCGGGGTTGAAACAGGCACGGTTCTCGCGCTCGACCGGGGTGCTTGGCCGGACGGTGGAGAGGATGCTATTGTTGCTGATGCTCCTGGCGAGGTTGGGGCCGCCATAGTCCGATACGGGCCGCGAGGCGTAGTCGTGCCCGTAGAAGCCGCCGACGCCAGCAAGGTCCTGCGCGTACGCGTCCGTCGATGGTCCGTTCATAGCTGGCGACTCCTCCTCCTCGGCATTAAAGTAGAGAAAGGGATTGTTCTGGGGATCGAACGGGGTGGCCTGCCGAGCGGCGGGGAGGATACTACTATTATCAATACTGCTAACGATGCTAGGGCCGTTATAGTCCGACACGGACCGTGAGGCGTAGTCGTGGCTGTAGAAGGTCGACGGTCCACTCACGGCTGGCGACTCCTCCGCCTCCTCGTCGCTGGGGTAGAACGAGGCGCGGTTCTCGGGCTCAAGCGGGGTGCCCGGCATAGCGACGGAGAAGTAGCCGTTGTCGCTGATGCTGCTGACTATGCTGAAGCCGTCATGGTCAGATGCGGACTGCGAGGCGCGAAGGTGCCCGTAGAAGGAGTTCGAGGGCGACGTCGGGGCCGGGGCCGGCGCCGGTGGCCTCGGCCGGGACCACAGGGGTAGGGGCGCGGCAGTGGGCCGATGTGTGTAGTAGCCGGGGTCACCAGGATCGCTGGGTCGGTAGCCCGCGTCGCTGACCTGGACCACACAGACCGGCATGATTTCCCGGAGCCTTTGGAACGACTCTGTCGTCATCCGTGCTTCCCGCGTCGACGCCTGGAGCGGCGACGGCGGCGGCGGCGGCGGCGTCTCGGGGCGGGCGGCACCGCGCAGGCGAGTGACTACCCGTGTCCAGAGTTTGTGCAGGGACCGGCGCAGACGGCTCGGGCGCTTCTGTCGCTCTGGAAACGAGAACTCGTGGCTGGCGGAGGACGGGGTCGGCTGGATGAACTCCTCGTCAGTGGCAGATGACAGGCTCCAGGTCCACAGGAAGGAATCCTCGTCAGTGGCAGAGGACAGGGTCGACTGGATGGGCTCCTCGTCGCTGGGGGCGGCAGGCTCCTCCATGGACGAAACCTGCTTGCGCCGGCGTTGGAAGAAGCGAGCCATCGCGACTTTTCTAGAGGGTGCAAAGAACGTGTTGACGTAGGAAGGTTGTGGCAAGGAGGCAACAAAGGACGCAAGAGTTGTCGAGTTGTCGAGTTGTCGTAGGGTCTTGCGTTGCTCAACAGGCCCTGCTATCACGAGGAGTGACGAAGGAGTGAAGTGCAACACGGAAAGTCGGAAGCAGGACACCAACTACCCTTCATTTTGGACAATAATAACAATAAAATAATAAATAAATAAACTTTGGCGGTTAAGCTAGTTGGCAACAAAGGAAGAGTCGTGAAGCCTCAGTACCGTCTGGAAGGTTTCCAACTGAGTTCAGGCAACCAACTTACTTGCTCCGGCTATAAAGTTATCCCACAACTTTATAATTGTAAATCACGTAAAGAGTTGATCATGACAGTCCCGCTGGTAGTGCTGGTCTCGTCGCTGGCCCGCTCGGGGAACGACGACGATGTAGTCGCGTGTTGGTCGCGTGTTGGATTTTTTCCCCTACTTGCCCTTGTTGGCCGTGAAGCAAAAAGGCAAAGTATGACAAACAGAAGGAAACTTGTGGAGAAACCCGGTAAGCTCAGGCAAAAGTGACTGTCTAGATGGCCTTTGATTTCCGGCACAAAATTGCGACAGGCATGGTCAACCTAAGGCGTTGAGAATTAGCGACTGGTAGAAGGAAACGACCAAAAGACCCCGTGGACAAGGATAAGGAAAAGCATACCGAAAGAGTTAAAAGAAAGCCTAGAATTCTCTGAAGCCCAGTCCATGGTTAGCCCTGGCAGAGCAGCAGGACAAGGTTCCAAAGTCTTAACTCAGTAGCCCGTGCTGCACACTTGTCACCCGTCCAGCCCGCTTAGGAAGCTGTCCGCCTGCTTCGTCGCCCTCCTAGCCTCCATCGCCTTGCGCCTGTCCTCCATCTCACGACGCCGCGCGGCCTTGCGGTCCTCCCTCGCCTGGCGCTGCTCCTCCGTCTGGCGACGCTCCGCCTCGAGCTCGCGCATCTCGCGCTGCCGCTCCTCCTCGTCCTTGCTGAACTTGTAGAAGCCGACGCCCTTGGTGCGCACCTCCCTGTCCGCGTCGTAGTGTTTCATCTCGGGCGGCGTCGCGCTGCGGTCGCGTTTGCGCGCCAGCGCCTCCATCTGCTCCGGGTCGTCCGGCGCAAAGGCCATGGCCTGGATGGCGTCGCCGTGGATGAGGTTGCTCGGCGCGGCGGGGCGCGCCGACATGCGGTCGAGCTCCTCGGCGCCGAGCAGCCCGCGGCGGGCGCGCCGCTCCATGCGCTCCTTTTCGGCGCGGGTGCCGCGCCGCAGACGGCCAAACTCGTCCTCGTACTCGATGATCTCGTCGTCGCCGCCGTCCCCGTCTTGCTCGTCACCGGACGACGAACTTAGCTCAGACAGCTCCCTGCCTTCTTCATTCTCTGCCCACTTGCGGTCAAAGTCGATCAGGGGTCCCGCCTCGTTGTCCTGCGGCACGTAATCGCCGCGCTTCATGGCGGCGTAGAGGCGGGCCTTGCACTCCATGTTGCGCCTCACGCGGGCCAGCTCGCGCGACTCCTCCTCGGTGCCCGCCACGTCCTTGAGGACAAGCTTCTCGTCCTTGGCGCTTGCTTGGGCCTCCCGTTTCCGCGCCGTGTGGCTGCGAAACAGGTCGTCCTTGGGCTCCTTGGAGGGGCGGACGCGGCCGGCGGTGGCGGAGCCTGACGAGGCGCCGGATGATGCCATCAGCGAGGTCAGCTGGGCCGTAAATTCCAGGGAGGAAGAGAGGGTGGCATCTCTTCGCTGCTTCTTCTTGGGCCGCTGCCCGTAAAGATTGGGGTCTTGAGGCATCTTGGTTGGGCGTGGTGTTTGTGTTGCGCTAGTCGCGATCTGCGGCTCCGTGTCTCTGGACGTCAATCACATAACTTTCATCTGTGACAAGCGAGAAAAGGAAAAAGAATAAAAATGACGTCTTAATGATGGCTTATCGCAGTGCCTGAAGAGGCCGTGAGGAATTGTTGATGATGCAGGACGACAGAATTGCAGACCAAAAAAGTGAAGGCAAAATAGGCGACGTCGAGGGTGGGGCAGACTGTGGCTGCTGTTTGTAGATCTACTGAGTTGCGCATTGTGTACCGTAATAATAGCAACGAAATTTACTTCCAATTAAATGATAACTTTAGCCATTTTGTACTCTTTAATTTCTATTCTTGAGGAATAAAGTTTTGGTGAAAGCTGAGTTGCATTTTGTATGTTCCAACCATCGACCGTCCAGGTTAACCATTCCCCAGGTCGCAAGGAAGAGTGGGATGCAGTTTGAGAAGTGCTGGAGGATATATTGACAGCGTTTATATTATGTGAGAAATACAGGACATAATTTTAAAAATTCCAGCTTTTGTAGAAATTGACCCGGCCATGTAGAGCGTCCGACCCCAGGAGCTCCTATAAGTCACTTGCTTACTTGCTTACTTGCCACGGGTATCGGGCCAGGTCTGGCGCATACGCTCCATCTGACCCTTTGTGAACTCAGTCATGCAGTAATCATCAGAGTAGTCCATGTAGTTGTGGACAGGGTCCGGGCCGGGCATCGACGACTTGTTGTTGGATTCAAGGGTTCCCGTGCAGGTATCCCGGTCCTGAGCAGGTTAGCGGGCTCCGTTTCAAACGACCCCAACACAGAAAGAACAAAGACAAGGAAAAAGAAAGAAGGGCGTTTCTTACCTTGGGGCAACGGCTCGAGGGACTGCCCTCGGCGGGGGTATCGTAGATCTCATCGCCGGAACCGCGGCATCCTGCGAGCTCGTCGTCGTCGGCGGCGTTGTCGGGGCCCTGGAAAGTGTGGAGCAGGCTGAGCCAGTGGCCGGTCTCGTGGACCAGCGTGCCGCCGACCTGGGTGCGGCCGTAAAGCGACATGCCGGGGAGGCTGACTTGGTTGATGACGACGCCGTCCTTCTGGCGCTGGGCCTGAGTGGGCGATTTCTCCGGGAAGGTGCTGGGTAAACATTGTCAGCAGGAGACCAAAATAGGAGGAGCATGGAAAGAAAGGAGGCCGCAAGGCAAGCAAGTAGGAAGGGGACCGAAAGAAAAACAAGAAGAAACTCACGCCCATCCGAGAAGGGTGCTATCCTTCTTTTGAGAGTCAAGGGTTGTCACGTAGACGTTAAGCGTTCCATAGTCGCCTTGGCGGAGCTTGCCCTTCATTTGAAGTGACTCCGAGGAATCGTAGGTCAGCTGGCGCCAGCTGGGCTCGTTGATCCATTTCGTGTCGTTGAGGACAAAGGAGAAGCCAGTGCCAGAATAGGCCTTGTTGAAGTAGTCAAACTGGAAACACGGAGTGATGAGCAAAGACGCTGGTTTGAAGGGAAAGGAGGAAAAGAAGCAGACAGAACCGCCGTCTCTCGCCCTTTTCTTACCTGCTTGTTGATGGTGTCCTGGGAGATGTTGCCACCGCTCTCGGTGTCGTCCTCGGTGATGATGTGGAAGAAGGTCTGGATCTCGTAATTGGCACGGGCGGTAATGTCGCTCAGGCCGAGGAGCCGGGACTCGGCAGAGGCCGCGGCGTAGTTGGCGTGCATCTCCCGGACTCTGTCATTGGGCACAGTGCCGCAATGGTGACCAGAGGCGGCGGCGAGGGCGTTCAGGCCGCTGAGGACGGCAACTGTGTACTTCATGATGACTTGACAAGTGACAAATGGCTATATATAGGTGTATGTATAAATAGATGGCAAGATGAGATGGCTGGATCTGTGTCTGCTGAGCTAGAGGGAGCTGCTTCGGGCTCTCTTTATATACTCGGGCTTTGAAGCTCATCAAGTCAACTGCCTTGTTCGACTTGAATCCTTTTTCCATCATCAATCCGTCGTCCTTCCTTTTTTCGACATTGCAAGTCGTCCTTCCCTTTTCGACAGCACTGAAGCTGGAGTCTTTTCCTCTCGTAATTTGCTCGTCGTCCTTCCTGATTTCGACAATCTGCAACGCGAGAACCTCGCTCCGCCCTCTAGACCCCCAACTCCCCCACAATCCACCGGGGACAATCAGGATCAGCGCAACACGTTTTTTGCGAAGCTGATCCAGATGCCAGAATGGGACAAGGGGCTGGAGGTTGCCGTTAGGCCGGATACGCCCATTGGTCGACGACCTCGTTAGCCGCGGTCCTCTGCGTGGGCCAGGGGCCGGGTGAAGAAGCTTCCTTTCTGCCTTTAGGGCGTTGGGAAAGGCCGGGTCATTTGGCCGGCTTTAGCGACTTCCCCCTCCTTCTCGCCTAATACAAAGGGCCGGGAGATGAGGTGAAACCGAAAGCCGATAAGCACACGAGGTTTGCGAGGCACGCCGACGGCTGCTGGGGCTGATGACGATCAGCACCAACCGAGTAAGCTATGATTGACTAATGGGCATAACGTTAAAAAGAGGGTTAAAAGTTTTTACGGCAGTCGAATTGATAACGACCATCACCTGGTGCCTCCACATGTTTCGAGACTAATTGTTAAAAGGCAACTGACGAGTTTTCAGCTTTGTCATCTTTTGTCCTTGTAATTAGTAAATGATGCGCGTTGTTGGTTTCGCAGTTGCCTCGGCCTCTGCTAAAAAGATGAGTAATTTTGATTGTATTATCGTAGCGCATCGTGTAGATAAACAGAGGAAATCAAATGAATCATTAAAAAAAGCTCTTTTTGTGTTCCCATAACGCCTGAACGCTCAACCTTTGAATAGTCACCAAAATAGATAGCCTTCTACACAATGCCAGCCCTCATCGTCCAGATGCTCAGGAAAAGTGAATCCCCTCCTCGTTAAACGCAAACAGTAGCCGTAAGAAGTCCGTCTCGTCGCACTTTCCCGCACGCTTGTCCGCCAGCTCCGTCACGTCCTCGAGGACTTTGCGGATCTTCTCCCTGACCAGCTCGGCCACCTTGGTCTTCTTGCGCCGGCTCTTTGTCTTGGCCGGCGCGGCATTCGCGGCGGCCACTTCCTTGAAAAACGCCGGCGTATCATCATCATCCCCATCGACGTCCATGCCGCCGTCCTCCTCGCCGCCGTCCATCGCCACATCCTCCTCCTCCTCCTCATCGCCGCCGTCTTCAACCAGGCTGTCATCGACGGCAACGCCGTTCATCGCGCACCACGTGCGGTAGTTGCGCTCGACCATGGCCAACACCTCCTTGGTACCGAGCCAGCTGGCGCGCAGCGTCTTGTTCTTGCGCACGAAGCAGACGCGCAGCAGGCCGTCCCACTCGTCCCAGCTGACGTTGGGGCGGTCCTTGCCGACCTTGGGCTCGATGCGCACCACCGAGGACTCGACCTGCGGCGGCGGCCGGAAGTTGTTCTTGCCCACCTTCATAATGTGCGTGATGCGCGCCCAGAACTGCGCGTTCACCGACAGCCGGCAGTAGAGGGTGTCACCGGGTCGGGCCGTCAGGCGCAGGGCGAACTCGCGCTGAAACATGAGCACCGACGTCCGCGGCGGGTTCGGCATCGACAGCAGCTTGAAGACGAGCGGCGAGGAGATCTGGTATGGCGTGTTGGAGATGCACACGTCGAACGCGGGCAGCTCCGTCTTGATGACGTCGCCGAGGAGGACCTCGAGCTTGCGCTGCTCCGGCGTGCCCTGCACGCGCTTCGTCACCTCGGCCGCCATGCGCGGGTCGACCTCGACGCAGATGCACTTCTTGGCACGCTCCAGGATCCGGACAGTCAGGTTCCCGGTGCCTGGACCTACTTCCCTTTTTTCCGCCCGAAACTGTTAGTAATTGAAGGTGAATTTGTCTCATCATAGTCCTCGACAACCCGCCTAGGTAGCTTGGTAGTACCGAGAGCCCGGAAACTTTCCCACACGGCAGCGTGATATCAATACAGGAATTCTTATAGATACTTACAACACCGTGTCGGTAGGCTTGAGGTATGCTTTTTCCACGATGGCGTCTGACACGCCAGGGTTTTTGAGAATGTGCTGGCCAAAATTGGTGTTGAACTTGAAGACGTTGTTCTTGGCGGATTTGCTGTTGCCGTTGCTGCTGGACTGGCTCGGTCGTTCGTAAGGGGTATTGGAAGCGCCCCCGCGCTTGGGGGTCTTGATTTTGGCCATGCTGGGGGTATGTGATCGGTTAGGTGCTGACGCGACAAGGACAGCGAAGAGCTGAGTGAAGATATCCCGAAGATGATGGAGGGGCGGTATGGAAACTTTTTTTGGTGGAGGCTATCGATAAGACGGGGGGGGGGGGCGAATTTGTGCCACGTTTGGTCAATTTGGCAGCCTGTGGAGTCTACTTTTGCACGCGCAGCCAACTATGTACGTTGTACATGCATAGATAGGTAGGCTCCTAAAAGGTTCTCACAGGCAGCAACTTCAACAGCCACGCCTTTGTTTACTCCTTCTCCTGTGTATTTGCGCACTCAGCGCCATCGCACCTGGCGCACATCGGCATCTTCGTGTGTAGAGAGTCTGTACGTGCGCTACGATGACGACTCGACGCGACTTTCTCAGCCAGCCGGCTCCCGAAAACTACGTGGCAGGTCTCGGTCGCGGTGCTACGGGCTTCACGACTAGATCTGATCTCGGCCCTGCGCGCGATGGCCCCAGCGACGACCAGATCAAGGAGGCACTGGCCAAACGTGCCCAGCAGCTCGGATTGGCACCGGAGAAGGGAAAGAAGGACAAGGACGATGAAGAGGGTGGAGGTGGCGGCGGCGATGACGAGCGATACCAGGACCCGGACAACGAGGTGGGTCTCTTTGCCGGCGGCCTCTACGACAAGGACGACGAGGAGGCCGACAAGATTTGGGAATGGGTCGACGAGCGCATGGATCGACGAAAACGCCAGCGAGAAGAACGAGAAGAAGCCGAGCGCGACGAGTACGAGCGCAACAACCCCAAGATTCAGCAGCAGTTTACCGACCTCAAGCGTGCGCTGGCGACCGTCTCCGACGATGACTGGGCGAACCTCCCCGAGGTCGGTGACCTGACGGGCAAGAACAGACGAAGCAAGCAGGCGCTGCGACAGCGATTCTACGCCGTCCCCGACAGCGTTCTGGCTGCGGCGCGCGATTCGACCGAGATGAGCGCGATGGTGACGGACGATGGCGGTGCGTCGTCAGGCGCGGATGGTAGAGAGACCTCTGACGGCACAATGACCAACTTTGCGGAGATTGGCGCTGCGCGAGACAAGGTGCTCAAGTCGAGATTAGAACAGGCTTCGCGATCCGGCAATGGCGACGCCAGCAACGGCAGCTCTACGAGTATTGACCCTCAGGGCTACATTACGAGTCTCAACAACATGGTCATGCCGGAGTCCGCGACGCAGGTCGGCGACATCAACCGCGTTCGCGAGCTACTGCAATCCGTGGTCAAGACGAACCCCAACAACGCGCTGGGCTGGATAGCAGCCGCCCGGCTGGAGGAGCTGGCGGGCAAAATTGGAGCCGCGCGCAAGACGATTGACCAGGGCTGCGAGCGGTGTCCGAAGAGCGAGGACGCGTGGTTGGAGAATATCCGCCTGAATCACGAGAGCAATAACGCCAAGATCATCGCGCGGCGAGCAATCGAGGCCAACAACCGGTCCGTTCGGCTATGGGTGGAGGCCATGCGGCTGGAGCACATCCCCAACAACAAGAAGCGCGTAATACGGCAGGCGCTGGACCACATCCCCGAGTCGGAGGCGCTGTGGAAGGAGGCCGTCAACCTGGAGGAGAACCCCGACGACGCGAAGCTGATGCTGGCCAAGGCGACGGAGCTGATCCCGCTGTCGGTGGATCTGTGGCTCGCGCTGGCGCGCCTCGAGACGCCGGAGAACGCGCAAAAGGTTCTCAACAAGGCGCGCAAGGCGTGCCCGACCTCGCACGAGATCTGGATCGCGGCGGCGCGCCTGCAGGAGCAGCTCGGACAGGCGGCTAAGGTCAACGTGATCAAGCGCGGCGTGCAGGTGCTTGTCAAGGAGCAGGCGATGCCGAAGCGCGAGGAGTGGATCGCCGAGGCGGAAGCGTGCGAGGCGGACGGCGCGACCATCACCTGCGAGAACATCATCCGCGAGACGCTCGGCTGGGGGCTGGACGAGGACGACGACCGCAAGGACACGTGGGCCGAGGACGCGCGCGGCAGCATCAACCGCGGGCGGTACGAGACGGCGCGCGCCGTCTACGCGTACGCGCTGCGCGTCTTCGTCAACAGCAAGACGCTCTGGGCGGCGGCGGCCGACCTGGAGCGCGCACACGGCACCCGCGCCTCGCTCTGGCAGGTGCTCGAGAAGGCCGTCGAGGCGTGCCCGCACAGCGAGGACCTCTGGATGCTGCTCGCCAAGGAGAAGTGGCAGAGCGGCGAGGTCGACGGCGCACGCCTCGTGCTCAAGCGCGCCTTCCACCAGAACCCCAACAACGAGGACATCTGGCTCGCCGCCGTCAAGCTCGAGTCGGAGAGTGGCCACGTCGAGCCCGCGCGGCAGCTGCTGGCCGTCGCGCGCGAGCAGGCGCCCACCGACCGCGTCTGGACTAAGAGCGTCGTCTTCGAGCGCGTCCACGCCGACCCGGCCAACCCCGCCGCCGGCGCCGAGGCCGCGCTCGACCTCGTCCTCCAGGCGCTGCGGCTCTTCCCCACCGCGCCCAAGCTGTGGATGCTCAAGGGCCAGATCTACGAGGAGGACCTGGGCCGCGTCCCCGCCGCGCGCGACGCCTACGCCGCCGGCGTCAAGGCCGCCCCACGCTCCGTCCCGCTGTGGCTGCTCTACGCCTCGCTCGAGGAGCGCGCCGGTCTCCAAGTCAAGGCGCGCTCCGTGCTGGACCGCGCGCGCCTCGCCGTGCCGCGCTCCGCGGGTGGAGCAGATCTTCCACCTGGAGGCGCGCACGCAGCGCAAGCCGCGGTGCCTGGACGCGGTCAAGAAGGTGGACAACGACCCGGCGCTGTTCGTGGGCGTGGCGCGGCTGTTCTGGGCGGAGCGCAAGCTGGACAAGGCGCAGGGGTGGTTCGAGCGCGCGCTGGCGCTGGACGCCGCGCGGGGGGACAGCTGGGCGTGGTACCACAGGTTCCTGCGGCAGCACGGGACGGAGGAGAAGCGCGCGGAGGTGGTGGCGAGGTGCGTGGCGGCGGAGCCACGGTACGGTGATGTGTGGCCGGCGGTGGCGAAGAGGCCGGCGAACGCGAAGAAGAGCGTCGAGGAGATTCTCGAGCTGGTGGCCCAGGAGCTGGAGCAGGAGTAATAAATCGGCCTTGGAGGATGGCGGAGGGTGTCTTGTGTATAGTAGCCGGCCAGTTTGGGGGAAGCTCTATTTCCTTCTTTGTCTTTTCACATCAGCAGCCAAGACGGCTGTCTCGGGAACAATAATCTGGAGTTCACATGTAAGTAGCCAAATTCAGGCCATGTTGAAGATTTCACGCAAGTTGGTCATGAGACGGTGCATGGTATGGACGTGATGATGTTGGTAATTAAGTACAAAGTGTTTGTTCGTTTTTTTTTTCTCCTATAGAAAAGGCTGTAAACGCATTGATGGACAAAATGGACAAAATGGAAAAAACGTGAGTAACAAGAGCATTAACAATCTGACGAGGAGTAGCAAATTATTTGCCACCGAACCAGCCGGAGAGGCCGCTCTTGGCCTTGGCAGCGCCGTCCTCGACCGTCTTGTCAAACTTGTCGACGGCCTTGAGGGCCTCGGCCTTGGCCTCCTTGGCGTACGACTCGGCGTTGTCGCGGGTCTGACCGACCTGCCTATCCGCCTGCTGCCACTGTGCGATTGTCAGGTTAGCGAATTGCCATCACCCTCCCCCCTTCCTCTGGGGAGAAAAGCTCACAGCCTTGTCGAGCTTGGCGCCGGCCTCGGAGCCGGCGCTCTGGAGCTTCCCGGCGGCGTCGGGGGAGGAGCCGGTGCCGGGGATGGCCGACTTGATGTTGGCGCGGGCCTTGTGGAGGTCGCCTGGTGAAGGTGAGGTGAGTGAGTTGATCATTCCGTCGACGCGGTGGCGGATGTGTCGAGTGCGAAGCGTGCCGCGTTGGCGAGGAGAAAGGGGAAAAACGTACTCTCAAACTTGTTCTCGGCGGCCTTGGCGTTGCCGCCGGCGCTGTAGAGGTAGTATCCGATACCACCGGCGGCGCCGAGGCCGAGGATCAGGGGCATGCGCGACTTGGACATTTTTTGTAAGGGCTGGTTTTGTGGTTGATTGAATTGGAAACCGGAGAGGGATGGGTTGTGGTGGTGTGAAGGAGAAGGGGAGAGGAAAGTGGTGTGATGTAAGAGGGAGGGGGGAAAAGTAGAGCTGGAGGATGGAGCTGGCATGCAAGGCTAGAATCGGGGGTTTGCCAGGCACTGCTTGCTTCCTTGGCTACGGAAAATAATAGACTAACTAGATAGTAACTATAGAGGTAGGTACAGTAGGCTGGGAGGGAAGGAGGCAACAAGTCGGCAGGCTTTCCCTTGCGTGCAGACTAGGCTGGCCCAACGGCGTGGTTGCTTGCGAGCTCCCCGAGAAACCGCGCTTAGCCGGGAATGGCCCAAGGGAAAAAAAACTCTAGCATAATGGGATAATAATACGATGGAGGAGGGCATGCAGGCGTGGCTTTGTAGACGGTACTTACTTGTAACTTGGGTGACATGGCATGTGCGATGGCCGTCGTTGTTTATTGGATGGTACCCAGCCATGTACACGGGGTGTTGTCTAACGTCTGCAATAATCCAAGTTTTTTCTCTTTAAAGGTCCAAAGTTGTTTTCTATCTCTCTTAACCTCGCTTGCTTCTTCGACCGTGTATGCGAAAACCATGACGCGACTCCCGTCAACGGGACGACCAGAAACGGCTGTCCGTGGAAAAAAATACATGACGTAATGATGCCGCCGCGGATCGAAGAATCGAGACATCGTGGGGAGCTCTTGGACAGTGGGGCCTTGCTGAGCTTCAGCGGGGCTCCCCAGTGGGTTCAGCAGCTAAAGCTATGTATGTACATACTGTACCTAGCTAGCGGGCTGAATCCAAATGTGTACGGGCCATCTCTACTGGCCATCTTTACTGGCCATCTTTACTGGCCATCTTTACTGGCCAGCGCTGAAAATTGCAAGATGCCAATTAAACAACATCTGTGCAAAGGACAACCTCAATTGCTTCTCAGACCGAATTGGATATTCCACCCCGAAAACTCTCCGCCAAAAAGACACAGCAAATCCCTGACCCATTCGTCCAACTGCTTAGTGCCTGCGTGTGCGAATTGGGTGCCCGCCGGCGGTAAAGACATATTCCATCCACGGCGCCTTGCTCAGGAAGTGACGACTGTCTTCCTCTACAAAGATGAGATACAAGAACTTGAGCGTCTTCGCCAGCCAGGAGCTCTCCATCCTGTCGTCGAACCCGCCGCCGTCCGGCGCCATGACGTCCTTGATGGTCGCGTAGCCGGCGCCCGACCAGCACACGCTGCGCACCGTCTTGAAGACCTCGTACGCCATGTCCTGGTACTTGCGGTCGCGCGTCACCTGGTATGCATAGTACAGCGACTCCACCATCTCCGGCCTGAGCCCCCAGCCGGGCGACGACGCCCAGAAGCCCGACTCGTTGTAAAAGCCGGCCTGGTCGCTCGGTGGCGAGCCGCCCAGCTGCGCGTCCACCCACCGGAAGCCCTCGGGGCCGATGCCGCTCGGAGTCTTGTACGTCTGGTAGTACGAATCCGTGAGCTGCAGGCCAAAATCAATATACTTGGTCTCGTTGAGGGCGAGGCCGCCGAGGATGAAGGTGCCGCCGGCAAACGCGGCGGCGTGCTCCGACTCGGCCGTCGTGCTCTGGCCGTCGTACGACTTGAGGAATGTGAGGTTGGATCGGCTGGACGGTTGAGACGCGAGGTACGCAATGGTCGAGTCGGCAGCCTTGACCCATCGGTCTTTATGCTCAGAAAACCACTTGGGGTCATACAGGTACATCTTGATAAGGTAGTCGTAGAAGCTGCCCATGTGCGAGCCCCAGCCCCCGCTGCTGTCCTTGAACTCACCGTCCTTGACGCCCACCCACGTACCGATCAAGCCGGGCCATGCTTCCGGAGCGCCGTAGGGACGCAGAAGATAGTTCTCGGCTTTCTGGGCCATTTTGTAATACTTGTCATCGCCAATGAGGTCGCTGAGGTAGGTCCACTCAAGAAGCAAAGTGCCAATTTCGGCGGCGCTGCTGCGATCTGCGCCGCTCTTCACCTTTGCGGGATTGAAGTAGACCGTGGGGTCGGGTATACCAGTGGGCGCGTCGAATGCCACAGACAGGCCGTCGGCTAAAGTCTTGGCCTGGTCCAACATCCATTTTCCATTCTTGTCCTTGCCCTCGACAGGAGGCATATTGCCGTGGAGGATGCCATACGCTGTCTAGATCAGTAATCTGCGCCCCCAACGCGGCAATCCACAGCAACTTACAGCCAACAAGGCCTCCAAGGTAGTGAGCTGTAGCCTTAAAGACGGAAATGGGATCTGCTCGTTTTTTAGTGGTGCCAAAATCCAACGTGGATATAATCTCGACACTCTTCGCAGTAACATTCTTATCCTTCATGATGATGGCTGTGCTGAGAGCATCGATAACCGTAAGGGCCCATCCATTGCTACGGCAAAGGTCAGCATCGCCTCTTCGAGCTAGGTTTCCGTAGGCCTACCGATCATCCTCCCCGTCCCTCCGCCGAGGATGAAGCACGTCGTATCCCCAGGCGTGGCGGTAGTACCCCAACCAAGATTCCCGGAAAACTCTCTTCACCTCCTCGGCCCGCCAGTCGGGTACTGGAGGGAATACTTTGGAAGAACGTTCGGACAACTGAGAATCCGGGATTACCTTGAGAGAAGGGTCAGAAGGAAGGGCCAACGCGCGAGACGCAAGGCCTAAAAGGACGCTGCTGGTGATTTTGACCTTCATTGTGTGGCGCAAGCAAGCGATGCCAGGCGGGGCGCGCAGCCAGAACATGCAAACAAGACGGGCCAGAGCTACTTATAACACTGGGAATAAATACAGTGTGGCATCTGGGCCAGTAGTGGGCGGAGCTGTTTATCGAAGCATGTGCCAAATACCTGCAAATGAACCTGCCTAGCGCTGAGGCTGCAGGGCAAGCGCTGGGTGCCCGTGCCAATGAATTGTACCTAGCGATGGACATGATGTCCATCCGCAAGGACGCGATACAGCATCATGTAGAGCATAAAGCCAAAGAGCCACAGTAAATAAATTTTGCGGCGCAGTTGGGCCTTTATCGATCCACCGGCAAGGCCTAGACACGCCGGACCAAACAATTTCTGCTGGCCCTAAGCTGGCAATGGGCAACTGACGCGGGGCTGTCTACATCATTGAGGCAAGCGTATGATGTCGGGCCGCGCTTGGCGAGGAAGGTTCTAGATTGATTGTTGAAAGTGGCAGCGCCGGCGGCCCCTTAGTAAGGAAGGCCGCGTGATGTGGCCAATGCATATAGCTAGCCGTAAACAGCAGCCTCATTAGAACGCGCAAGGCTGCTCAGTTGCGAAGCTTTGCCAACGCAGCCGCAATTCCATCAGGAAGCTCTTCAGGCTTGTCAGCTTCGCGCTGCGCTAGCTCGCTGGCCGTCTGTGTTGGGTTGGAAGCGGTAGTCGCGGCGGCTTCCAGTTCGTCATCCTCGTCGTCCGTGTCGCCACGGAATTGGAACTGCTTGCCCGAGTTCAACGCCCCGCCTGCTTCGGGGGTCGTCTCCGCAGCCTTCGCCGCCGGCATGTCTCTCAATGGCACACGAGAGAGCGGCACTGCCTCCTCCAGCCGCGATGCCCTGCCGGCTGCGGCTCCGGGCTCGGCCAGCGCAGCCAGGGCGGCAGCGTCGCCGGTGGGCAGGATCCGCTTGGACGCATTCTTGGCCCGGAACGGCTCCTCGATGGCGGCGGTCCAACGCTTGACCTTGACGCCGCCCCAGCCGCTGAGCATGCCGAGCTGCTCGGCGTCGGCGTTGATGGCGTTCCTTAGGCTGCCGAAGTTGGCCACGAGGGCAACGGCATCTGACTTGTTCAGGCTGCGGGGGACCGTGACAAAGTCGACAAGGCGCTCTGCATAGCTGGATGACTGCTTGCCGCGGATTGCGTCGAAGCTGGCATGCTCGTATGCTTTGTAGAGTTCCAGGTAGCGAGCGGCCTCGGCGGCGGACCAGCACGAGATGATGGTGACATTGTTGACCATGGAGGTCTTGGACAGCTCGCGGAGGGGGTCTTCGTGGTTTGGGATGTCAATCATGGTGAGCAGAATTCGTAGATTATACTTGCCTTGCAAGTTTCGAATTCGGGTATAGACGTATTCGGGATGAAGACGGTGGTACTTGAGACTGTGACAGAAACCTGTTAGAGCACGGAATCCCAACTGCCAAGTGTGTAGATACAATGAAGAGTGTACCTCAAAAACAGCGCGCATGTCGAGGCTCCAAGAGTATAGTCTGCCGGAATGTCGCTGTACTCCCACGGCATCGACTTGATGTGTGTCAGGACCGGATTTCCGCGCTGACGGGGCGAGACGAGGATATTCGAAGCGCCTTGTCTGGGAGGAAGCGACTGGGGAGTCGGCTGTACGACCTTGGCTCCGGATGCTGAAGCCGCAGGAGGTGCTTTGTCGAGGCGCTGAGGTGTAGGCTGCTGAATCTTAGGCCGTGGTTGCGGCTGCGCAGGTCGTGAGGCAGGAGTCGGAACGGCGGCTGCCATGGCGGCAAGTAGCGCATCATCGGCGCCATATTCGTCAGCCATGGCGAACAGTAAGCCGATACTTGGTGTCCAATGCTTGGTGGGTTAATTGTACGACGGAATGCCGTTGGCAAGCATGGCTAGATGAGCGTTTGTTTGGTCTAGAAATTCACGGTCGCCATGTTAAACCCCACTGTCAAGACAACTAACCATGTATGTACTGTATGTACAGTAGGTACATAGCAGCTGCCAATCCAGCATGACGTAGTGAAGGTCTTCAGCTATTGCAAAAATAAAAGTGTATTTGTCGTTTTGCCTTTCTATTTTCCTGAATCTTGTATTAAATATTAATTTTCTTTTTTACAATGCAAGGATAAACACGGCCGCCACGAGCAATCCAGACACGGCAGAAATAGCACCCGCATCGCTGCCCTTGCTCTCGCCTTTCCCCTTTCCGTCCGTCGCGTTTCCTCCTTTCCCTTGATCGCTTTTTCCAACGTGAGGCTCGGGCCGCACGCAGCTCAGCTTCGCAAAGCCCGGCTCAGCATTGTCCGGATACGTGCCGTTCTTGTACTTGCCAAACATGGTGACGACGGCGATGAAGTCTTGCGTGGTGGACTTCCACATCAAGGGACCGTCGCTCGGTACGGGGTCGATATCCTCGTGCTCCTTGTCCCTGGCATACTTCCAGCCGTCCACGAGGGTCGTGGCGCCCGTCATGTACTCGGTGGGAGCTTCGAGTCCTATGATGCCATGAGTGAGCCGCAGCACCTGATTGAGTCTGCGAGATGGATGGGTACTCACGGTTCCAAAAGTCCCCTCCAAAGTCCCAATATGCGTGCCCGCATTCTTTGGGCAGGCCAAAGCCCCGACAGTCTCCTCGCGCGCCGTACGGGTTCACGGGGAGGCTATCAGTGGTCGCGTACGAGGTGGAGGCCGTCTTCTCGATGGCGTCGATGCAGCTTTGGGAAAGGAACGGGCTGCAGTCGCCGTCGGGCCTCGTCTCCTTGTTCTCCGGGTTGTTCGACTGGCTGCTGTTCCCGAACGTGCTTCCCGATATGGAGATGAAAGTGCAGAAGAACCAGCTTGGGTCCACGTTTGCGATGACCAGGCCGTTGGCGTTGCGCACATTCTGAGCGACGGTCTTGTTGGCGATGCTGTCCGGGTCCACCTTGCTGTACAGAGACGGGGGCGCCATGATCTTCAGATCCCAGCCGAGCTCGAACGGGGTCAGATCGACAGCCGTGACGTTGATTGTCCAGCCATCCATCTCAGACCCGGGGAAGGGCTTGGTCACGTCGCGGCCGGTTACCTTGTAGGACGCGGAGGCATTGGAGGATGCGACTGCGTCGATCCACTGCTTGGACCCCGGATCGAAGGGTGACAGTCCTAATCCATTTGGTTCCAGAAGACCACCCCAGGCGGCGCAGAGCGTGGGAAGCAGCGCCGCCGATAATGAGCCAACTGGCGTTGGGCGCATGGTTTCAAGGGACACTGCTGCAGAGAGTTGAGGGACAAAGGTTCGTAGGAGAATATTGTGCGGCCCACAGCCTTATGATTGCATCGCGACAAGGCTGAGGCGATTGAGTCACTAATTGACTAACTAATTTCCTGCACCTGCACGATGCTTCTCCAAGTCTAGCGTCATAGTCGCTGAATACGATGTGGGAAATGAGTGAGATTTTAGGACTCGTTACGAATACAGATATTTACATACAGCCGCGCTCCTGATGAAAAATGTGTTGCTCCCTCGGCTCTGGCGCTTGCTCTGCCATGTTGCTTTGCGGCCATCAAGACAGTGCCAAGTTTAGCCGTCGGGATAATGCACGGATGTGTGGTGGAGTGCAGGATGCGGGGGACGATGATCAGTGAGGTCGAATGGGGGGAGAAAGCGGTTAATTGTTTGTTCGGCGTGTTTATTATTAGTGAGTACGGATAGGTATAACTAACAAAAGATGGCTTGTGGCGTTTCATTTATTAATCCACCAATCAATCCACTGTCATGTCATGATGCTGCATTGAATAACGAGAGGAGCACGAGTACGACGATGCGGAGTCTTGTCCGCAATGACTTTTGTCACTCACCAGCAACTCAAAGAAAGCAATCGGATTCACCAGTCAATTGTGCTACTATAGTACATGGGCGTAGCAGATATTCAGTAACCACACGCAGAGACCGGTTGTTTGTAAATGTAAGGCAGTAACAGTATAGTTGCCGTTCCTGATCCCATGGTATCAGGGCCTGTCAAGCCCGAGACATAAATCAAATGCCGTCAAAGTCTAAAAGTGAGCAAGATCAAACCTCGAGTTCCGTCTTGCACCGCATTAAAAGGCCGACGTCGGACAGCCGCGTGGTCGATGACCCCCCATCCGGCCCCCCACTTCGGCCTTGGAGCCGCCTCCGGATGCCGGTGGTCTGTCCCGATTTCGTCCTGATTTATCTCCCGACGCTTCTTAAACCCACACGCGAGGTTGGGGAACCCTGCAAGTCATTAAATATTCTATCAGCTTTCATCCACCGATTCAAATAGATGCTCTCTCCCCCCTCCCCAGTCTCGCTCACCTCTTCACCTGATTCCCTCAGACACCCTTCCCCTCCCTGCCCCTCCCCCGCCCCCGCAATCTACCTCAACAATGACCGACATCACAATCACCGGCTTCAGATCCCGCGATGTGCGCTTCCCGACGTCACTCGACAAGACCGGCTCCGACGCCATGAATGCCGCCGGCGACTACTCCGCCGCGTACTGCATTCTCGAAACCGACTCTGAATACACCGGCCATGGCATGGTATGTTCCCCGCACCTCCCCTCATTATCGAGCGTCCAAGGCTAAGCAGCAACTCTTAATACTTTTCTAGACCTTCACCATCGGCCGCGGCAACGACATCGTCTGCGCCGCCATCCACCAGGTCGCCGACCGCCTGCGCGGCAAGACGCTCGCCTCGCTCGTCGCCGACTGGGGCGCCACCTGGCGATATCTCGTCTCCGACAGCCAGCTACGCTGGATCGGCCCGGAGAAGGGCGTCATCCACCTCGCCCTCGGCGCCGTCGTCAACGCCGCCTGGGATCTCTGGGCCAAGGTCCTCGGCAAGCCCGTGTGGCGCGTCATCGCCGACATGACCCCCGAGGAGTACGTCCGGTGCATCGACTTTCGCTACATCACCGACGCCGTCACCCCCGAGGAAGCGCTCGCCATCCTGCGCGATGCGGAGCCGGGCAAGGCGGAGCGTATCAAGGAGGCGCTGGCGGACCGCGCGGTGCCCGCGTACACGACGAGCGCCGGCTGGCTCGGCTACGACGAGGAGCGGATGAAGCGGCTGCTGCGGGAGACGCTGGCGGCCGGATACCGCCACTTCAAGCTCAAGGTCGGCGGCGGCGTCGCGGAGGACCGCCGACGTCTGGCGATTGCACGCGAGGTCATCGGCTACGACCGCGGCAACGTACTCATGGTCGACGCCAACCAGGTGTGGTCCGTCCCCGAGGCCATCTCCTACATGCAGCAGCTCCGCGACTTCCGGCCCTGGTTCATCGAGGAGCCGACCTCGCCGGACGACATCCTCGGCCACCGCACGATCCGCGACGCCCTGAAGCCGCACGGCATCGGCGTCGCGACGGGCGAGATGTGCCAGAACCGGGTCGTCTTCAAGCAGCTCCTGCAGAGCGGCGCGATCGACGTGTGCCAGGTGGACGCGTGCCGGCTGGGCGGCGTCAACGAGGTGCTGGCGGTGCTGCTGATGGCGAGGAAGTTTGGGGTGCCGGTGGTGCCGCACTCGGGGGGCGTCGGGCTGCCGGAGTACACGCAGCACCTCAGCACGGTGGACTATGTGGTGGTCAGTGGCAAGCATTCGGTGCTCGAGTACGTGGACCACCTGCACGAGCACTTTTTGCACCCGTCGGCGGTGGTGGACGGGTATTACCGCACGCCGACGGAGCCCGGGTACAGCGTGGAGATGAAGGCGGAGAGCATGGACAGGTTCGCGTTTCCGGGGGAGCAGGGCGTGAGCTGGTGGACGAGCGAGGAGGCGAGGCCGATCCTGGATGGCGACAAGGTTTAGTAATGGGGTAGGATATTTCAAGGAAATGGCTGCATTTCATGCTTCTGCATTGCCTCGCAAGAGACCTAGGAGTAGGCCCTGGTGATGATGTACCTCTTGGGGCTTCCAACTGCTGTCGGAAAGGCGCTTACAGTAGGCTACTCATCTTCAAAGTGACAGCCCAGCGACGCTATATGCGCGTAATAATACTACAATAGTGGGATGTCCAGAGTGTGAGGAGGTTGTGCCTAGGTAGGAGTATCACGGACATGGCCGGAATCCATCATCCGTAGTGAAACTGAAGACCTTTGTTCTTTCAGTAATGCTGAAAGAGACGACCATGAGGGTATGACGGCCACGAGGAAACAGTGTATAAATAGTTGACTTTTTGTGCTATATGTAGGCGGTCCCTTTGACGCCTCGCTAACGCCTTTATTTCTGTATTGTACGGGTCACAGTCACACACAGCGGTACACAAGCGCCCGAGTCTCTTTGTAGTACTCGTCTCTCTCCGTTTCAGGAAACCCATGACCAAGGATTTCTAAAAATTTGTCTGCCTGCGGCGGCAAGACAACTCACTTGGGCATCAGCCGACAGCCCTCAAGAGCCTCAATGGTGTCACCTTCCCGGGTCAGTCCTCACGCCAAGAATAATGCAACAAAGAACCATGCATACGCTCGAGTTGTACCTTGATCGAAAGAAACAAATCACAAGAGTGCAGCCGCCGCCTCGGCGGTTCATCCCCGCGCGTATAAAGCTTGGTGGTTCTGCTCCCCCCCCAAGAGTTGAGTTGGAGAGTCGATTAGCAAGTTCATCAACATACAAAAAACATGCAAATAATCCACTCATTCATGGCAGTCACCATCATGGTGGCTCCTGCTGTCATTGCCAACGTCAAGATTCACAAGTCCTGCCAACCCAACAAGGACAAGGCGTTCACCACTTGCGACGATTCCAACACCTTCATCTTGTACTGCGATTCCGAAGAAAAATGGTGGCGACCTGTTTGGGAATGTCCTAAAGGCTGCTGCCGAAGCGACGCAACGAGTCTGCGTAAGCATGATTGGATGGCCGTCTGCGACTGCTCGGGCAGTTCAACTTAGAAGCTGTAGGTTGGCACGCGCACATCCGTTTTCAAGAGGGCGTCGCTGACACTTTTTGTCCAAGGCATGGCAAGTACAACAGCAGGCTATCGGATTCTCTCTTGCGCCGACATACAAAGGCGTTGAAGAAGCGAGTCGTTCTTTCTAATGATAGATTGATTGCAAAGCGGAAAGCAGTTGTTATGGACGACGTGTTGGTCTGCCGGGCTCGGATGTTGGAGTTGGCTGGAAGCTACCCGAAACCAATCAATCTGCTCATCGCTGTTTTATTCAGCTCCTTCAACCCTACCAAAGATGCGGTTCTAGAAACACTTTACTTGGTATGGTACAGTATAGTTCAATGCAGCGTCAGATTTAAAGTAGGTTCTTTGTGTCGTCTTCTCGTGCAGTTGTAATTTAGTTGCAAAGAGCCAACCACTCCCCGCTACCGATGAGCTCGACTCAGGCCATTTCCTCCTCCAAGTAGAACCGTCCGGGACCTGGTTGTACAGTGCCAAAGGAAGCATCGTGTGCTCTCAGGGTTCTACCCCCATGACACAGCGAGAACGAGTCGACGGACCGCTCGAGGGATAGAGTCAAACTTTCTCATGTTACCTACAACATTGAGGGTGATGAGGATAAAGCGGACCGAGATACGCCTCGCCTACATGGTACGTAGATAGCTGACCGCCTACAGTTGGGTGGATGGAGGGACGTTGCAGAGCGGACGACAAGTGGTTGCAATATCTTTTCCACACGGCAGAAATTTGTATAGGGTTTCTACGGGCAGCCATGGCGAAACTTTGGGAAAATGGAGTTTTCTGTAAGCGAATAAAAGTGTGTCTGAAGATGATGTTTGTGTAAGGAGGCACAAACCTAGTGAAGGAGATGACTCTTGGCCGAAACCATTACCAAGCCTACAACTCTCAGCACCTACAACTCTCAGCACCTAACTACAACTCTCAGCACGAAATTTCCCACAAGTCCTATCCGCCACAACATGGATCAATTCCAGGCAGCAGATGCGCTGCTCAAATACATCTACTCCGGCCTCATTGGCGCGACAAAGGGGACCCCCCGCATACCCATCGGCATCCTACCTAAATAGGCAATTTCATGGCCTGGGGCCCGGACGTGGCCACGGACCTGTCCAGTGAGGCTGTCCTAGTAACGAATGATGGACAAAGCAACAATCGTGCACACAATGACTCGATTGTTGAAATATTGAATTATTAAACTGCCCTACCCGCCGCCACCGCGACAGAAAAGCCAACGCCTTGTCCCTGACGAAACTCTCCAGGTTGCTGCCCCTCCACGCTAAATACTCCGTGCCTTGCCCCGCTCCGCGCCGTTCAGCTTTAAGCCCTTTTTTTTTCTCTCTCTTGAACGGTGAGCTGAAGAGTCAAGGCGGATGAGATAAAGCCTCACATCTCTTCATCCTTTTCTTACCGTCGGGCTCCGAGTGTCAATCAGCAACAAAGGAGAGACATTGCCCGTCTCCCGTACCCGGCCGCCATCACCAACCCGAAACCCGGCCCCGCATTCTCATTCGGTTCCGGACAGGAGAATCGAGGGGAGCCACACCAACTCCCGCAGGACTTGCTTCTTTACCATCACAACATAGACTCGCAGCAGCAATGACTCTGAAATCCTCCGTCGCCGCGGCACTGCTCCTTGCTCACGCCGTCTCGGCCGACTGCTCCAACAAGCTTGCCGTCAGCTACCCGCCGCCCGAGGCCGCCCCAGGCTGGTCCTTCCAGCTCGTCGCCAACGGCTTCACTAAGCCGCGCGGCCTCCAGTTCGACCCTTCCGGTGGGCTGCTGGTCGTCGACGCCGGCGCCGGCCTCGTTCATCTGAGCCTCAAGGACGAGGGCGGCACCTGCGTCTCCGTCGCCAACAAGACGACGCTCCTCGCGAGCAAAGAGGTGAGCCCATTCCTCGCCCCCCCTCCCCCCCCCCGGGTAACTTTTTTCGGCCAGCTGACTTGCCTGTCTAGCTCAACCACGGCATCGCCCTGACAGACGACGGCAAGACGCTGTACGCCTCGTCGGCGGAAAACGTCTACGCCTGGACGTACGACGCCTCCGCGGTCACCCTCTCCTCCACCAACCAAACCGTCGTCACCAACATGAGCACCTCGGACCACACCACGCGCACGCTCCTCCTCTCCCGCAAGAAGCCCGGCACCCTGCTCGTCTCCCGCGGCAGCCAGTCCAACGAGGACGCCGACGCCGAGCAGCTCTCCTCCGGGCACTCCCAGATCCGCAGCTTCGACCTCTCCTCCTCCTCCTCCACGCCGCACGACTTCCTCGACGGGCACGTCATCGGCTGGGGCCTTCGCAACTCCGTCGGCGTCGCCGAGCACCCCAAGACCGGCGGCCTCTGGTCCGTCGAAAACTCCGTCGACCAGCTGCGCCGCAAGGGCCAGGACATCCACCAGGACAACCCCGCCGAGGAGCTCAACTACCACGGCGTGCTGGGCAGCTCAGACGACCAGGGCGGCAACTACGGCTACCCGGTGTGCTACGCCATCTGGAACGCGACCGACTTCCCGGACCTGGGCGCGCTCGCCACCGCCTCGCAGTTCCCGGACGACGACGCCCCCGGCAACGTCACCGATGCCGCGTGCAACGACGCGTACGTCGCGCCGCGCCTCGCCTTCCAGGCGCACGCCGCGCCCTTGGACGTCAAGTTTGACGCCGCGGGCGGGAGCGCCTACGTGTCGTTCCACGGGAGCTGGGACAGGGACGCGCCGGTCGGGTATCGCGTGGCGAGCGTGGCGTTTGGCGCGGATGGGCGGCCGACGGCGGGGAGGACGAGCATGGACGCGGCGGTGGACGTGCTGGCGACAAAGGACCTGTCGAACTGCCCGGACAAGTGCTTCCGGCCGGTCGGGCTGGCGTGGGACGCCAAGGGGAGGTTGTGGCTGTCGTCGGACAGCACGGGCGAGATCTTCGTCTTGCAGCACGACGGAAGCTCGGGAGGCGGCAAGGACGGGAAGAGCGCCGCCGCGGGTCGCGGCATGCCAGGTCTTGCTGCGGTGACTGCTCTGGCCCTTGCCGTTGCTGCTCTTTTATCGTAATTGGGGTCTGGCGAGGGCGAGCATTGGCTGGCTTTCGTTCGTCATGATTATGAGGTATGAGGGATCGGTACTATAAAAAATATACATAATCCGCAGATATGACAGCCATTTAAAGAAATTAGAATGCGTACGAAAAACTGACTTGATATTTTTTTAATTGAGACTCATTACACGTATAGTTCTAGTTCGGCCTACGCCCGAATTTGGCCTTCTCTATATCAGATCCGTTAGGGGCAGCGTCACTCGCCTCACCACCCCCGGCTCGCTTGGTGTTGGTCCGGCCATGAAAACTCCGATTATTTTCCCTCTTCCCCTTCCCCTTCCCCGTCAAAAATTTCCGATCAACTCCTTCGTAGGGAACTCGGCGTAATTTGTATGTGACATATGGTTTTGGTGTGGGCATCTCTTGCTTCCAGCAAGCCTCTTAATCCTCAATCTTCTTGACGCACTCCCACTCGCCGCGAAGGTTCTCCTTCCACAGTGATACCTTGTTATCAGCACCGCTAACAGCAAGTACGTTGCCGCTGAGGGACCAGCTCACACGCCAGACGGGTGCCTCAAAATCCAGCGTCTTGCAGTCCCACTGAGCCGCGCTGCCGGCCGTCGAATCCGAGGTCCAGATGCGAACTGTCTTGTCCTGTGAGGCCGAAGCAATGTACGACCGCTTGAGAACAGTAGGAGACCAGGCAACATCACGGACCCAATCCGAGTGACCGGTGAGGGCTTCTCCTTCTTGCTTGTACGACTGCGAGGCGGGGTCAAAAGCCCAGATCTTGACGAGGTTGTCGCTGCCACCAGTGACGAAGCGACGGTTACCGGCGGCGGCAGGACCCGGGGAGCTGCTGACAATGCTGCCAGGAGCGGTCGCGGGAGCCCAAGAGACGGAGTTGACCCCGAGGCCGTGGGCCGGGAAGGTAGTGTTGTCAAATGCTGAGTCCTTGAATTCGAGAACGCTGACGTTTCCGTCCGAGGAAGCGCAGGCTAGCAGGCAACCGGCCTCATGAGGCGCCCACGAAACAATGTTGACTGAGGCCTTGTGGAGCGGAAAGTCGTAGATACGCTGCCATTGGTGCTGCGGGCCCTGTTCTTTCCAGATGAATACCTTGCCGTCATAACCGGCCGACGCGAGAATGTTGCCGTACTTGGGGTGAGCCCAGGCAACACACCAGACAGCCCCCTCGTGACTGAATTCGAAACTCGTTAATCGGTCGCTCTATTTCGTAGTTTACAGTCGCGGGTCGAAGCTGAGCCGGGGAAGTGGGGTAGGACCGGGAACTCACCCTTTCAGGGTCTCGATTAACCGCTGGGTATCACCTTCGATTTCAAAAATCCTGATTGTGCGATCGCTGGAGCAAGTAGCTAGCTTGCGACCGTAGTAATCGAGGACGGCATCATGCTGCGGGGTGCTTCTTGTTAGCTTGGGCGATGTCGCAATTCGAAGACAGGAGTCAGGATTTTTTGCAATGCAAGACGAGCGAAGCAGCTTCTGCAGCTCGCCGCTGCAAATCGAGGTGGTCGTTGGAGAAGGCTTTGAGAAATCGTACATACAATCATATCATCATGGCCGGAGTTGGAGATGACTTGCGCCGCCTATGCACTAGTTAGCTTCCAGGGCTAGAATTGACCGCGATTCGCATCGAAGAGGGGATTCGGCAGTACCATGATTATTGCGACACCAGAAGTCGGTTGATTAAAGAGTAAGGGAAGCTTGATATAGCCCAGGGGAGAACAGTGACCGTCAAACTCCAGCGCAGTGGTAGCTCGGTCGCCTGGTAGTGATGGGGACAGATGGCAAAGGGACAGCTGCACGTGACGAAAGCCCCATTTTTATACTGTGCAAGATTCAAGGCTACTAGATAAGTTACTTCAAACTTACGGTTCGCAACCGCAACGCAGTGTTCGCAAACAATCTGGATTTGATTTTGTCGTTGACAGTACTTCTGTTCAATTTCTACATGGGGCCCTAGTGTGACCAACGCAGAATGCCAGAAAGTCAGATGCAGTGCAACGAGAAGAACACAACACCTCGGCACTGAGACCAGGTTGGCAGCACTGTAATCTCGCCAAGCTAATCGCCCGGCACCCGATCTAATGCTGCTGATGCTTCAAGCCGGGATGGGAGAAAATGCAGTCTCGGTCCCTCAAACTCCTCATCGCGATCTCCGAAATAGTCTCCCACGCTCCAATTTAACATTTCTGCTTCAGGGTGCTCTATATATGGAAGCGCCTCATCCTCCCAGGATGCAATGGTAGTGTACCAATCGGCGAGGTGCTGGCTGAGCGGCGAATCGCAGCGGCACAGCTCTGGTGTTGTCTCTCTGTCAGTAGCGTGGAGGGTAAACGTCCGCAGGTCGGGACACTGGTGGACGAGACTATGGCTGAAGCGAGTCACATCAACCAGATCGGACCAGCGAAGCACCAGATGTCTTAGTGGCAAGCTCTGATGGGCGTGGATGATGTCCATGAAATCGGTGGCGCGTGCGGTGCAGCCCAGATACACGATGGTACGATCCGGTATCAACCAGTACACAGCGGTGGGTGACGACGCCCCAGAGCCGCCGGCGCCAGCAAGTAGCTTTGTGTAAAGTCTCTCCATCAGACGCCGCGACTCCTGGCAGGCGAGACCAACGAGATATGGCGCTACGCCAACAGGCTTCATACGTATGAGGAGGCCACTGGCCTGGAGATTGATGTGTGGGTGCGACGTGTACCAGACCACCCATTGGCAGAGCGCCTCTTGCCAGACATAGTGGCGGATTTCAGGCGGCAGCTCCTGGAAAAGGGGAAACGATGATGGATCTCGATGTATAGTTACAGTCTCCTGTTGCTGCTCACCATTGGGAGTCATGTTTTGGAGACGGTCCGTAGGGGCATGTAGATGCATAGGTAGGATAACATCTGTGTTGCCCTTGGTGTGCACGACGCATTTCTGCGACAATTGATTCCGTCATAAATCGTCCCCAGGTTGGGGGCGGGAGAACATGGCTTGGAGAAGACCACCTGAGCCACAGATGCAGCCTTGTGTAGAAGAAGCGGCAGGCGGTGCGGCTCAGTGTGTGGTCGATCGTCTTCGTTATTGGGCAAAGTAGTGCACCTTCCAGTGAGAATTGGCGGTGCTCAAAAATCGCCAGAAAACCGTGCAAAGGTTACAGCCCCTCGCAGCAAGTACTCCAAGTCCGTTCCCCCGGGATCAATGCCCATTATTATTATTAGCTGAGCAGATAGCCCATGCCTGTCCCAGCCTCGGGGCATCGCCAGCCAACCTTCAAAGCGACGACAGTCACAGGCCAGTTCCGCCCGAAAAGGCTCCACCCTGTTGCGCCCGGCCCCAGCTTATTACTTGCCACGGCCTCGGCTCCGTTTGTCATCTGCTCGCTCCAAGATTACATTTACCTCAATCTTTCAATACACACCTAGTACGCTTCTCTTGGTCTACTTCTTGGAATTCAACCCTCTCTCTGCCGTTTGAATAATATCGTCGTTACCCGATCAAAACACGGCCTTTTCTTCACCCCCAGTCACAGCTCACAAGGACGCATCCCAGCCGCGGCACTTGATCCTCCTCCCTCCATCCCATCCGACAACGCAAGCCACCCACCTTCACATCAGCAGCCATGGCGGAAGCTTCGTGCAGTGGCGGAACGCCCTTCAAGCAGCTCATAGATCACCAGTCCCGCGATGTCAGCCATCACCAAGACCGTCTAGTCAACGGCAGCCAGCCCCTCGGAGTACGTACTTCCAACCGCCATCTAGCCTATCTACAGGGGTGTTAACAAGGCGGCGCTCCCGCTTTCAGGCTTTCCGATCGCAGTCTCAAAACATGGCGCAAGGTCCCCAAGAGTTTGATGCCTTCATGGGCACGCCGGCCGGTCTGCCAGGCATGCCCCACGACCCCGCGGGCCGCCTCGCCGCCCACGCCGCCGCCTTGAATCCCGCCCAAGCCTCGGCCAGCGCCTTTCGCCCGTCAGTCGCCCCCGAGCTCACATACCACGCATCCCACGCCGCTGCCCCGGGCATGAGCAGCAACTGGGCGGCCGACTTTGCCAGCTTTGCTGCGCAGCAGCCGCAGCGACAGCAGCCGCAGCAACGGCCCGGCGGTCCCGCGTTTGCCGGTGCCGCCAACCCCATGCAGATGGGTGGCTTCCACGGCGCATTCGCGCCGTCGCACGCGGGCAGTTTCTCCCCCTTCTTCGCGCCAGCGGGCGGTGCGTACGCGCAGCAGCCGGTGGCGGCGGCTGGCGAGGCCGACTTTGACCAGGAGATGGCCAAGTGGATGGCCAGCAACGCGGCTGCCTCGGGGAACATGGCGCAGGTCGACGCCGCCATGGAGCAGATGGCGCGCGAGCTCGAGCTCAACGATCAGGCGCTTGCGGACGCGGACGCGGCGACCGCGGCCACGCAAGACGAGGGGCACTTCTCGGACCTCGGCGTCCCGGAGATTAACAACCTGTCGCTTGACAGCCGCGAGGCGCCCACCGTCACGCCGCCGGAGCCGCTGGAGGAGGAAAACACGGTGGCTGACATGCTCGCCGACGACGCGCGGAGCAAGTCGGCCGTGTCCGAGGCGGCCGAGCGGCTGCTCGAGTCGGTGCAGCACGAGAGCGGCGAGAAGTGGCAGAACTCGGTGTTCCTCGCCCTGATGCGCGACTTTCGCGACGGCAAGAAGGACATTATCGGCAACGAGGTGCAGCCAACCGAGGGCGCCGGCCCTTCGGGTGAGGCCAGCAGCAGCGCTGCCGACGCCGCCGTGTCGGAGAGTGTCGCCGAGGAGGCGTCTGCCCCGCCGGCGACGTGACTGGCCTTCGGAGTCAAGGCAGACAATGAAACAGCTGCGACAGCGGCGCCCTTCCTCGGCGAGCCGTCCTCGCGTCAAACTGGGCAGAACGGTGTGCGTCGCGCGGATGATGCCGACAGCTTCGTATGGAAGAGTCGGATGCGACCTCAATCGTGCGTCTTTCTGTGTCCCAGGCAGAGGTCTTGCGCACACCACATGGGCGACCACTTTCTGTAGAGGAAACACGGTGGTTGGTCATTTCCGGACAGACCGCTACCGCTGGCCAGATGGCATCATACATTGAGACATAGACAGGCCCCAAGTTCAGCCACGTGGAGGGACGAGGACTCTTGACGAGATTAGTTCTACATAGACTTTGTACAAACAAGACAAACTAAGTACACAAGCTGCATTACCATTACAAAAGGAACCGACAGAGCTTTCTTGTTCAAATATTGTGTCTTGTTATATTTGTTCACTCATGCTGTTCCAGCAACGTACATACACCCGTGATCCACCACCAACTGCTATTTTCAATGTTTGCGACGAGTCCGACTCATCGGCCAATGCAAATGAGGAAAGAAAGAGGATAAAGAAATACACAACCAGTCATTCATATTCTTCCTTTGTCTTCTCCCGTCTGAGAAGCAAGGATAGAGAGGTCGTCATAAAGAGAAGGGAGTGAGAGGAAGAAACAACGCCCAGCCATTGATGAAAGGAAAAGGAAATATAAGTCACATGTAGACTTCTAGAGAAAACCCTGCAAATGCTCCGTAAAGATATCAAAACGCCGTGTTTATCGCTCTTTTGACAACAATACGACGGCAAACACCTAAGAAAAAAAAGAAGGCCCATTTTGTCTTTTACTGTGACCAAAGGCAGCCGCAAGGTGTGAATTGAAGGGATTCCCGACCTGTGAGCCCCAGTCGTTCCTCATCCACCTCCCGATGGCTGTCGCCAAGCGGGCCATCAGGAGGTTTGGGGGACCGATCACTGTTGCGAATAGTATTGGCGCTCTCGGAAATAGTAATCCTCATCGGTGAGCCGTCGGGGTAACTTTGAGCTTCAATGTTGCCGCCGGGGTTCATTATGTACCTGAGGCACGTGGCAGGCCGGCTATTGGCCGTACGGCGTTCAATCAGTCTGACAAGCTGAGGATACGGCGACAAAGGATCCTGGGGCATCTCGTTCAAGTCAAAATTGCCATAGTTCGAATCACCGGCAGCAGGGTTTGTGCGGGTCGGCAACGGCGGCGGCGACGACGAGTAAGTTAGAGTCGGCGAAGC
Source organism: Cordyceps fumosorosea ARSEF 2679 (assembly GCF_001636725.1). NCBI lineage: Eukaryota > Fungi > Ascomycota > Sordariomycetes > Hypocreales > Cordycipitaceae > Cordyceps > Cordyceps fumosorosea. The sequence continues at coordinate 170,492 of NW_017387311.1, forward strand.
GCTCGGCTTTGTGGTCACATTTTGGCCTGGGTAGAGAAGAATCTCTAGCACCGTCTGTGGCCAAGTGCAAATCCACATGCAATCTCCAGGTCGGGGTTGGTAGGGCCTCGCCTTTCGTGAAGTGGCAGCGGCCGCTGTCACGGGAAGCCCAGAAAAGGGCCAACTCCGCTTGTGAATTGGAGATAGGTCGGCATCCCGGACAACGACAGTCTTGTCATAGGTAACAGACGTCCACCAAGCGGGTCCGCGCGTATCCCCTTCCATGCTGTCGTTGACAAGCCTTAGCTTGATTGGATCTTTGATCCAAGGCGGTTGGGTGCCCCATAGCAGTTGTGACTGTGTGTTGTTGATAGGTGTGAGCGTCATATTATATCTCTCCGTAGACGCTCGCTGTGGCTCCTTAATAATATCGATGGCATAAAATCGGAAAGCCATGTTACAACTCCAGGCTGAAAGCTGACTAGTGTCGCTAACGCAGAATTTCCTAGGCGGGGGGCCACCATCCATCTGAGGAAGAGAGAAACGGCCGAGAGGCAATGGCAATAACAGGTTGGGAACGGTTGGCAGTGGCTGGATGTCAACGGACGTCGGGCTCGGGTTGTGATCAGGTACTGGTAAAGGCGTCGTAGGCGCTGGAGGCGGCGGGTCTTTGCTCGAGCTCTTCTTTGTTAAGATAGTTCCGACAACTGCACCCATGATACTACCCAAGATAAGACCAACAAAAACGAGGCAAATAGACCAGTATGGGATGACACCCCAGAGTTTTCGTCTCGCCCTGCGTTGCCATTTTGTCTGAATATGAGGCTCCTTTTCGGAGAGAAAGTCGTCAGAGGAGGGATTGTCGCGATAAGTGGATACGGTTCTGTTGGAACGTCTTGACCGCGTCGAGTTCATCCGTACAAGGTCGTCCTCAGCGGAGGAGAACGGATTCTCTGGGGCGGCGTCGGCAGGGTTTTCTGTCTCGGAAACGACAGCAGCGGCAGCAGCCGGCTCGCTACTCGAAGCCTCTGCTTCTTGTGTATGCTGTGTCGGGTTTGATGAAGAGCCGATGGCGGTAGCAACGCCTGGCGCTGGCTTGGTAGAAAAAGCGACCTCGGGGTATCGTGTATAAGGAGGCAATTCTTCCGTGTGTCCAAGGGGCCCCAGTAGATCCCCAATATCTTCGCCATCAGGTCCAATCTGACGTTCATATGGCGCGGCCAGTCCAGTGAACCCGACCGGAATGGCTTGTTGATTGGCCTCGACAGGTGCGGCTGCAGTACCCTGGGTATAGAGCGTGTACGGGTGAGTTGGGCCGCGAGGGCCAGTGTATGACGATGGACGATTGCCACGGGCGCTTCGGTCGGTAGCGTTACTGGCGGTCCGTTGAGGATACATGCCGTAGGGATGGACAGGATTCGAGGGGCCACGGTACGGGGCCTCGACACGCAGTGGCGGGACGCCATTGCCATTGGCTTGAGTAGTGTTGGGGGCATTGGAACCGTCGGCACGAATTGTGAGTGAATCGTGCGGTCTGGGGGCCTTGGCAACGCTAGAAGGCCGATGATTCCATTTGGAGAACGATGGATTGACTGCTTGAGGCGGCGGCAGTAAAGGGCCGGCGAGAGGGGGCATTGGACGTCGGGCGGCGGACGGGTTGGGGACAGGACGAGAGGGTCGAAAGCCATCAGGGATGGCAGCACTAGCCATCAAATCATAGTCCTCCTCGGCCATAAAGGATACAGATGAAGCTGTTGAGGTGGTACTCGACGTCGATGAGGAGCGTTGCCGGCGGCTGCCGCCAGAGGCACGGCGTGAGTTGTCCATGGCAGGGGCGCGCGCCGTGTGCGAGGGCGCAGCAGCCGGGTATCAAAAAAGCGGCAATCGGAAATCGAAAGGCGAATTTTGGCGGTCGAATTCGAACGGCGGAAGGCGGACTGCGGTCCTCACTCAATCGAGGAGGAGGGCAGCCACGCTGGCGGAACCGACGGACTCGCTGGCTGGGCGAGTCTGGCTAGGCAGAGCCAGGCCAAAGGAGAGGGGGAGCGGTCGCAGGCTCTGTACGATGGCAGGCGGGTGTTACGGTCGGCGAGGATGGATCGAAATGAGGTGCGGTCGGGAGCGGATGGGCGCGTCCATCAAATGGGCGATGATGGAGGAGGCCAGGACGGTGGAGGAGTCGAAGACTCTGCGAGCGAGCGTTTGTGGGCGGGCGGTTGTGATGATCAGGAGTGGTGGTTGGCATGGAACTTGACACGGGGGGATCGAGAGGCTGAGCCAGGCCGACCGACCAGTCTAGGGGAGAAACGCGGGCAGACCTGCAGGCGAGCCAGCGGAAAGGCCCAAGGGTGAGGGAAACAGGCGACAGGACGTGTGAGCGGAGCTGAGAAATCGCAGCGCAGCTCTCAGCCAGTCGAAGAGTGGGACTCTTGTTCAAAAAATCACCGTCTCGAGACGGCCGAAGGAAACGCCAGCCTATAAAGTTGCAGGCCAGTTTTAACTTATTAGTAGGACCATTTTTCCAGAGGCGGCCAACTGCTTGGCGGCTCTCCTGTCCGAATTAGCGGCCTCGGGGGCCTCAAATGACCTGTACCGGGGGACCCGGAGGCCCTGTGGTTGGCGCTGGCTCGCCCTGAAAGAGGAGACTGGCCCCCCTCCCCAGCAATGCAAGAGTCCACCTACAGGGCACCACGAGCCGCCACAGGTACCACAGGGCAGGTTCTGGCGCTCGGTGATGCTTGCCATTGGGTGGTGTGCTGGGGATCACCTTGTTTCGCGCAGTTGAGGCCTGCGAAGAATGTCTGTGCCTCATAGATCAGGCCTCCAGCTAAAGCGGGGGCCCTCGAGCATGCTTTCTCCCAAGCCCAAATTTGCCAGCAAAAGCCCACGACTCTTGCGTTCGCTTTCCATTTCCATTTCATTGGCCTTGGCATCATGAGTCGAGCGAGTCAAACGAGTTTGAGCGTCATTCTGCCCGCTCGGAGTACAACGCTACGAATGTCCGACGTCTTCTGACGAGCTAGTTCAACCCCTCATACGGTGGCTAGTACCCAGTTGAGAAGCGAGAAAGGGCTTGTTGCTTTCGTGTCCTACACCTGCAGAAAGCCACAAAATAGAAAACCCGAGTGCATTCAACATGCGACCGCGCCGAGCATTGCCCATCTCATCCGCTCGGCACGCAATGATTGCTCAATTGCTCACTAGTAATAAGAGGCTTGACTGGTCGAGTCCGTCCCGACATGCTTCATCATAGGCCGCCGCACGGCCTGTGCGCGCAGAAAAGACAGTATTTGATCCCGGGAGGGGCCGGCCTGGCAGTTATTATATCATTGGGTAGAGTGCTGACCTCGCACTGTATCGCTGGATGCTGACATTGCGCTGCAGTGTCAGCACTTTACTCAGCCAGTACATGCATCGCCACATAAACCACAGCTAACGACAGCCGGATCGGTTTCGACACATGTGTCTTGAGTCTTGCTATACGAAGTACGCCCTCTAGGCTTTACTGGTAGACAAAAGCAGAACACAAGCCACCGATGCTGGATCTGGCAGATCAGCCCCTAACTTGACGGCGTGCTTTCTCTTTCCCGTTTCCGTGCCTCTGCATTATACAGTTTCTCGCACTGTCCTTCCGTCCTTCCCTCAGCAATAAGAGTTATGAGTAGCCAGCGTTGCCCGCCATCAGATACGCAGAACAACAAACGGCTAAAGAGTTAGCTTAATGAAGTCAACAAAACGCATGGCTGGTATAGCCATAACCTAGTTGGCATGCATACAGGCCCTGCTCAATGCTTCATCCAAACACGCGATGTTCTATGGATGCAGTAACATTGCGCAACCCAGACTATCCTGTGCTCGAACACGTTTATGTGGTCTGGCGCATGGCTCGCTTCAGAGATTATTTTTCGTCTACGTATTATCGAACTATCGTTCCTTGAGGGAGAAGACAACTGGTTCGCATGGTTGAAACTGGTACATGAACTTGGCGCTGGCCCCTTGGAGCTCACTCTGCCTCTCGGGACGATGCGATGCATCAAAAACCTCAACGAACAATATTGATCAACAGCGCGAACTACAGTGCATGACTTGTCCAACTCGGCCGAGGCTACTAATAAAGGGGCCTTCGGGAACAGTTCACGCCAACTACAATCTGAAACGTCCGCGACAAGCCTACCAGCAAGCGGCAGCGCCACTAGATTCTCCAACGAACACCTTTTTCGCGCCCCCGTTACAAGTTGTGAACTGGCACAGTGTTGCGCAAGATGAAGCCGAAGACAGCGGTGTATTCCCAAAAAAAAATCGTTTGTCAGCCCCTCAGCACAACAAGGCTTGTTCATGAAGCCATAGAAATCATACGTGATTACGGCCGACCATGTGGCCGAAGGCAAATATTGCCCCATCTCGTTATTACCGACGGGATGGGTGACTGAGGTTGAAATACCGGCAATATAACTTCCCGGCCACTCCTCTCACAGGTTGAAATACCGACAAGATAACTTCCTGGCCACTCCTCTCACAATGCACAACAAGTGGATGACCCCCAGAGCCCGGCGCACCGAGGGAACCTGTTCTGTGTCTGTCTGTGAGGGTTGGTTCATCTTCACTTGGTTCCGTACTACGGTAGAACCCCTGCGGCGCGCGAGACGGGCTTAACAGCGACGCGAAACTGGGTGAGTTATACATGCGCTCCAGGCAAATTCAGATATTCTTACTGGCACGAGCCCGGGTTGTCCACTTTTACTTGTTCAAGTGAACATGTCTGCCTCTATCAGTCAGTAATTGCATACCAGCTAAATTTAGCTGGGAGGCCTCGAAGGCGATGAAGCCCATTCCATCAGCATCTCGTCCCATAGTGTTGCTTACCAATTCGCTGATTTTTGTAAAAATTTCGGTGACTGGCAATTAGCGAAAAAAAAAGAAAAAGAAAAAAAAAAGAAAAAAAAGCAAAAAGGGAGAGCGAATTCACTGGATACGATAGGCGTAGCTTGTGTTGTTCCATAGCTTGCCAACTAGTAAACAAATAGTTCGACTGACAACAACGACAAAACAATTTGCATGGAAGCGCGTTTCTCTCCCCTTTCTAAACCTCTTGTTCAACGATTGTGTAAACAGAAAAGGGGTCAAAAAGTGTTACGTCACCTTGCAATCTCACCTTTGCCTATGAATAGCTGCTGGCCGTTTGTTTCAGGTTTTGGCCCACACAGTTACTCCAGAGTCTGGCTACGATGCTACAGTACGTTTACAGCGGCAGCAAACGTTTGAGGCGGCTAGACAGCCATTGGGCTCGTGTTTTTATCACGTCGTATTATAATCTTGATTAATTATAATTTCAATTATTATGCGCCTAATTATTTGTTATGGAACTTTCTTTTTCTCATTCCATGCCGGCTTGGCCCGATGCATTGCAGTGATGCATATGGCCCACCTGTTCATGATGATGGGGGAAGGCCCACGACAATCAGCATGTTGGTAACGGCAATGTGTACAAGGACCTATGCAAGTCACTCCGGGGCTTTTGTTCTCTCGCCGAAACAACATGTCTGGCCTGGGCTCCATTTCGTGAATAAAAATCTGAATGAGATTAGCTGTAGGTGTCTATCGGCGACAGACGGTACTAAGTTCCTCCCATGCTACCTAGTGATGCGAAGCGCCGCCTTCTGGCAGGCGCCCGGCGTCTTCCCCTCTGGCCGTGATACAAGACTTCACAGTGCTACCAATCACTCCAGTCTTCCCCGTCCTTAGCAAATCCCATCCAGCAGCGCCTGTGTTCCGTATCACCGGCAAGGCGAAGGGAGAATTGATGCCATCCCCGCGTCCGACCCTGAATCACTCAATAAAAGCCGTCCTGGTGCAATGCAAAGTGCTGCAGCAGCGTCACACCACAGCCGTGGCAGACACCATGACAGACGCTGGCAACACCTCAAGTCACTGGTCCGTTCCCCGTTCCCGGTCCAATCATATTTCTTTCGTCATTATGCTCGTCAGCTCTCGGCTACAGTTCGTTGGGCCTCGATGCGGCCGCTCTCGGTGCCCGAGCCAGGACCAACGGTGCGCGAACCACAGCTTCTCTCCCCCGCACCAAGGCGGCGCATATCTACTTACATCAACGGCCTACTTGCGACAGCGCCACGGCGCAAAAGTTTCGAGATTATACCAAAAATTCCTTCCAGATATGTCTTGAGAAAAAATCCCGTAACCCAAGCGCTGTCATCCAGCCAGTGACTGGCTTCTGCCGCTTCCCGCCGGGGCGACCTGCTGCGCCGCCTTTGCAGAACGCCTCGTCACGATCTCAGCCCGTGTGTGTCATGGCATACCTCTTTGTATGTAGGCGCCTGCATACCCTCCCTGCCTTGCGAAACGCCGTGTACCATAGGTGACTGCAGCCGATCCGTTCATCACGGATGGCGCTCTACTCTGTCTCACTTCCGTCAATGGGATATATATCGTCATCGTATCCCCCGCGTCATCGCCATTTCAACGACTCCTTCCCTCTCCGTATTCCTTGACTTAAAGAGAACAGGTTTATACCGCACATACGTCTCCTACCACAAGACTTACCTCTCCATACTCCTTGACTTCACCAGAAAGAACGACTCTATACCACACACACAACACCACACGACTCACCTCTCCTCCGCATAACCCTCTTCGTCCAACTCTGCCACACACAACACCCTTCACCATGCCCGACAAGTCTGGTGCGCTTCTGATCGTGGCGGATGATGAGGACTCGTGGATGCAGGTGTACCAGAGCCTAAACAGCCAGGGTCGTTCCGTTCGTAACAAGTCGCTGCCAAAGCGTCCCTCAAAGGGCTTCAGGTTCCTCGCCTGGAGTGCGGGCATGCCCCCACAGTCGTCCTACATACGAAAGACGAGCGACATCCTCCCTGAGAACACCTGGTTCGACGGCACACACTTGCGGTACAAGGAGAGCAACCCACGCTACCGCTGGATCGCACCCAGCAGCCGCAGCCGCCAGTCCCACTACTACGACGACGAAGAAGACGAAGATGACGATGACGATGACGATGACGGCTGCGGACACGCACCGCCCGGCAAGTGCTGCCAGGATTGCGCGGTACGCTGCCTGGGGTGGCGCGATAACGACAAGGGCCTCCAACAGGACGAGTACGGCAACTGGTGGGACGGCTGCGGCAACCTGGTCGGCAACAGCTTCGTGACGCCGGGGTCGCGGCCCTGCCAGAATGTCAACTACTCGCTGCCGGCCAGCCGCCCACCACGGGGGGACTGGCGCGGGCGTCGCTTCGCCCGGATGCCGTCGCCGGTGGGTGGCTACTTCGGCAGCGGCGACGATGACGACTTCACGTGGCAGGACGGGCCGTCGGGTCGTGTGCGGTACACGAAGCAGCTGATGAACCCGGTCTGCAACTCGTCGGGGGGGCGACCAGGTGGCGTAGAGCAGTACCGGTGCGGATGATGAAATAATGATTCAGCAGAAAGAAGGAGGGGAGAGCGAGGAGTAATGGCGCTGGCGCAGGGAACAGATCCTGACATTTTTATAGATTAGACGCTGCCTTTTTTTTGTTCTTGTTTCTTGTAGAAGGATGGGAATGTCATGTACATATTTTGCATATCTTGGACCAACTGTCACGGCTGACACTACCGCCGACACCCAGCGAAAACAGTTCGCTGGGGCTCGAGCATGAGGATATCGATGGATCGGCCCGTTTTTGGGTACGACTTGTATACTTTTCCTTCCAATAAAGTATGTTCAAATCCTCAGCGCTTCCCGTCACGTTGTGTGTATAAATCAAACATATGTCCGAGTACAACTCCCCCAGCCCGTTTAATGCGTGGATGTCCGGCCGAAAGCTTGGAGAGTCCGAATTGACTCCTTGGATTATAGTCCAATTCTCTGCAGACAGGACAAGCCCTTGGCGTGCGACGAGACAGTCTATCACTCGCCAAGATGGAACGAGGACCGCCATAGGACCGCCACAGCGAGGGGCGGAGCTTAAAATGATAAAGAGAGGCAGTGTCGATGCATGTTTCAATAGCTTGGTGTTATATAAAAAAAAAGGTATTATTTTCTGGCTGCGGTAGGCACAAATGAGCGTCCGTATACTCCATAGCTTGTTATCTATCGTAACGATGGCTCACCGTGACCTCGTTTCTGAATTGGATCTCGAGTTGGTCAGCAAGCGGAAGGCGACGTAACCTTGTATATAATGATTACGAGATCTTGAAGAAAAAAAAAATCAATAATGCTTTCACTAGATTTAATCGTTCAAAAAGCCGAGTTCTTGGCAGCTTTCATGGGATAGAGCGGCGCAATGATGGAAGAAATGCTTTGACGGCAGAGGTTAGGGTACCCTGTAGCCAACACGACTTGTGCATGCTTTGCGGAACGAACAAGCGCTGCATGGTTTAAAGAGCCCTTTTGTCGCTAGGGGATACATTCAACCTTGTACTAGAAGAGCATTTAGCATCATGCGATGACTCTTTTGACCGGCAAGCACAGATCTGTAGCTGGCATCAATTTGGATGCCTGGCCAGATCTGGCAGCGCTGGCCCGTGGTAGACTCGGCCTCTACCGGACCCTCCTGGAGCTTTGGCTGGGCGCGCCTTATCGGTTAGTAAATTCACCCAACATCAGGCCGGCGCCCTTGGGTGTGTGTGCTTTCTTGGCATTCGCTGTATTTCGAGTGGCGGCCGCGTCACTCTTTCACGCAAAGGGAAGAAAACTCCCAGCGAGCCTGGCAAGGCAATCAGCCTTCTGGGTCATTCGCCGCTAGGGGAAAAAACAATGCAACCATGGGGGTTCCGGGGCCGGTTATTACTGGAGGGCGAGCATGCGGCATCCTGCATTGGCTTCATGCATTGCCACCGCGAGGCGCAGCGAAGTTGATCAGAGGGGAGGGGCGGGTGCAAGTGTGACGCAGCAGCCGAGTATGTACGAGAAATCGAGTGAGGGGAGGACGAGCGCCAATCACATACGACTGACAGGAAAATAGACTGATAATTTCAATGAGAATCAGGATCTAGCGGCGAATCCTCTTCGTCTTTTTACCAACATAAAACAATAATAATCATTAAAAACAATTCTCATCTGATATCGCAAGGCGTTCTCGTCTATGCTCATCGCCGCTTATGCGCCTGGCGTGACTCAATCGGCATCGCCCCCCCCCGGCCTACAATGCACTTTTTTCCCCGGCCAATCTTTTGTGGTACCTTGTTCACCGGCAAATTTTCTCTCTTCTTTGTTTGACTTGACCTTTTTGGTGAGTACTTTACCTCTTTGGTGAGGAAATTTGCCGCCCAGCATCTGCATCAGCCACACCGTCTTCCCAGGCTGCGGCGGGCGACTCGACAAGCAACCGACGGGGGGGGTTGTTAGGCAACAACACCAACATTCACACCCCTCCCTCCGTCTCTGTATGAATTCTTCAATTTTCAAAGTTACAAATACTCTTTCATTCCTCCTCATCTCCTCTGTCTCCTTTCATCCTCTTCTTCTTCAGGCTCTTCTCTCGTTCAATCTCAATCCTTCCCCTCATTTAGCAGCATCTGGTGCTGCCTGGGTCCAAACAGGCAGCTGCCAGACCGCAGCGTACAAACACGCAAACACACGTTATCAACCACACACAACACTTTCTTGCCCATCACCATCATGGATCCTCTACAGGCCAGCCACGCCGTCCCCGGCAACGACAGCGCCGGCATCCCCTCCCCCCAATTCGCCCTCCTCAACTACTTCTTCCCTGGCTACTCGGTCCTCATCTCGACCCTCAACGCCAGCCTCGGCGCTGACCTCAACCGTTACCTGCCCTTCGTCGTCGCCGCCGTCGCTGTCGCCCTCTCCTGGCGCTACGTCTGCGACACCGTCATGAACCAGGTCGAGGCCAGCTTCATGTCCTCCTTCACCGTCCACACCGACGACGAGACCTACAACATCCTCATGTGGTGGATGACGCGCCAGCCCTTCTGCCACCGCACCCGCAACTTCGTCGTAAACACCTCCGTCTACTCCCGCAGCGAATACCTCTACCGCGCGCATGACGAGAGTGGCGGCGAAGACGAGGACGAGACTGAGGGAAGTACCCGTGACGTCGCCGCTGCCGACGACGACCAAGACACCGCGCTCGCCAAAAACCGCGGCAAGCACGTCCTCCACTACACTCCCTCGGCCGGAACTCACTGGTTCTGGTACCGCGGCGTGCCCCTGCGCTTCTCCCGCCGCCAGACCAAGGACAAGATCAGCCTGCGCAACCCCAGCGAGCAGGAGGAGCTCTGCGTCAGCTGCCTCGGCCGCGACCCGGCAGTCCTCAAGCGTCTTCTCGCCGACGCCCGCCTGCTCTATCTCAAAAAGGACGACAGGAAGACCGTGATCTACCGCGCCACCAGCTCCGTATCCACCTACGGCACCGACAGCTACTGGCAGCGCTGCATGTCCCGCCCCAACCGTGACTTCTCCACCGTCATCCTCCCCGACAAGGTCAAGGCCGACATCATCGCCGACGCCGGCGACTACCTCGACCCCGCTACCCGCCGCTGGTACGCCAACCGTGGCATCCCCTACCGCCGCGGCTACCTGCTCTACGGCCCGCCCGGCACCGGCAAGAGCTCCCTTAGCGTCGCCCTCGCCGGCTACTTTCGCATGAAGATTTACATTGTCAGCTTGAGCTCCCTCACCGCCACCGAGGAGAACCTGGCGTCGCTCTTTGCCGAGCTCCCCACCAACTGCATCGTCCTGCTCGAAGATATTGACACCGCTGGCCTCTCCAAGACGCGCGAGACCAAGAAAGATGACGACGACAAGGAGGGTGGCGGCAGCGACAATGCGCCGACGGGGCAGGGCCAGCTTTCCCTCTCTGCGCTGCTCAACATCCTCGACGGCGTCGCTGCACAAGAAGGCCGAGTCCTCATCATGACCACCAATCACCTTGAGAGCCTCGACAAGGCCCTCATCCGTCCCGGTCGCGTCGACATGATCATCCCCTTCCAACTCGCCGACGCCGACATGAGCGAGTCCATCTTCAAGGCTATCTACATGCCTTTTGACGGCGAACTTGCCGACGGTGCCGGCAGCAAGGAGAACAAGGGCAAAGAGACCCTTATCGACGAGGTCGCCGTCCTTGCCAAAGAATTTGGCCGCCGCATCCCCCCGAACGAGTTCAGCCCCGCCGAGATCCAGGGCCTGCTTCTGCGCCACAAGCGCTCTTCCCAGACGGCCGTCGACGCCGTCGAGGGTTGGGTAGTGCAAATGCGTGCGGACAAGAAGGACAAGGCGGAGAAGGAGAAGAAAGAAAAGGAGGAGAAGGAGCGAAACGACAAAGAAAAGAAAGAGAAGGAGGAGAAAGAGAAGAAGGGTAAGAAGAACAAGAAGAGCAAGAAGAAGGAAAAGAAGAAGTCGAAGAGGGTGAAGGAGGAAACGGAAGACGAGAATGAGAGCGAGGACCAGGATGCGGACGAGAACCAAGAGGAGGGTCAGGGTGAGGACGGTGAGAAGGATGGGGACGAAGCAGACGAGACCCAGGAAGGAGGCGGCGAGGATGAAAAGGCCGAGAAGAGAGAAAAAGGGAAGAAGCAGAAGCAAGAGGCTGCGGCAGTGGCCACGAAGGCCAAAGCAGTTAAAGGCCAACAAGGAAAGCGCGACAGTCGAGGCTCCTCAGATTCGGGATATGCCACCCCTTAGAATATAGCATTGCATAGAATCGGCGTTTTATCTTTTATAAAGTCTTAAAATATACCTGACGACTCCACGAAGCCGTCTTCCCACTCTGCTCCGTCACCGTGCCGCCCGCGACACTACACTGGCAGCCCGTCCGCCGACATGCGCGGCCGCCGCCCTGCCGGCCCTCCTCCCAAAAACCGTCCCAGAAGTCAGGCCGCTGCCCCCCGGATAGTTGCCGTGAAAGAGCCCGCCTAGCATCTCACCCACGCAGTAGACGCCGGGGATCCGCTCCCCGTCCGCGCCGATGAGCTGTGCCGTAGCAGGGTCCACGCGCAGGCCGCCAAAGGTAAACGTGATGCCGCACGTCACCTTGACGGCCAGAAACGGCGGCGTGTCCACCGCGAGCGCCCAGTTGGACTTGGGCAGCTCGAGCCGCGTCCCCGTCGACAGGCCGTCCTTGACCGCCGGGTTCCACGCGGCCGCGGCGTCGGCGGGCCGTGCGTGCACGGCGTCGTTGTACGCGCGGATGGTCTTGCAAAAGGCATCCTCGTCAACGAGGCCGCGCGGCGCACAAAGCTCCGCGAGTCCCTCGAGCGTATCGGCTTCGAGTCGCTCGGCACGCTCTCCGCGGTATTCCTCGGCGCGCAGCCACCCGCTCGTCTGCGCGTCCCAGACCTGAAAGGCTGTGTGAGCAGACTGCTCGAGGATGGCTCGGCCAAACTTGGCGTAAGTGTAGTTGCGCAGATCCTCCCCTTCGTCGACGAAGCGCCGGCCGTGAATGTTGAGCATCAAGCCAAGTGGATAGCCGGACTTGGTATACTCGTTCGAGGCCAGACGATCACCCTTGTTCGGGTCGGCGTGCGTGGCATCCCAGGCAACGGAGTGGCAACCGGCCCAATCACCTACAGGTTGTGCACCGAGCGAATCCTGCGCGAGCTCAAGGCTTTCACCGGTATTGTACGGTGTGCCGCGAACGGCAGCCTTGTCCCAGCCTGGGCCAAGAAAGCGGCTGCGCATCGCCGAGTTGGCTTCAAAGCCTCCAGCCGCTAGTATCACAGCTCCAGCCGTTATGCTCGTCTCTTTCTCGTTATTCCTGACACCCGCCGTGATATGCTCCCCATCCACCGCATGACGTAGAGAAAGGAGCTCCGTTGAGAAGTAGACTTCTATTCCCTGCTTGCGCGCCGCGTCCCTGTGGTCTTCAATCAGGCTTTTACCGCCTTCAAGCGTTTTCAGACATAGACCACCCCAAAAATTGATCTTTCCATCGACCTCATACGCCTGTCGGTTGAACGAGAGGGCAAAGCGAATGCCGTTAGCAGCAAGCCACTTGACTGCCGCGTTCGACTCGGATACAAGCGCGTAAGAGAGTGTTAGGTCGGACTTATCCTCGCAAACACGACGGATATCGCTGAGAAAATCATCTTCGGTATATGGGGCGAGCTGAATCTTGGCAGCTTGCTCCTCGGACACGTTGCTCACTAGTGGGAGGACATCTTTCAGCCCATCATGCGCAACGCGATACGCACCTGCTGTAAAGAACGAATTACCGCCTGCCCAATCCTCGGGGCACTTGTCTATCAAGACGACTTTTTTTGCTCCGAATTGGCTTGCTGAGAGTGCTGCAGAGAAGCCCGCGTTGCCGCTCCCGACGACCAGCACATCGCATGCTGGCGGGGCAGCCATGATGTGATGATCCAGATCTCAGCTCTGACAGCAGCACGCTGGGATCAACAATGCTGACAAGAGTTTAATCGCGCATAAAAAAGCGAAAGAAAGGAGCAGTTATATCTCATACCCCCCACATGAGGCATTTGGCTAAACCTGTGGAGAGGTCATGACGTTGCAGGAGAGATGATCTGATAAAGCGCTCGAGTGTAGGGTGTGTGGTGTGTGGGCTTTTGGAGCTTGCTGACCCCAAGTCCGATGGTGCGCCGAGCAGCCAAGGAGAGGAGCCATCCAACCGATCGAGGCAAAATCGCAACCCTCAAATGAAGTGGCATTTTTCAGTGCGCGATTCGAATGCTTCTTTTGAAGATGTTTCGAGGATGAAATATTGCAAGTTCGTTAACGTTCGCTGCTACGGTTTGCTCCGTTGTGCCGGTTTTCGGAGCCGATCCAAGCGAACACGAGCCAACCCGGATCCGTGCGATTTCGAGATGACTTGAAACAAGTTTACGAATCCCGACTGCCTTGGAGATGCGATATTGAAGAGGCAAGTTGCCGAACAGAAAATAGACTGTTGCGTAATATGAAATTAGGAAGATGCAAAGCACAAGTAGCTGCATTCCGCAGCATGTACTAGTAGTTGGTTACTGTATCCGACTGGCCAATCGCGTTATCAATGTCACAAACATCTCGCATTATGAGGCCATGTGTGCTGCGTGGCGTTGCAGTTGTCAATGTATTGTTTACTAGTTGGCGCGACTGCGCTGAATAGTGGCCTGGCGGCTACTGATATGTAGCCTGGCTGATTCGCGGTCGCTGCGGAGTTGATGCGTCTTTCCTAATTTGTTACTATCAGGCGTCACATGCCTATACACATGATCTTGTAACACAACGTAGCAGCACGACGTTATAGTTATGCGGACTCGTGTAAATTGAGACTACCAAGTCCCCATATCTACCCGCGTGACGTTTTAGCAAAAGCTAAAACATGACGCGTCGCATGGAGAGCGTGTAAGATGGTGATGGAGAACGAGTCTTTGACAGTATCTCGCCAGACTCGTATTATCATGTATATGGCTGTGAGGCTCAACCGCTCCGGGCGAGGCTGGGCAAAGTTCTGAGGGACTCGGCTGGACCCTCCCTGTGCAGGGCCGGGCAGCCTAGCCTATCCGAGACAAGGTTCAGGGCGAGTTTTTCGGTTTTCATGCGACCGATCTCTGCAGGCAGCCGCCAGTTCTTCGGCAACAGCTAGCCTCCGCCGTCTGTACGAATACGGGTGGGAACGGGCAGGTGCACGCGATCTCAGGAATTGGCGATGCTTGACGTAGTTGACACAGCTCCTTGATTGAGGCTTTCGAGACATGCTTTTTGTCAGATTTTAAATGTCTTGGTTTAGATTTCTGTCTTTTGAGCTCGCTTTGCCGATGTTGTGGGCGAGACTGCCAGCGTTTGCGAGCGATTACGGCTCGAGCTCGGCGGCGGATGCGAGATGGGGTCATTACCGCGTCAACGGCAACGGATGCGGGCGGGAAATGAGACATGATGGTGATGAAGAGGCGAGCGGCTGGGGCTATGGTCTTGGTGGCGTTTGCGATGGGGAGATGGGATGATGGCCAGTGTCAGCTTGTAGGCACGTCATGAAACGCATGACTTCGGGAAGCAGAGAAGCAAACAATCTGCGTAACGAGTATGCCGTGTTGACCAAAAGCGAGTGGAATTGGCATGAGCAACCGATTGCTGTACGAATACTCGTGGCTGCAGTGAGCGAGAGAGAAGCACCTTAGTTCGGGCACGGAGTACGAGGCACGGTATCAATGACCTAGCGCTAACTAGTACAGTGGATGCACTGTAGATAATCGGTGGTGGAGCCTTTGTGACAAAGTTTGGTGGCCACTGTTCCCACCAGCCGACTCGCTGGGGGTTTGCTTGGAGCGCTTTGTTGATGAATCTCGACGCTCGTTGACTTCCCCTAACCACTGCACCAACCTCACCCAACCCCACCAAAGAAATGGCAGCCCCTGGCAGAATCCGCTTTACTGCCAATTCGGAGCATTTTCTTCTCTCGTCGGGCTGCTCGTCTTGGGCTGGGGGCTGCTGGTAAATAAAGGGCGGTGAAAATCCTGTAGCGATGCCACCCAAGCACACTCCTACTCTCCACATCCACTAGCTCAAGTCCTCGACAATAATAACCTTCCCACATCCCCCCCTTTACAACAATACTTGTCCTCCTCAATTGTCTCTTGCTTCTCTACCTCTTTTGTCTTCTACCGGCTACGTCCTCCTATACCCTTTCAAAATGGCTGCTCGTCCTCAGAACATTGGCATCAAGGCCATCGAAATCTACTTCCCCAGCCAGGTATGCTCTTGTCGCTGGACCCCTACCCCTCCAAAATGACCCCTCTATCGCCACTGAGGGTGCTGGGTTGGGCCGCCATCAGCTCTACAATCACCAAATACTAACAACTTCTTCCTTCTAGTATGTTGAGCAGACCGAGCTCGAGAAGTTCGACGGTGTTGCTGCTGGCAAGTACACCATTGGTCTCGGTCAGACCAAGATGGCTTTCTGCGACGACCGCGAAGGTACCACCCACCCCTCCTGCTTCCGACACCGCTTTCCGCACCGACTATTTGCAAAGAGGCACGTCAAGCTGACCCTTTGACTACTTTAGACATCTACTCCATGGCCTTGACCGTCACTTCGAACCTCCTCAAGAAGTACAAAATCGATGTCAACTCGGTTGGCCGCCTCGAGGTTGGCACCGAGACCATCCTCGACAAGTCCAAGTCGGTCAAGTCGGTTCTCATGCAGCTCTTCGGCGACAACACAAGCCTCGAGGGTGTCGACACCATCAATGCCTGCTACGGCGGTACCAACGCCTTCTTCAACTCGGTTAACTGGGTCGAGTCCTCTGCCTGGGACGGCCGTGACGCCATTGTCGTTTGTGGCGATATTGCCCTCTACGCCAAGGGTGCTGCTCGCCCTACTGGTGGTGCTGGTGTCGTCGCCATGCTTGTCGGCCCCAACGCCCCCGTCGTTGCCGAGCCTGGCCTTCGTGGCACCTACATGCAGCATGCTTATGACTTTTACAAGCCTGATCTGACCTCCGAGTACCCCTACGTCGATGGCCACTACTCTATCAACTGCTACACCAAGGCCCTTGATGCCGCCTACCGCGACTACTGCAAACGCGAGGCTAAACAGCACATTAACGGCAACGGAGTTGCCAATGGCGAGGAGGGCAAGACATCGCTCGACCGCTTTGACTACATGACCTTCCACGCCCCCACGTGCAAGCTGGTCCAGAAGTCCTACGCTCGTCTTCTGTACCACGATTTCCTCGCCAACGCCGACCTCCCCGCCTTTGGCGAGGTTGCCCCCGAGCTCCGCGATATGGATTACGAGAAGTCTCTGACCGACAAGGCCGTCGAGAAGACCTTCATGGCCCTCACCAAGAAGCGCTTCCAGGAGCGTGTCAACCCCGCCATCCAGGTTGCCACCATGTGCGGCAACATGTACTGCGCCAGTGTCTGGGGTGGTCTTGCCAGTCTTCTCTCTCTTGTCCCTGCCAAGGACCTTGAGGGCAAGCGCATTGGCCTGTTTAGCTACGGCTCCGGTCTCGCTGCCTCCTTCATGTCCTTCCGCGTCAACGGCAGTGTTGAGAACATTTCCAAGGTTCTCGACATCCCCGCCAGACTCGAAGCCCGCCGTGCCGTCCCTCCCGCTACCTACGACGAGATGTGCAACCTTCGTAAGCAGGCCCATCTCCAGAAGGACTACACCCCCAAGGGTGAGACCTCTACCATCATCCCCGGCGCCTACTACCTCACCAAGGTCGACGACATGTTCAAGCGCGAGTACGCTGTTCAGGCCTAAAGCTGCACATGTTTTTGGGCACGAAATGATGCAATATGATTTTTTATTTCATTCCGGGAGACGGAAAGAGGGGGCATGGGAAAAAGACTTGAATTTCTGCGAATAGACGAGCTGGTGTAAGGGGCCTTGGACACACTAATTGCGGCGATTATGTACTGCCAGGCTAAGTCTCTGGACTTTCATAGGCTGCACATTGTATATACTTGGTGTCTAGGAACCGCGCCATGCAATATTACTGACGATAATATCATCAGATAGGGCTTCAGGCCATGGAATCAATGAGCGTTTTTTACACTCTTGTGCATGCTCAGCGGACAAAATAACGTGAGGGTCAAAAAGTAATGAAACTGTGTCGCGATAATTATAATAGATCTTAAAAAGTAATGCCTTGCGCGAAGACTTGGGCTGAGATTCTAACTAGTCAAACATCCAAAAGAAACCATTGTGCGGAGATTCTCCAACTGAGGGCGTACTGTGCGATTTTCGATCAAACAGCTGCTCCAACACTCTCCAAAGCTTTTGGATCTAGGCGCTTCCAGTCTCCGAAGGGCAGAAAACAAAGCGCCAATCCGGTGGCACCGATGGTAATAGCAAATGCAACCTTGATACCAGCCATGTAACCGGCAAGGATAGTAGGAAGCAGGTCGGGAGGAAAGACAACTCTGATCTGTGTCGCTCCCGTGGCCAGTAGAGCCGCTGGTTGGATGCTCGGGACCGCAGCCGTCACGACTTGGATCAGTCTATTGGCGAAAGCGGCTTGTGCTGAAGAAAGCACCATTGCGGCACCTAGTGTTTGAAAGACTAAAAAGGAAAGTAAAAGTAAGTACGAGAGTGGAAAATACGGGGCTCAACTCTAACAACTTACACATTATGATGCCAGTGATGGCGGATAGATCCTCTGGCTTTGCTGTGCCTTGTGCATGGATAATGGGAATCTGGAATGCACCGCCATACGCTGCTCCAGCAAGAATTTGAAACCCAATCCATTTGCCCATTGGAGTGCCTATATCGAAGGTATAGAGTAGCCCGCAGGAAACGGTCCCGAGCACTGCTCCCGCAGCCATCAGCGGCGTAGAGATGCCATTGCTGGCTATGCTCGCTCCCACGAGGACGCTTCCAATGATGGCCGCCAGGATGAATGGAATGTTCCTGACCCCTGACATGATGGGGCTGACGTTGTCGATGCTCTGAAAGTAGACGGGCAAAAAGTAGACGATTGTGAAGAAGGACGCCACCACCAGGAACGAGTATGCGGCATTGACCCAGACAAAGTTCATCTTCATCAGCCGCGACTCGACCATGGCCCGGCTGCCGCTGTACACCTCCCAGCCCACAAATGCCGCGACGATCAAGACGAACCCGACGAGCAGCCAGACCACCTTGGACGACCTCCACGGGTCCGTCTGCCCGCCGGCCTGCATGGCGAGCACGAACGCGATCACCGCGCCCATCGCGAGCGCCACGCCCACCGGATCCATCTGCAGCGCCTTCTCGCGGCGCGTTGCCACCGCGGGCTTCGCGAGCGCCGGCGTGCGGAAGAAGAGCAGGATGATGGCCCCGGAGACGGCGCCGATGGGCAGGTTGACGTAGAAGCACCAGCGCCAGGTGACGCGGTCGGCGAAGACGCCGCCGATCAGCGGGGCGACGACCGAGGCGGCGCCGTAGGAGGCGCCGATGATGCCAGTGTAGAGGGGCCGGCGGCGCGGGGGCACGGCGAAGGCGAGGAGGGTGTAGCTTCCGGAGCCGATGCCGCCGGCGCCAACGCCGGCGACGGCTCGGCCGACGATGAAGCCGGTGGAGGTCGGGGCAACGCCGCAGACGAGGCTGCCGAGCTCGAAGATGAAGAAGGCAACGAGGTAGGTGGTCTTGAGGGGGAAGTACTTATAGGCCTTGCCCCAGAGCGGCTGGAAGCCGCCGGCGGTCATGAAGTAGGCAGAGCCGTACCAGGCGACGTCGGAGAGGCCGTGAAACTCGTCGGTGATTTTGGGAATCGCGGTCGCAACGATGGTCTGGAGAATTTGACTTGAGTTCAGCATTCTGCTAGGTTTATATGTCGATCCGTGAGAAAACCTACATTGTCCAAGGCCATCATGAACATGCCCAGGGCCAGAGCCAAGGTAAGGAAGAATAGTGTCAATCCCTGCGGGTAGTCGTCGTCATTTTGCTCTTGTGGCTTGATGGTCACTTTTTCTTCATCCGAGAGGTTCTTCTCCGAATCTGCGGCTCCTGCGTGGTGTTGGTGCGGAGCGTCGTCTGCCTTGCTGCCAGTGCGTTCTGGCGCTGCCATGGTAGTGTTGCTTGCCGTCGACATGATGAACTTTGTCACCTCCCAACACGCGAACAACTAGTATATTTGCAAAATAATGAGCGGAGAAGGAGAGCTATTTAAACGTCAAGATAACAGGACATCCGGCACAAGACATGACTTATATGTCAGCGCAGATAAGGCTGTCCCCAGCTTGCGAGCCACTCGCTGTGGCATTTGTGGTTTTACGAGTTCAAGGAATGTCCGCAAGGGCATATTGGTAATACGAGGACGGAAATAGCGGACAAGGATTACAAGAGGAACTCCGAGTTGTGTTGTGCATGACGGCCAGCCAACGTCGTCTCCTGTCGGCGAGTTGTATGTAAGTGTGTTCGCCCGAACGGCGGACGAATATCACCACAGAGGTCCGAGTTGCAAGTAGCCACCACCAGCTCTGCTTTCTCGGCGGAAGATGTTGCCATGTCGACGCCCCCGACCTAGAATCGGACAGTTTATTGCACCTGTATATCTTCTTTTCCTCATCGTTTTACCGAAACAGTGTAAATGATGAGGCGGCTGTGGGGGCGACAAGTGTGCAGGCCCTCTACGCTCCGTCAGCAAAGCGGGTGTATCATGCCACACACACTGTGGCAGTACAAGTATAGGAAAGTGAAGTACGGTGGGAAGAAAGAAAAATTAGAACCAAAAATAATCATATAGTCCCTTTTCTTTTTCGAACTTCTCACATGATCGATTCCTGGCTGACTCCGGCACTTCCAGCTGGCTCGGAAGGGAAGTCGGCGAGGCTGTCTCTTGCACCTAGTTACTGTATAAAACAAGTCCACTCGCCAAACTCCGCCGTTCGGCGTTTGCTTCTTACAACCTCTACCAAGCTCACGGATCACAAACCACCACATTGTATCTCCCATTAAGCGACAGGGCTCTTGCCTAGACTCGCAAACAGTCGTCATTCGCTACATTTTCTTGGCCATCGAGCCACAATCTCTTTTGCCCCCTCGCCGCTCGGTCCGCCCTCGGAATTGGTTCTCCTAGCCTGCTCCGACCAAATGACGGCTGCTGACGGAGGCTCTCGCGACGCGCGCCAGGAAAGGCGGCGGAAGACGAGAAAGGGAACCCGCAGCTGCTGGGAGTGCAAGCGCCGCAAAATCCGATGCATATTCTCATCCCCAAGCGATGCCACGTGCATCAGCTGCTCCCGCCGCTCCCGGGAATGCGTTCGCCAAGAATTCCCCGACCAGACGACGCCAGAGCGCAGCAGCAGGCTCGTTGGCGATCGCTTCCTGCGCATGGAGGCCATGATTGCCAAGCTAGCCAAGCAGCCTTTATCTGAGACCAGCAGCGTCGAGTCGTTGGCCGTGTCTGGGAACGCAGGGGCAAGGCCCTCGCCCGTAGGTATCCATGGCCGTTCACAGCACGCAAACGTTAACCTTACTTCACTAGGGACCAGTGGATGGACCTGCTATACCAGGCTTCCTTGTATATGAGGACAGCTTCAGCACGCCTGCTTCGTCACCACACACTCCGCCTCACCCTCAGTTTGTCATAGCCCCGACGCCAACTACGACCAACACAAAGGCCCGTGAAATGTCGAGGATCCTGCTGGCGGCCTATCCTAACGAAACATATGTCCAGGTTCTCGTCGATTCAAGCACGACGTTTTTGAACAACTACCTGACCATGTTTCATTCTTATCGCGATATTGACGACTGGATTGACCTTCCAGCTCATGAGCGAATGGACTACCATTTGCTGCATACCCGGCAGACCATCGATTCACACCCCGCCGTCATCGCAGAGCAGATGCTCGTCCTTGCTAATGTCTTACAGCAAGCCCGGAGCGACACGCTGGCCAAGCTTAAGGCCCTCTCCGACGAGCCCCCCAAGGCTATCATGGCTCGCCTAGCCACCACTGCCATGAGCATCGTCGGCGCTAGCAACATGATGCTGGACACGAGCGAGGGCATGACGTGTCTGATTCTCGACAGCATATACCAAGCCAATCAAGGAAATTTGCGCCGCGTCTGGCTTGCCCACCGACACATCGTTAGCATTGCGCAAGGGCTAGGCATCCACCGCCGTCCTTATCGAGCGCTCAGCATCAAATCAATTCAGTCGAGCTGCATCCTGGATCCTCGGTTCCTCTGGCACCGCATTGTACACATAGACCGCCTGTTCAGCCTCATGCTAGGACTGCCACTTGCCTCGCCTGATTCGTCCATGATGAATGAACCAACCCTCAGCCAGGACACAGCCATGGGTCAACTCGAACGCCGGCATGCGTTTGCAGCTGGTCGGATCCTAGAGCGGAATGACCGTGAGCCCACCGCAGGGGACTTTGAGCTTACACAGAACATCGATGCAGATCTGCAAAAGGCCGCCAACAACATGCCGAGCTGGTGGTGGCTTGAACCAGCCTGGAAAGATTCCCTTACCAGCACACAACGGTTCTGGGAGTCCCGGCGTCTGATCAACCAGATATACCACTATTATTTATTACACCAAACTCACTTACCCTATATGATGATCGGTTCGGCAGCCGACTCGAGTCGCTACGACTATAGCCGCAATACGTGCATCAGTGCTAGCCGCGACATCTTGACGCGGTGTCTGAATAATATTTTCGAAGACGGGTTTCTCTCACACTGCCGACTCCTCGACTTCTTGGCCTTGATGTCTTCTCTTACTCTGCTACTCATGCATCTCTACATCAAGAGACACGGAGGCGGTCCTTGCCTAGCCCACCAGCGGCTGTCGGATCGCGCCATGATCGAGCAGGTGTTGGAAGCCTTGGAAAGAGACGTACCAGCGGACGGTAGCGAGTCAAAGAACCCGGCGGCCAAGATGATCCGACAACTGTTGGCAATAGATACTGATCTGGGCTTCCACTCTGACACCAATACGCCTGACGATACTGGTACCGGCACTGCCAGGTCTCATGACGCGGAACCGATACGGTTTTTTGTCCCCTGCTTCGGAGTAATTACTATCTCCAAAGACGGCCAGATGGTTTTTGAGGGTGTCGACGCTGAAGACTCTATGAGCAACGTTTCGCAGTTCCTAGGGCAGACAGGTAACACGGGTCCTACTGGGAGTGCAGCCGCCAGGCATCAAGGATCTGCTGCCTTCAGGACCCTGTCTATTCCCTCTGCCAACGAGAACTATATGCCTGCGGCGTCGTCATTGCCAACAGAGGAAGCTGATCAATGGGCGCTTCAAGGCGTTGAATTTGCATTTTTCGAGAGCTTGATGCGAGAAAGTTCCGGGCAGATAGGGGACTCTGTGGGGAGCAACCTGTGGGCAAGTGCTGCTGGGCTGTAGAGTCGCGCTGGCAATACGACGTCGTCCGGGTGCTTCGTAAGTTCTAATAAATGGATGCAGAGCAACTTTAATACTAAGATATCCATTGAGAAATGCTTGTGAGACATATACATGCTAACAAGCTCACGGAATACAGACAAGCACAAAAGCACAACGGCAGGAAAGTATCCAGAAAAGAGCAAGATACACGGACAACGCATGGTCGCAAAAGGGAAAACTCGCATAGAAACAAACATCAATCGTCTACTTCTTAAGGACCAGCTCAAAGTCGAAAAGGCTGACCGGAAGCTTGGTCAAGGGGTCCGACGGGGGACTCTCCCGCGTCGGCTTTGCGCCGTAGATGCCCACATGCACCATCTGCCCGGCCCGGCCGTCATATCTGCTGAACGCCCAAGTTACCTGCCGCAGCTGGCGCCTCGTCCTACCCCCGTCTTCCAGCACGTACACCCACGCATCGGTGCCCTGGCGCTCAATCGTGACCGTGGCCGTCTGGTTTCCTCCTGTCTGCCGCTCCAAGAGCGGGCTCAAGCTCCAATCCGACAGGGTGTCGGTGCCGACGACGCCGAGCGCAGGCGCGCCGTCAGTGAACTCGATACCGGCCTTGATGGAGCGCGCCGCGAATGCTTCGCGGGATGGAAAGGCGAGGACGAGGCCGCCCTGGTCGTAGAGCGTGCGCCACGGCGCGGCGACGGTGACGCGGGCGCTTAGAAAAGAGGCGGCGGGCACGGTGGTGTAAAGGAAAGGCGCGGTGAAGTTGTTGCGGTCGGGAGCGGGTCGCCAGATGTCGGTGTCAGGCGGCACATGGATCGTGACAGGCTGGTCGACCGGGGAGACGGGGCTCGCATTGGCGTAGTTTCGCCAGCGCCAGACGAGGGAGGAGCCGGATGAGGCGGTCGTGGCCACAGACGAGGATGCGAGCACGGCACCGACGATCAACTTGCAGGAGACCATTATGGAGAAGAGCGAGGAGAAGAACGCTGAAAGGTACGTGCCTTGCTATACGTGTTGTGACAGGGCGATGATGGTAATGAAGTATAGCGACTGGTAGGTGCCCGAGCTGAAATCGAATTATCATTAGGATTCTTCTAAACTGCGCTACTTCTGCAGGAACTCAACGGTTCCTTCTGTCCCACCCTCCTTCACACCTATTCATGCCTAATGCGTGCTAATACCTGACAACCCAGATTTATTATGAACTTCCACAAGACGTTTGCACAAGCCTGTGCATGTTTTCACCGACATGGACTCCTTTTGGCGAGATTTATGGCAAGCTAGGCGCAGCAGTGCCGTCAGTGCTCCTGGAAAGCGGGCGCTTCTCGCCGCTGCCTGGCCGCTCCGGCGAGTGGTGGGTCCGGCCCTTCTCCAGGTCGTCGTCATCCTGGCCCGGGTTGGCCGTCTTGTAATCGACCCAGGTGAGGAAGGTGTAGAGCCCGTAGGCCACGCCGGAGCCCATGAACGGGCCGAGCCAGTAGATCCACTGGTAGCCTGTGAAGCCTGTGATGACGGCCGGGCCGAAGGAGCGGGCCGGGTTGATGCCGGTGCCGGTGAAGTTGGTGCCGCAAATATGGGCGATGAAGACAGCGAGGCCGATGCCGATTGGCGCGAGGAAGGTGGCGCGGTGTTTCTCGACGGCGAGGAAGTAGACGGTCAGAACGAGCTGGGCGGTGAGGAACATCTCGATGAAGAGGCCACGGACGATGCTGGTGCCGTCACCGAGGGTATTGGCGACGCCGAGAGGGCCCGGGAGGAGACCGTCGGCGACGGCAGCGGCGGCGATGCCGGCGACGATCTGGGTAGGGAATACGGCGAGACCTCGAAGAGGCGAGACGGCGCCGACTAGAACGAGACCGAGTGTGACCTGTACATTGTTTGTCAACTTTGCGGGACTTACAGGCTACCCTTTTACCAAAGAATAACTTACGGCCGGGTTAAACATGCCGCCGGTGACGCGGAAGAAGATCCAGACATTGACAGCGAGGGCAGTGCCGAAGGAGGCGGCAATGTACATGAGGCTGAACGGGGCGAGGGGCCGAGCCTGGAGGTCACTCGGGTTGTTGGTGTCGAGGGCGGCCTGGGTACCGATGAAGGAGAGGAGGAGGAACATGAAGGTGCCACAGAACTCGCCGACGACAACGGTCAGGGTGTTCTTGTACTGGCTGGGGATGGGATGATCGCGGCCTTCCTTGCTGTAGCGATTGGTACTGCCGGCGCCTACGTCGATGGTGGCCGGGATTGGGGGAGGGGAGTCCTGGACGGCGGTGACTGCCATGATGAATGATGTGTGTGGCTGCAGCTTTGTAGGGGACACAAAGTATATTCAAAGAAGCGAAGGAAAAAGTCGCACTGGAGGAAAAGAAAAGGCACGCAGCATTTCCTTTCAGGCGACGGGCAGTGGCCACTCTCTTATACAATGAGCCGCTGTGCTCTGGCTCTTACACGGAGGGCAGCAAGCTTGGGCCTGGGCTGGCTGGGTGGCTCGGAATGGTCCGGTGTGCCCCATCGGCCAATCGCAATACAAGGAGCTCGATATGGGCTAAGGCGAAAAGGACCCTTGGCGCACATCATGTTCATGGTTCGGTTCTGGTCCGCAAGCGGATGGGGTGAGGGGAGAGGAGGGGGCTCACAGACAAGACTCTCACACACCCGACCAGCTGTTGTCTGCAGTGTCCCTTGTTATTATGCAAGCCGACGCCACACACGGCTCGCTTGCATGAAGCCGTTGAAATGCTACCTGCTCCAACGAAGCAAGTTTTCAACTTATTCTCTACTATACCTCCCCAAGTCGGAGCCCAGGGTTGCAGAGGAGAATGCACTTTGCTAACACGCCACTGAGAAACAGGGGGTTTCATGACAATTGCCATGTTGGAATTTAGCCCAGCATTCTTGTCGTCTCTCATCTAACTAGTCTTCCGGGTCGGCATCGGCGGAAGAGAGCAGGAAACGCATCCGGCTGAAACTAGGTTTGATGCTTTGCCGTGATTTGGACTAGACTCGGCCGTTGGTCTGCTCCAGGTTGGCGCGAAGGCGTGAGCTGATCCGCTAACCGTTTTTTTTTCTCTTGCTTAAATTTTTTTTTTTTTTTTGCAGAGGAAAAAAAATAATTTTCTCGTATCGGCGGGGTGCAGGTGCATATGTCAAGGCGGCCGCCGCAACAAAATGCACTGGATTGTACCTGCTGAGCTGAAGTCGTTTCGGGTTGAGCGTCGACTGGTGGTGATGGTGGTGGCTGTGAGTGGGATGCAAAATTCAAGAACCAGCTGCATACCGTCTTGTTGATCAAGTCAACATGGAAGCATATCTTGGCACTTTGTAGGTTATCTTTGAAAGTTTACTTTGTTGAATTCTCTTTACAAGCACACCAACTCAATAGTTTGAGTTGTCTCGATTTCTAGGGTTGCTGCCACCGCCACGGCTTCTGGCGAAATCGCACCAATGAAGCCCAGGCGAATTTAGCTTTCGAAGCGTCACTGCTCGACCACTACAGCACACAAAAATGCCGGCATGCAACGTCCGGGACAGTGGCGGCGGGCGAGCCGTACGATGGATGATGTGGATGGACCAGTCTGGACCGGCCCCTCGTTTTCCTCGAAGCCACTCCCCCGAGAACAGACATTTTGGCCTATCGATTCCTCGGATGCCATCTTGCATTGCAAGAAAAAAGGGAATAAACGGGCCTACGCATCATGTTCAGCTCTGTCGGCCTTTGTCGTCTTGCTGCGCCTGCTTCTCCATTCGCCCAGACGCGGAACCGAGAGTTGCAGTCTTGCCGGGACCCTCACGGCACCGCAAGACGCATGCAACTAGTCTCCATTCCAGTTTACCTTTTTCTTTTTTTGCCTTTCAGATTCTCATCTATATAATGGCTATTGACCAAGTTAAGGCTCTTACTGCTGGTCGGCTACTATGCATAGGGGCTGCATTTTGCCACGGTTCCGTCTACTTGGCCACCCTGGCCGGCGTAACATCAGACCTCCATTACATGCCGATGTCCACAAGCTTCGTAGCGTTGGGTACCGTCCTGATCGACGTAGGTTAGTATCATACACGAAGGACTCAGAATGGGGTCGTCGGCTCGGACAAGCAGGATGAGATTGTCTAGATCATGCTCTGGCTCGTACGACACTCGCGTTGCGGACTCGTGACCGGAGATGCGCTCGGTAGTAGGGCTTTGAAACTCAAGACGCAAATATCACCTCATCTTCTCGTAAACCGAGCAGTGTTTGCTTTTTGAGTGTGCATCTTTGCGGTCTCACATGCCGTCCCTGCGTATACATCCCGTGAAGCAATCCGTTGATGCTGCAGCTGCAAGCTGACGTGATGGCCACCCTCAACCACAACAACAACCGGCAATCCCGCTGCAAACTGATGAGAAAGCTAGGCATGTCTCTCCTTTGCGTTTGCTTTTGCCACACTTGAATGATGCGAAAACGTGTTTCCTGCTGTTGCAAGCATTTCATTCGTCGCAAATCCGCGTCTGTCTGTGATGCTGGTTGTTGCGGATCGGGTAGCTGATCAGTAACTCATCAACTCGCGACCGTCTACGCAGCCGTCAGATAATTCGGGCATCAAGATCGCTCGAGGGTACCGCAGAATTTCATCATCTTGACTACAAGGTATCGGCATGCCGGTCTGCATATCAAGTTTCAGAATATGCCGAGCGGTGCAAATGAAGCTGCTATATCGCGTCGGCGTGTACTTGACACCAGCGGCATCGCCACCCACTTGCCGGCATGCGTCGCCTAATACCACCCTCGTCAATAAATTAACGAGTTTCTTATACGCGGTAGTTGCGGGCGGGATGTGCATTTATGCATGAATATGCCAAGTAAGCAGGACGGAAGCAATGCGGTGGTGCAGGGAACGGAACGGATGTGCTGTCAGATCGACACTGTTCCGTTCACATGCCGAATGAGACCGTTTCTTTTTTTTTTCTTGTGTGGTTCTCACGCCAAGACCAAAAAAAAGAAAAATCACACCGGTAATGAGCACTTCAGTTATTACCTCCAGATTAACTATATTAACCCAACGCTTATGCAGGAAGGGTGAGGCGAAAGTGAGACATCACGATCCCGGACCGCCGTGGCCAGAGCCCACCAGAACGTCCCCTACCCTCACTTGCCCGGCAATCGAGACTAAAATTCTTTATCCATCTCTTCATAAAAGTAGCCCTATTATAACTCACTCGACCGTTTCTTTTTTGCTCCACACAGCGCCTAGCAGGGTTTATTATTATTAGCCATCGGTGAGGAAAGCATCCAGATACCTCATCGTGGAGTCTCCTTCTCTAGTTGGCCGACGAACCCCTTCCTCCCAAATAAACCCATACTGGAACAGAATGCCAATCTCCCTAGATGCCTGAATCGCGTCCTTTTCTTCCTGCGTTGCGTCCCCGATGGCGCGGTGGAATGTCTGCCAGAACAGCGCCTCGAGCACAACGCGGTCGTCGGAGTAGTGCCAGCCCTTGGGGCCCATGGACCCCAGCGCGTTTTCAAGCGCATACAAAGACTTGCCAAAAGGAAGGACCCGAGCATCTGCCCAGTCGACGACCCCTGTGATGCGCCCGTCGTCGCCTACGAGCATGTTCAATCCGGTGAGGTCGTCGTGGACCAGCGCGGAGGGATACGAGGGCGAGAAGAGCATCCAAAGCTGGGAGTGTGCTTGGCCTACGACTTTGGAGAAGCGAGCAGGCAACGAAGCACGTAAGAGTCGGAGGTTTTCAGCATACTCGCGCTGAACGTCTCCTGGACTGTGCATCGGTTGCCTCTTGATCCAAGACTCGGCAAAATAGCTGGCAAATATAAGTACTAGAACTTGGTAGTAGCAGAGATGTATGGGTAGGGGGCTGAGCATACCCGGCCAAGGACCCGACCGTCTTTCGCGGGTCAAGTTCTCGAGTAGTTGTGCAAGTGCTTCCGCGCACGATGTCCATCTCATAGACTGACAGCGGCCGTGACAGGCCAATTGTCCCATGTTCCGTGCAGGTTGGTACCAGTCGCGGGTGGGCTTGTTTTGCAAGTCTCATGGTATCCATGTCCAGCTTCGACACGCCTGCTCGGAATTGCACAATCTTGCGGTTCTCAGGGTCGCCAGCGGCAACAGTGTAGCTGAAGTGGCCTTGGATAGGAACTGGTTCGAGAGGTGGCCCGACGAGGCGTTGGGCGAGATGGTCACACTCCTGCCGCGTTGCATCTGTGAAGTCATGGAAGAATGACTCGATGCTGTCATTAAGAGAATATACAAAATATTGAGATGCCATTGCAAATTATGATAGTGGTCATATAATACTGAAAGCAGGCAGTGGGTTTCGAGTCAGAATGCAGGAGCTCAATGCTTTTTTCGATGATACTCCCAAGGGAGCATGTCGTGAAGTGCCAACAGCTGTCAGTCCAGGAGAAGAGTGTTGGTTGGCCCTAGCTTTTTCGTTTGTCCTACAAAGTGTTTCATCTCATCCCGCCTTATTGCATATTTAGCTAACAGAGGCCCTCTCCCCGTTGCTATTGTTGCCTACCCGACCGACTGGGAGTGGGCAAGTTTTCTTGATTCCTGAGAGACATCAGCTCTCCAGCGTATCATCTCAAGACCAACTTACTAATTTTAAGGGGACCAAGTTTAAGATTGATTGACGGGGAACCGGCTGCCCACAAACGATGCTCCACCGTATCCAGCGCGTCCCGCCAGACCCTGTAAATCCTCCAACCTCATCCAAACCTCAGGTTTCCAACTCTCGCTGCTTCCGACTACCATTCCCGCCGGGAAACGTGGGCCACGAGCACGATTGCTTCCTCCTTGACGCTCGTCACGCCCGAGCGCTCTCTCCCATGGTCGCTCTATACCTCTAACCTACCCACGTTCCCTGACGCGGTTTCGGACGCCCACCAAAAAACGGGTACGCGATATCATGACCCCCGGGGCCAATTTGGAGGCGGAGGCTTAACAGGGCCGCATCAACCATGAGACTTCTTTGGGGCCAGGTTGGTACGTCTGCGAGACGGCCGACTAGCTGCCTACGAAGACCGTTTCTGCGACGGCCATACCTTCAATATTATCATGGCATGGCCGACATAACATCTCGACAGCGCAAGGCTATTTACATCCCTGAAGTGGACCTGGAAGATTTTGAGAACTACACTATCGGCGGCTACCATCCAGTCCTTATTAATGGGGACACTTTCCAAAAAGGCCGATACAAGGTTGCCCACAAGCTTGGCTTTGGCGGCTATTCTACAATTTGGCTGGCCCGCGACAACATGTTGGATCGCTATGTCGCACTAAAGGTCATTGTTGCAAGCGAAACGCCGCAAAATACGGAAGCAAAGATACTTGACCAACTTCAGAACCTCGATTCATCGCATCCAGGGAAGCAGTTCATCCCCCGTTTATTGGATACATTTTCTATCGAAGGTCCAAACGGAATACATGCATGTCTTGTACAAGAAGCGGCCAGCTCCAGCGTCGCTGCATCCAAAGATGACTCTTCAAACCCCATGTTTCCGACGGACACCGCCAGGTCCATTGCAGCTCAGCTGATTATGGGTGTGGCATATCTGCACTCGCGAGGCATATGCCATGGAGGTAGGTTGAGGACCTGGAGTCTTTCTGCTCGCCCAGTGTTGCTCACTAGATCCAGACTTGCAACTGAGAAATATTCTATTTCGCGATCCACACCTCGGCGAAACTAGGCCTGATATCCTCCGCGAGAAATACCGCTTATATGAATCCCCTATCAAGCAAGTTGACAACGCTGCTGTTGAACCCGCGCGCCACCATCTGCCGTTTATCCAATGCACGTGATGATGGCCGCTGATAAACTGATAGATCCGATCATTGCTGTATCCGACTACGGAACATCTTTCATGTTGGCTACCGAGCCCTCTCCTGAGCTGCGCACGCCACCTACTCTTCCTACCCCCTGAAGATTTCTTTTGGGAGCCCACCACATTGGCGGCGGACATATGGACACTCGGCGTTAGCCTATATGAAGTTTTGGGCGAAAGTTGCCTCTTTGAATCTTTCACTAGCGACCGAGATTGCATTATGGCAGACGTGATGAATACCCTGGGGCGGCCACCCGCGCGTTGGTGGCATAGCTGGCTAAATCGAAGGGGGCTTCTGAAGCCAGAGGGCTCCTCGATGCATGATCTCGAAAGACTCTACAACCCTGGTTTCCGACCGTTGCATCAGCGCATGTGGGACATGGGACGGGGCACGACGGCTGAGACTTGCGAATGGGATGTTGAAGGGGGTGCGATGCGGGCGTTGAGGAGCTGCTACGGCACACGCTGGTATGGGAGCCTTTGGAGCGGCCAACGGCCGAACAGCTGATGAGGTCAGAGTACACGGTCAAGTGGGCTATGCCAGCTTGGGAGCAGCAACTGGAAAGAACCAAAAAGACGTAGATGCGATGAATTATTGTATGTGTAATGTAAACTGTAATTTACTTGTAGGAAGCTCGTAAAATCACGATGTAGAATGCAAAAGTCGGCTGGAACGATTAGTGCCGAGCAAGCACGTGGAACCAGTCGAGATATGTACTGTATGTATGTATCATTGTGCAAATGGATCCGTTAAGACAATACGCACCTTAGCGCCACTATTTCCGGTTATTCGCACCTTGCTCTTTAACTCTGGTAGAGAAGTACCAAAAGACAGACCCAGCCGTGGTAGCAATTGCGTCTTCTTTCATTTCACATTAACAGTTATATAAAACAAAATTGCTTTATGAATGCAGTTGTTTATTTTATCCAACAGCCACTGAAACACTGTACTCGTAGTTATAGGGTATTAGTACGTACTGTACATATTCGTGCCTGTAGCTTGTGAGACGGGGCGGCAACTGAGCTCCACCACGATTAGGACGTATCCGCCCCTAGCTTCCGCCCGCCAGGCAAGGAAAAAAAGAGCCGCTTCACGGAGCTTCATCAAAACTACAACCTACATCCATTGTAACCCGAACCTCGCCAATTGGACCCCCCGTGACACGACGGTCTCCTCCCCCTTCCACCGATCGACCGTCATGGAGCGCCACAAGCAGGCCGTCTCCAAGATCGCCGCCGCCGTCCGCGGCTTCTTCGACCGGCGCGAGTCCTACCGCATCTTCCACGGCTCGACCAACAGCACGCGGCCGCGCCCCGGCCCTGGCCAGGCCGGCGTCGTCGACATCAGCGCCCTGCGCAACGTGCTCTCCGTCGACCGCGCCGCCCGCACCGCCCTCGTCGAGCCCAACGTGCCCATGGACCGCCTCGTCGAGGCCACCCTCCCGCACGGCCTCGTCCCCCCCGTCGTCATGGAGTTTCCCGGCATCACCGCCGGCGGCGGCTACGCGGGCACCGCCGGCGAGAGCTCCTCCTTCCGCCACGGCTTCTTTGACGAGACGGTCAACTACGTCGAGATGGTGCTGGGGGACGGGGAGGTGGTGCGCGCGTCGCGCAAGGAGCGCGCGGACCTGTTCCGCGGCGCGGCGGGCGCGGTCGGCACGCTGGGCGTGACGACGCTGATGGAGCTGCGGCTGGTGGAGGCGCGCAGGTATGTGAGGACGACGTATCACAGGACGAGCTCGGTGGCGGAGGCGGTGGCGAGGGTGCGCGCGGAGACGGAGGACCCGGAGAACGACTACGTGGATGGCATCTTGTTCGGCAAGGACCACGGCGTGGTGGTGACGGGCCGCATGACGGATGAGCTGCCGGAGGGCCGCAAGCCGCAGACTTTTAGCCGGGCGCTCGACCCCTGGTTCTACTTGCACGCGCGCGACCGCACCAAGGCGCTGCCCTCGGCCGGCACCGTCGGCGCCAGCGGGACGGCGACCTCGTTCACCGACTACGTCCCGCTGGCCGAGTACCTCTTCCGCTACGACCGCGCCGGCTTCTGGGTCGGCGCGCAGGGCTGGACCTACTTCAAGCTCGTGCCCTTCAACCGGTGGACGCGCTGGTTCCTCGACGACTTCATCCACACGCGCATGATGTACCGCGCGCTGCACGCCAGCGGCGAGTCGGCCCGCTTCGTCGTCCAGGACCTCGGCCTCCCCTACCACAACGCTGAGGCGTTCATCGACTACACCGCCGACAAGTTCAACATCTGGCCGCTCTGGCTGTGCCCGCTCAAGCCCACCCAGCAGCCGACCTTTCACCCGCACACCGGCCTCACCGAGCCCGTCGGCACCGCCGGCGCCGGCGCCCCCTCCGCCGAGGCTGGCGCCGAGCCGCAGCAGCAGATGGCGCCGATGCTCAACATTGGCCTCTGGGGCTGGGGCCCCGCCGACTTTGAAGAGTTCGTGGACAAGAACCGCGACCTCGAGGTGAAGCTGCAGGCGCTGGGCGGGCGCAAGTGGCTGTACGCGCACACGTACTACGACGAGGAGGACTTTTGGAAGGTGTACGACAAGCCGTGGTACACGGCGCTGCGGGAAAAGTACGCGGCGACGACGCTGCCGACGGTGTACGACAAGGTGCGCATCGACGTGGAGGCGAATCGGCGAAAGAGGCAGGAGACGAGGCAGTCGCTCAAGGGGAAGTGGCCGGTGGGCGGGTTGTACGGGATCTGGAAGGCGATTCAGAGCGGGGATTATCATCTGCACAGACGAGCGGAGTGGAAGTACAAGGGAGAGAAGAAGTAAAGCGGCGGCCTGTCTGACTAGATAGATGTACTAGATGAGTGTATTTGCTGTATTTATAGACTGGATATTCCACAACGTAAAAGTTGGTGTGCGAGTGCGGCCTCGCTGAATGGAGCTGTAAATAGACGACGGAATTATATAATGTGTTTATGGGGTGCCACGGCGACATTTTGCAGTCGATGTGCTCTTCATGTGCCTTGATATTGTGCTTCCTACTATTAGAATCTTTGAAGATGGATCGCGAATCGCCTCGGACATGATAACAAGGAGAACATGGATAATAATAAAGACTAAATTTCTTCTTCAACTCCCTTGAGCTACCCTCGTGTGTCAATACAAAGCACAATAAACCGTGGCTTTCATAGCCTGACGGTGCCGTCATCCAGCGAGCTCATAGAAAATACACATAACCAATACCAAGCATGCTCGTAACAGGATGCCTACAGAATCCACCAAAGTGACCGGAAGCTTCCAGGTCGGCTTGGAGAGGAACAGGCCCCAGATTGAAAACAATACCACCGCAAAGAAGTGCCACAGCAGGTCGAAAGGGTTCTTGGTGATGCCGGCCGGGCCATCCACGCAGATTCCACCGCGCTTCAGGTACTCGAGGCAACCTTGCCGGAGGAGCGTCAGGTAGTAGTCGTCCTCCGCGGCAAACAAGGAGTACAGTGTCTGCGTCAGGACATTGATGCCAAAGCTGCGGCATCTTCGCCGCCAGTGAAATTCCGCGAATTGCTGGAGGAGCAGGCCGACATTGTCAAAGTCGGGCGTCCTGGACGGGTCGAGCAGCTCGCCCAGCAGCACGACGTCGTTCAGGGCAGCGGTCACGCCGCCCCCGGTGAGCGAGTGTCGCATCCTGGGCGCGTCCCCCGCGACCAGCAGGCCCGGCGTGCGGTTCGACGCCGCCGGGAGCAACGAGTTCTGCAGGCAGCGGAGGCGGCCCGCCTCCAGGCCGGCGAGGAACGCTGGCCGGACGCACGCCGGCAGGCCCGGCACGATCCTGCGCCGGACGTAGCCGGCCGCACCTCCGTCGACCTCCTCGAGACCCTTGGGGACTTGTACGAGGGCGCTCGCCTCCCGCGCCCCGATCTGGCACAGCAGCACGGGGGCGTCGCCGAGCAGGACGTGGCCGAAGCCCGGCGATGGCAGCGCGGTGTCTGGCAGCTCGAGCGCCCAGAACCGCGAGCGAGACTGTACGATCTTTTTTGACGACGACGACGACGACGACGACGACGACGCCGCTGCGGTGCGGAGCTTGCTGTTCGCGATGATGGTTAGGGGCGCGAAGAAGCAGTCCGGCTCGCCGTCGGTCAGCGAGGTGACGCCGAGCACCTGGTCGGCGTGGTCGACCGTGATCAGCCCGGTGACCAGCGTTTCGACGAGCGTGACGCCGGGCTCCTCCGAGGCCGCTCGTCGCAGCCGCTGGACGAAGCGGCCGCGGTGGAACGAGCGGCCCTCGGTGCTCTCGGGGTAGGCGACGGTGACGACCTCGTCGCGGTGGCGGACGTGGTGGCCCTGGACGGGGACGCTGTCGATGCCGTCCAGGCAGTGACCCAGGCCGAGCTCCTGCAGGGCCTGGACGCCGCCGGGCGGCAGCAGCTCGCCGACGATGCGGTCCGGCGGCGTGAGGGAGCGTTCGAGGAGCAGGACGGAGCGGCCTTGGCGGGAGAGGGCGACGGCTGCGGCAGAGCCGAATATTCCTGCGCCGACGACGATGACGTCCGCTTGCCGGTACTGTGCGCGTCCCGAGTCGAACGATTCTTGTATGGGAATGGTCATTGTGAGAGGGGGGTAGCTGTGTCTGCGCAGAGGGGGGACTGGGCAGGGAGTAAGTAAGATGGCAAGCGATGAAGCGCCTCGGTATGAATGGGATAAATATAGAAATTATAATAATCAAACGAAATGCACACGTGTAGCTACCACCTTAGGCTTTGATCACGCAAAAGAATAAAAGATTTTTAAAAAGGAAATATATATATATATATACTCACAAACCAAATAGACTTGCCGCCGTTCTTGTGTGGCCCAAACTATGCAAGGCATCGTACAAGACTGATGATACTAAAGGCATGCCGACACCCAACCAGCGCCTTTTAACCTTTCGTTAGATCTCACTAGCGTTAAATATTGAATTAGCAAAAGCAGTAGCAGCACAAGCAGAAGCAAGCTTAAAACTGTATAGATGGTCTCGCCTATCTCTAGGGCGCACTAATAGGTCTGTCTGCCTGTGAACCAACACCAGGCAGTAACTCGGTCAACTTTTACTGAAAAGTTTTTGGGTGAGCACAAGTATTTTTCATCATCTTTAGCTATCAAACCATAATCAGAGCAAGCAACTATCGAGCAGCTCCCAAGATGTCTCAGCTCGGCGGGACTAAATCTCCTCCATCTCAAACTCGTCCTTCTCCTCCTCCGCCGCCTCGACGTTACGCACCACCTTTATCAGGATGCCCTTGTTCGTAAACGAGCCGTCCTTGAACTCCTCCGCGCCGTAGCGGGGATCGCTCGCGTTGACCTGCACCGCCATCTGGCCGCCGTTGCTCCCGCAGCCCCAGAGCGCCGCCTCCGTCTGCTTCCTGCGGCCGCGGCCGCGGTGCCCGTCGAGCGTGTCCGCAATGTCGTCAAACGTGACCTTGGCGGCGCGCTGCCCGTGCAGCTTGGCCAGCACGCGCACGCTGCGGTAGGTGGTCACGTCCCACTCGGCGCACCGGTCGGCCGCTGGCAGCGGCATGGTGTAGAAGGCGTGCGCGGGATCGGAGCCGTATTTGCGTAGGTAGTCGGCGGCGCGGAGGACGTCCCGCGGGACGATGTCCTGCGGCGTCCCGCCGGTCTCGTTGTAGCAGATGCGGCGCTCGGCCTCGGGGGCGTCGCACCGCGCGCTGGCCGGGCCGGCGAGGGAGGCGGAGGCGGCGATGATGGTGAAGAAGGAAAACTTCATCTCAAAGGTCTCAGAAAAAGGATTTAGTTGAGCTTGTCAAGTAAATATAGGAAGAGTTGTGTGGTGTACGAAAATAAGCTCTTGACCGTCTCAGCAGCCTGTTGTCCTTATAGTCATTCATCGACAGCCACATCACCCCATCGGACTCAATGTTTTACCCCTGTTTCTTCAACATGCTGTGTCACCTGTACGGTAAACCAATATTTGACGGTTATCCGATCTCCCCATCACTTCCGCTTTTTGCTTAGAATGCGTTCCAATTGGGCATGGCGGGCCTGTCTGCGCATCCTTGGCAAGGCCATTTTGCTGAAAGACTCCGTGTGTGTACCCAATTCCTATCCGAGTTGCAGCTTACTGAAGGCGGTAAGGCAGCTATCGGGGTACACATACTGGATGCAGAGCGGGATATGCACAGGCCGGTGGCGGCTGGTCGGGGCGGTGCGGTGCGGTGGCTGCCTCCAGCATGCATGAGGGAGACGACATGATGTGCGAATGCTGAAGTCTTGGAGGGAACACAATTCATCTCGCAAAATTCCAGCCCAATCTATTCCCTGGTATTCAACGGTGCGACTTAGTAAAGCATGTCTTGTTGGACGAAGTTGGTTGTGCAGGCAACTGCTGTGGATCTTACACTTGTCTCGGATGCCGTCCCGTGGCATGCTGCACCAACGGATCTCGAACCTCAGATGTAAGCAATGTCTCTCCTTATTAGCGAAATCTTGAGACCTTTGGCATCGAAAGTCTCCCGGAATGGGAAACTTTGACGGGACTAGGGAAGTACGGGCCTCCAGATTGTACTCATGCTTATGCGTCATGGCATGGCCGTATGAGGACACGGGGTCGCCTGGTTAGAAGGGGTCATGGCAGTAATCCCTGGGCTTAGTCCTTGCTGCTGCTCATTGGCAAGGCTTTCAAAGTTCTTAAAGCCGAGGCCAACTGGCACTCGTGCTTTTACGTCCGGCAGTGAAGTGACTCGGGTAGACCATGTCGACCGTATAATCCCATGTCACTCGATCAGCTAATGTGTGCATAGGCGGTATACCGCTTTGGTCAGCGCTTGCATGCTGTCTGTAGTGCAACTTCTTCAGCCGGCCATTGCCCCTTGGCACTCTGCAGCGGTCTGATCGGAACAGACGCGGCCCGCTCCGGTGCGGGCAGACCGTGGCTAGAGATCTGCTGCATATATTGGCTTGGACCGACTGCAAGCCAAGATGCGAAGTAACGCACGCATTAAAGACGGCTGAGGTGGTTGAGTTTCTCGCCACGCCTGCGGTGGTGTTTTGCCACCAAGGCCAACCGCAGTCTATTTGGCCTTTGCGGTCTCGATCGTCGAAATGGCGCGGTCCTGCAGATATTACTCTTCTGGTTGAGCAAGTATGGGGCCGTGGGAGTTGATCCGCCACCAGATGGCACATGTCTATTCAACGACCAGACCTGGACCCCAATACCGCACCTCAAGCGGACAACTTACACCCAAGGCCAACTTATCCATGGATGGTCGGTATGTAGTACATCCTTCTTTGATGAACCTCGCTTGCGTCAAATTCCGTCTCTCGGGGGCGGTGGCCGTGTAGCTTGGGGGGGCTTTGAGTGCCTGTAAACGTCTTGATGAGTGGTGAGTATTCTGTAGTTGTCCTGTTGCCCGCCATGCCGGCCTATCTTACACAATATTCCAAGATCTCACAAACTCGGCAATCGAGCAATTTGAGGTTCCGGGTGCCTCGGTCGACGCACCTACATAGCCTAGGACGGCGCCATGCCCTGTCACGAGCGTGCCCCAGCCAGCCTCAGGACAAACTCATATACTCCAAACGTGATGACGGCCGAGGGTATGGACCTCACCAGGTGCGGCGTCAGACCAGCATAAAAGCCGCGCCAGCCCTCTCGCGCCCAGGTGGTCCGGCAGCACTGGACGAGGGTCGTTTGTTGTACGCTACCAACGCTCCCCATCGGTGCTTGACGCAATCGTGTGCGGATCACCTATTGGTAGGAAGTCATTCAGTCAGCGTACTTGCTCGATCGGCTACCTTACATCCTCCTCTGCCAATCTCTTTGCATACCTCGTGAGGATAGGCGATGAGCACCGCGACCACCTTGGCGCCGCCAGCCGCACCCGCCGTGCCGGCCCAGTGAGCCAGCTCGCCGCCGCTCTCCTCCCCGCGAAGCGCCGTCTTGAGACGCTCATACAGCACCAGGTGCACCACCGTCTCCAGCGCACCTAGGTAGCTCGCGCTCAAGCCCTTGTACATCCCTGCCACGCCCTCCCGCCTCAGCACCTGCCTTACGCAGTCCAGCACGCCCCCATACCGCCGGTCATCCAGCTGCAGCCGCGTCTTGATGAGCCAGATCGGGTTCGTCGCCGTCGCCGTCGCCAGGCCCGCCGCCACGGCCGCCTGCGCGTGCACAAGCACGTCGCCCTCGGCGCGTCCGAGCAGCCGCGTGCCGAACCGCTTGCAGTTGCCGTAGACGTAGAACTTGACGGCCTGCGCGGGCACCACGCCGGCGAGGCTGGGCATCAGCCCGCGGAAGAGGCCGCGCAGGCCCTCGGCGCGGCGCATGGCGCCGATCGCGGCAAAGGTGTCGTATACGGGGCGGAGGATGAGGGGGGTGTGCGGCGGTGGTCGGGAGGAGGGTGTCGGGTACAGGTCGGACTGCATGCGCGTCCGGAGCACGTCGAGAGGGGAGGTGATGGTGGCGTTGATCAGGCCGCCGGATCTGAGCGAGGACAAGGGATGTCGGTCAGCAAGTAGGCGCGAAGATGGAAATGGTGGTTTCCAGGAAGCTTACGCGCCAGCAGCAAAGTGCACCCAGGGTGGGACGTCATGGCTGATGACGTTGTTTCCTGTCGCGGGAGGCTGTGGTTGTCGTTGTTGGACGTCAAAAGCCATGCCGTTTGCACCTCAAGGTCGTCCTCTGGCTTGGCGTATGGATTGTTGCCACTTCGAGATGTACAGATCTAAAAATTCATAGCTTCGAATCGATTGTCCGCGGAGGTTTATGACGAATGTGAGGTGTCGATGCAAAAGTAGCCTTCTTTGTTTGCACAAAAACTTGGCCTCGCACCAAGACACACCCACACCCTTGTCTTCCCCCAGCAAAGGCCAAACACTGTGAGCAACATCATGCCGGCGAGCATACAGTACAAAGTTCTATTCAATAACATCATTACAGTCGAGGTGCCACTTTGAACGGCGAGTTCTGAGAGTCGAAAATAGCCCGCGCCTCGTCATCGCTCAAGTCTACCACCTTTTCAAAGTCCACCTCCTCCTCCACCAGCGTCTTCGGCCTAATCCTCCTCGCCCTGCTCCTGATCCCCTCCGGCCCGCGCACGCACGCGCTCACAAACCCGGCCCAGCCGTCCCAGCAATGCCTCGCCGTCGCCGTCGTCGGCATGATCAGCGCGAAGCAGTGCGGCATCGCCTCGTACTCGTCCAGCACCACCTTGACGCCCGCCCTGGTCGCCAGTCGCCGCGCAAACACTCGCGCCTCGGTGCCCAGGTGCTCCCAGCCGGTGCAGACGTACACGGGCGGCGCGCCGGCCCAGTCCGCCGCGCGCGTGCCCAGCACGGACACGAGCGGGTGCGAGACGAGGTGGTCGTCGGCGTAAAAGTTGCGCCGCGGCGGGGTGGCGGGCCAGATGTGGTCGGCACGCACGCGCGGCATCCAGCCCGTCTCGGGAACCGGGAGCGAGGTCACGTCGTACTTGAGCGGCCGGTCGCCGCCGTAGGGGATCAGGCTGTGCGTGACGTCGAGCCACGGCGAGTTGCAGGCGGCGCCGGCGGGGAGGGGGACGACGCGCTCCGCGCCGTGCCATGCGACCCGGACGTCTTGCCGTCCCAGCTCCAGGAGAAGCTGCAGTAGCGACAGGGTCAGGTTCCCTCCAGCACTTTTTGAGGCGGTTAGTCAATCAGTGATCAGTGATACAACGAGGTAAAGGATGGGAAGCAGAAGGGAAAGAACGTACCTGTCTCCAGCAAGAACAATGTGCTCTGGTTTCACGGGCTCATGAAAGGCACCCGGCGGCGGATATAACAAGGTCAGGTAGGACACAAATGCATCCAGCAAGGCCGCCGGAAACACTGCCTGCGGCGAGAGGCGATATCGCACCGAGTAGGCGCGTCCCCCCGTGCGCTTGCACAACTCCTTCACAAACGGCCGGTGTGACTTTGGATCCAGCATCAAGTACCCGCCGCCATGCAGGTACAAGATCGTCGTCGGATCCCTCACGTCCGCCATCATCCGCGCGTACTTGTCCCGCTCCGGGACCTCCCTCAGCGGCCTCGCCCCCTCCGCGTACGCCGTCCACTCCGCCTCCACCGTGACGTACCCGGGCTCCCTCACGACCACGCCCGGCTCCAGGCGCACCATGCCGCGCACCGCGCGCATCACCGCGTCCGCCGCTCCCGACTCCGGCGGCGGCGGCGACGCGTACCGGCTGATCCACGTCTGGTCGGGCACGGCGCGCGGCCGCAGCGTCATGGCCTGCAGCTCGGCGATGGAGGTCGGCCCGTCGCTGCCGGAGAAGAAGGACTGCCCGACGCCGACGACCAGGCGCGTCCATAGGTCGACGTGCCGCGACTGCTCGGACAGCCCGAGGGCGTGCTGCGCGGCGACCCAGGCGGCGAGGGGGATGCGGCGCATCGCGTGCCGCGCGTACCGCGACCTGGCCGACTGGATGAGCGCCCGCGTGACCTCGGGATCGGTGTCGGCCTGCAGAACCATGGCAGGCGAGTGACAGCGAGGGGACCGGGGGGTGTTCAACGCTGGCCCGAGTTTTGGATGGAAGATGCTGAGGGGACGAGTGTGTATGTAGATGGCTTGGCGAGGAGTAACTCAGGTGCAGGTTATTGCATGTGAAAGGTTGGAATTTGGTTAGGAAACAATGGTAGAAAGATGCAACCGTATCAACGTGACGGAACTGTAAGGAGGAAGTGGTGACCACATTGCCGACTCACCCCTGGATCGCGGAGGCGGCTATCATCTCGGCCCCCGCCACCCGGCTTGAGCTAGTCAAAAACGTACGACATCATGCCTCGGCTCAATGTCGCAAGCATGGTAACTAACTAATTCTACTTCCTTCTTAGAGATACTGGAGTTGAATTCAAGTCTCAATGTTTTAATGCCGCAATTGTGTCCCTGCTAGACGCAGATTTTAACCGTTGTCTTGCTTCGCAAATTACCCAGGTAGCTCAAAAGGCTAGAAAACATCAGCACTCAAAAGCGACAATACTATATAGCACCACATCAAACCATCAGCGATATGTTTTCCAAAACAATTCCCATTTCGTGACCAATACTGTATTGAAACAAAAAGCTGAATACACATTAGCTGCCCGATTTGCAATCCTCTGCCATGTCCTGGTATAGGTATCATATTGTACAAGCTCCAAGCACATTGTGCATTCAAGAGCTGCTAGAAGCCCCCTCGCCACCGTTGCTTCCGCTAGCGGCGGAGGAGGAGCCGGCGCCGTTCTTGTTAGACATGGCCATTTGCCAGGCTGGGATAGATGCTTTGCCTGAGCCCTTGTTGAAGGGACTCTGGGAGAGCGTTCTTGGAGCCTCAGCCGCCTTCGCAGGCTCTGGGGCTTTGGCGCTGCTAGCAGTCTCGGTGCTAGTGGTAGCTGGATCGGAGACGGTCGCGGGCTTAGGAGTGGTAGCGGCAGGGGCAGGCGACGCGGCGGCGGGAGTGGCCGAGGCCCCAGGTCGCGAGTAGCCACCGGCCGAGCTGTTTACGGAGGTCATACGCTGAGAGACCAGAGTCTTGAGACTCGTCAGTTCAGTGTTAATCTCGTACAGACGGTTATCGGCCTGGGTCTTCTGGCTCTCCATGGCCTTCGGAATGGCGTCCTTCAAGCCTTGGATGTCTTCGCGGATGCGCTGCGCGTCATCGTCGCGTCGTCGGTTCGCTGTCTTGAGGTCTGACATGACCGTCTCAAGCTCCGCCAGAGCCGAATCGAGCTTCTCTGTTCGCTGCTGCTCAGTCTGCTTGAGCTCCTCGGTGTCCTTGGCAAGCTGCTCCACCAGGGTAAAGGCTCGCTCAAACTGGTCCTCAATCGACTTTTTATCCTGCTCTAGCTTTTCTGGTGTGGGAGGAGCAATAAGAGGGTAAACATAGCGCTGAGAATAGTGTCAGTTGGAGAACCAAAAAATCGCAGCCCTGCGCATGACCTTACCTTGCCAAGGGTGTAGACGCCGTAGCTCACCCCGCCAACTAACGTGGCCATGATGAACCAATCTCTCCAGTCGCGTCGAGGAGGAGGCTGCGGTTGCCATGCCTGTTGCTGGTATGGGGGGTAATATGGTTGGGGAGAGCCTTGTGGTGGGTAGGGTGCTGGGACGACAGACGACGCACCCGCGCCGGTGCGAGCGAGTGCATGATCAATCTCCTCCTGCGTCAGGTTTTTTGATCGCAGGAATCCGACTTTGTTTTCAATCGAAGAGTTGGCGACATTGGGGTCCTGTAGAACTGCGACAGAGTCAGCCTGTGCAAACGGAGTGGAGAGGCTGCTGGAGATTCATCCCACATACATTGGACCTGCGACAAGCTTC
The DNA here is from genome assembly GCF_001636725.1 of Cordyceps fumosorosea ARSEF 2679. Lineage (NCBI taxonomy): Eukaryota > Fungi > Ascomycota > Sordariomycetes > Hypocreales > Cordycipitaceae > Cordyceps > Cordyceps fumosorosea. The sequence continues at coordinate 213,328 of NW_017387311.1, forward strand.
AGTCAGCAAACCTGAGTCAATACAGCGAGGTCGCATGAAAGATGAACTTACCGCAGAGGCCACGAGTTCCTCGCGAATCGCCATTTCTACTCAGCACTTTCAAATTGAGCTGTTGAAAGACGAGTTGGCGGATGGGCCGGTTTGACAAAGAGAAAGCGAAAGCTGGGGAAGAAGGAATGACGAGGGAACATGTGCTGGGTGCGGTAAATGTGGAGCTCCGGCCAAAGGCCGACGGACAGTGCCGAGGTAGCTCTGTTGGCGGAATAGGTGGCTGAGGAAAACCCACCAGCCACGTCACGTGCGTTCGTGGCGCGTGCCTCTGGCTGGACCCGCTGCGATTTCGCTCCCGCCAATCAAAGCGCGCAATGGCGCCTTTGTTTACTTTCTCGCCCAGCAACAAGCTATCCATGCATCAATTTCGCATTACACATTCGCATTGCACATTCAGAGCCGACCTTTCACAATTGCGACAAATTCTCCTGCCACCTGCATTCTCGCAATTATAGGCTTATAAGGCTGCTGTGAGCTTGCCGACAAATAATTTTTGCTGCTGAGCAACACATTATATCATGTCTCAAGACACCGGCTTGTGGAGTGTTCGCAGGCCGCGTGAGGTACGATGAGCTACTCGCATTTTGCCGCAATCGCAACGAAGCTTACTTGTGATTTTGTAGACCCTCGGAGGGCTGAACCCAAATACAGGAATACCCGCCCCCGGATCGACCATGAAGCGCAACGCCAGCGGTCATGTACGGGCGCCGTCAGGCTCAAGGGGGTCCTTGGCTATGTCGCGACCCAGTCAACCGCTTTTTTCCCGAACCTCGTCCGGATCCAACCTCGCAGACCTTGGACTCTCATCGGTGAAGAGGCAGTCTCTTGCGCCAAAGGCTGCTTACGCCGCTGCCATGGGAACGCCTGCTGCAGCGCGCACGTCGACCGACGCGGAGCGACGAAGCAGCGTATTTCGCGCGCGACCCTCTATGAACGGCCCGGTAAACCACCACCAAAGCTTCTTCCAAACGACACATCAACCTGCCGGTGTGCCAAAAGACCCTCGACCGCTCAAGGACCGAGCATTTCAGGCGCGGATTGGACAGGAACTGATGGAGTACATGACGCAAAATAACTTTGAGCTCGAGATGAAGCATGTCCTGTCGCCCAACGTCATGAAGTCGCCAACGCAAAAAGACTTCAACTACATGTTCCAGTGGCTTTATCACCGTATCGATCCGAGCCATCGGTTTCAGAAGAATATTGACCAGGAAGTGCCTCCGATTTTAAAGCAGCTACGGTACCCTTTTGAGAGGAGTATTACCAAGAGCCAAATTTCTGCTGTTGGTGGCCAAAACTGGTCTACATTCTTGGGCCTTTTGTACTGGATGATGCAACTTGCGCAGATGCTTGACGGATATGTGACCCGAAGCTACGACTATGCATGTATGGATGCCGGGGTCGATGTCAGGGGCGACCACATTATCTTCGACTTTCTCAGCAGCGCGTACAGAGACTGGCTGGCAATGGATGAGGATATTGGCGACGAGGATGCAGAAAAGGTGCTAGCACCCCATGTGGCATCTATGGCCCAAGCCTTTGATCGCTCCAACGGCCGGTACACGTCGGAGCTAGAGATGCTCGAAGCAGAGAATGCGCGACTTCTCAAGGAGATTGCAGACCTGCAAAAGTCCACACCGGACCCTGCCATTTTAGACGATCACTTCAAGATCATGGAAGAGGACAAGGTCAAATTTGAAGACTACAACCACCTTGCCGTCCAACGTTCTCAAAAATACGAGAAAAGAATACAGATTCTGCAAGAGGAGCTAGAGAAGTTAAACGACGAGCTCAAAGAAGCGGAGGAGGAGCGGAGAGGCCTGCAAAAATCTGTGGATGCATTGGGTATCAGCATGCAGGATATTGACCGCATGACATCTGAGAAGGAGCGCCTGCAGAAAGGAATCGAATCCGCCAGCCAACGACTCGAGGAAATCAAGAAGAAGGTGGCCGACAAGGAAGCTGAAGCGAGCCAGCGGCTCGACGATCTAGAAGACCAGGTGGAAAGGTACAACTCGCTTGCCTATCAAACCGCGCTTCTTCCATCGACAGCAGCCAACGCCAAAGGAAAAGACTACGAACTCCGCCTCACTGTTAACGACAGCTCCGATTTCACGTCAAATAATTTCTATGGGATGAACAACGGGAAATCCGGAGCCACCGACCGACTGCTAGCAGATGCGAATAACGGATATCGACCCAGCGACATTGTCAATGTCGACTTGCGTGGACAAGCTCGCAACGGATTTATATCTCTTCGCAAGGCAATTTCAGAACGTCGAAGTACACTCATGAACGACTTGATCAAGGATCGCGATCTCCTGGATGGCATCAAGGAGGCCATTGAAGACAAACGAAGCGAAGTGGAGACTCTCAACCACCGTGTCCGTGCCGCTGAAGCAGAGTACGAGAGCATCAGAGAGTCAACGGGGACTCAGAAGATGACTTCGGATGCTCAGATTGAGAGGATGGAGAGGGATCTTGCGCGGATGCGGGCCGGTCTTACCGAGTCCGTGCAGCTTCTGGAGCAGCGCGAGATAAATACGACTATCGAGTGAGTTTGGCAAGACAACCAGTTCTTGGGCAGTGTGCTAACGGTTGATTTTCAGATACGAGCAGTTGGTGCTTAGAGCAAATTCACTGCGCGAGGAGCTGCATACGGAAATTGACCGTATGCTGACCGATGTAATCAGGTTCAAGCTTCACGTTCAAAAGAACCTGGACGATTACGAAGGGTTCGTGGCGGATGAGCTGGAGAAGGAGCTTGGTGTGGAAGATGTGAGAGATGATACCCAAGCGATGGATCTATAAATGGATGGAAGACTGGTTTTTGTTTGAAAGCGAGCATGATGGGTGGCGCTTCTGGAGGAGTTATGTCTGGTGGATTTTCATGCTTGAATGAGCACATAGCGAAGGATTTATGGGGCTGCGATTCTTTCATGATTGATGAGGCAAAGCATATATACTTTTGTTGACATTACACTTTTCAAGCACTCATTTACTCCTCTTACTTTACAAGCAATTTCGACCGCTTCGCGATCTGACGACCAGCCGGAAGAGGAAATGGGATGGATGACCCATCTTTTTACACCAGATAGACCAATCAACGCTAAGCGCAAAGCGGTAAGAAGTCTGGCCAATGGCGATCAGGTAGTGGAGTGGGGCTTTACACTTTTTGACAAATGGGGTCTGGGTTTTTTTTTCTTCTCGTTGCTGTTCTTGACTTCTGCCAATTCAATCATCACCAAATTTCGGCATCCGCCTTCTCCCTCTCTTCCTCCCAAACGGCAGTGAACCTTTTTCGGGCGAGCCTCTTACCAAGGAACCCCCCCTTTATCTACCTTTTTTTTCTCCCTCCCAACCTCGTGAAAATGTCTGAGGAGAACGTCGGTATGTTGCCTAATCCCCCACCAAAAAAAAAAAGAGAATGAGTAGCATCTAACAAAATCTGCAGCCTGGCCTCTGGCCGACGCCGCGCTGACCCAGGAGATCCTCGACCTCCTGCAGTCTGCCACTCACATCCGACAGTCCAAGAAGGGCGCCAACGAGGTGACCAAGGCGCTGAACCGCGGCACCTGCGAGATCGCCATCCTGGCCGCCGACACGGAGCCGCTGGCCATCCTGCTGCACATCCCGCTGCTGTGCGAGGACAAGGGCACGCCGTACGTGTACGTGCCCAGCAAGTCGCTGCTCGGCCGCGCGTGCGGCGTCAGCCGCTCGGTCATTGCGGCGTCGATCAACTCGAACGAGGCGAGCGAGCTGGCGGGCCAGATCAAGGCCCTCCGCGACAAGGTCGAGCGCCTGGCCATCTAAACGAAGCATCGGTCGGGTTGTCACATGTTCACGCGTGAGCTTTCGAAATAGCGTCCCGATGACTGCGGGTAGCCTATGGCTTTGCGGATGACGAATGGATGGCAAAACGTGTCTGGTGAAAAGGACACCGTGAGAAGGATGCTGGGAACTTGGGTCCTGAGGAGAGAGATATAAAATTAAAATGGAAAATCTTCTGCGGAATCGGAGTAATGAAATCTATTATCGGATAGTCGAAATACACGATACCCTGGAACACCACCTCGATCACATGCGCAGCTAGATCAGGCCGACAACGCTATTCGAGTTGCCTGCATGGGCCAATTGGGACATGTAACACTGAATGTTTTTACTAACCATGGTGTTCGTTTTGAAGCAAAGAGAGACATAAAACGGACTCGGCTGCTTAGATCCCGCTGCGTCTCGTATCTATGGCATCCTCCCTCAGCGTCACCAGTTGTACGGCAGCAAAACAGCAGTTTCTCGCCAGGTGTAGATTTTTTGAAGCCATTCCAGCTTACAAGCCTCAAATAATCGATAACAATGCGCGTCGTCAGACCAACAATATCAGAAGGGTCGGTAGCCGCCCCAGACAAATTGCTGGGGCTCGGGCACGGAGTTAACATACAGCCGGCTAGACCACGCGATCAGCTACTCTACTCTATCCCGGTCCGCAAGGCTGGGATGCGGACTCTGCGGCAAGCTCAAGATACAGCAATTAACTCCGAAGGCAGTTGGCTTTACAGCTCTCTTCACCCAGGTATTTTCAACTTCAACTTACGCCGGCACAACAAACTCCGCTCCCCAAACTATCTCCCGACCCATTGTCGCATTCATCAGCCATACATAGCCCGTCAGATTCGTCAACGGCGCCGTCATCATTAGCTTGCCTAGCCACCACTTCACTGGGACATCCGACTCCGTCCCCAATTCAATTGCCTAATAAACCTTGATCTTACTGTCCCCCCCCCGCTCATCTTCATCTACACATTCACATTCAATCTTCTCTTCCTCCAGACTCTGTCACTAGCCGTCATTGGCCTCACTCCTAGAAACAACCTACATCCTCAGCACAACCCGCGACCCATGGCTGACGAGACATGGACCACTTCGGTCACCAAGCTGACCGAGGTCAAGGCCATCCCCGACGAGGCCATCTCCAACCCGCACCACGTCACCAACAAGAGCGGCAAGCTCACCGGCTTCAAGAACCCATACCCATCCTGGTATAACCTTAATGAGCCCTCGCGCCTATTTCACGAGCTCCTCTGGTGAGTAAACGCGCCCAGCCGCCCGATGCGACCCCCTCCCAATTGCACTGGCTAACCTCCCCACGCGATCTACAAAGGCCCATGATCACCGGCCGAATCTCCTCACCTGACACCACCCCGCCGACCGTCAACGTCGTCAAGCCGCGCTTCCTCCCGCACCGCCGGGCCTCGCCGCGGCTCCGCGCCACCTGGCTCGGGCACGCCTGCTACTACGTCGAGTACCCGTCCGGCCTGCGCGTGCTCTTCGACCCCGTCTTCGAGGACCGCTGCTCGCCCTTCCGCTTCCTCGGCCCGCGCCGCTACACCCCGAAGCCCTGCGACCTCGCCGACCTCCCCACCGTCGACGCCGTCGTCATCAGCCACAGCCACTACGACCACCTCTCTCACTCCTCCGTGCTCGAGATCCAGAAGCACCAGCCCGAGGCGCAGTTCTTCGTCGGCCTCGGCCTCGAGTCCTGGTTCCGCGCCAGCGGGCTGAACAAGGTCACGGAGCTCGACTGGTGGCACGACGCCGAGCTGACCGTCAAGCGGACCGGCGGTAACAGCAGCGGGACCGATGTCGCCGCGGCGGCGGTGAGTCGAAGCGGTGCGGACGCGGACGCGGACACGATCACGGCGCGCATCTCGTGCCTACCGTGCCAGCACACCTCGGCGCGCACGCTGCTCGACAAGGACACGACGCTGTGGTGCAGCTGGGCCGTGTCGTCCGGCGGCAAGTCGGTCTGGTTCGGCGGCGACACGGGCTACCGGGGCGTCCCGCGGGGCCTACCCGCGGGCGCGGACGACCACGCGGCCGAGTACGCGGCGCTGCCGCGCTGCCCGCAGTTTGCGCAGATCGGCGCGCTGCGCGGACCGTTCGACCTCGGGCTGGTCCCCATCGGCGCGTACTTCCCGCGCGCCGCCTTCTCCGCGATGCACGCCGACCCGTTCGACGCCGTGGACATCTTCAAGGACACGCGGTGCAAGAGGGCGATGGGCATCCACTGGGGCACATGGGCGCTGACGATGGAGGACGTGCTGGAGCCGCCGAAGCTGCTGCGCAAGGCGCTGGCGCGCAGCGGCATCGCGGAGGAGGGCGTCTTTGACGTCTGCGAGATTGGCGAGAGCCGCGAATTCTGAGTCCGGTCTTGCGGGACGGTGTACGTTTTGGACTACATAGGCATGCGGTTTCGGGAGTTGAGGAGTTGGATGCGGTCAAGAGTCTTCATGATCGAGAGCGTTTGCTTTGTCCTTTGTCCTTTGTGTGCTGTATGGCTGAGCAGCTGCGATTCGCAGGCCGTCTGACCTGTCGGTTGCACTGCAGAAATCGTGCAACATCATAAACTAATACGCTACGTAAACTATGCAGTCCTCCGTTCTATTTCAGTACTTACTGTGCCACGCCTTGCCCACCGCCGAACGACCTCGGATGCTCCGCGGACCGACAGTCCTCCGCCGCGCAACGTCAAGTGTAGACCTGTCACCAAATGCAGCACACGCGGTCTTCTCGCGGCGCATGCAATCACTTGCTAAAGCTTCTGCATTTCTCTCACGCTCCTCCCATTCGTTGAGTGACAGCTCACCCGCCCGTCTGCGGCCCGTGCCATGCAGATCCGTGCTTCCCCCAGGCCTTCAAGCCCCTCCCTTTCAGGATGGCATGGCCGAATATGTAACACAGCAAGCGGTGTACGTGCGGCTTGTTGCAGCAGCTCTTTTTAGGACCAACAAACTATTAGCCGTGAAAAGGTGATGATGGAAGTTTAAGCTGCGCAAGTCCGTCTTGTTGCACGCGCAACTTGCGAAGCTGCCCTTTGGGGATGATATTTACAGAAACAAACGCGCGCAATCTGCATTCAACGAAATTCATTTCGATCCAGGCCATTGCAGCTGATCTCGCTGGACGTCAAACAGAAGATGTAGCTGTACAACAGGATCGTCACCCCCAAAATGGTCATCGCCGCTTTGAGGCGCCACATTTGCGCGTATTCATCTCATGCCAGGCATGAACATGCAATCTTTGTTCGTTGAGAGGAAACGCGCAACAGCCATGTAAACTCACTCACCGCCAGGACAACCCCGACGAACAAAGCCATGGGCCGACCAGCTGCGCAACCTTGACACATCAGAGAGCGCAAGCATGGCTTCCTCGCAACTATAAGAGGACCACCACTCTGCTGTTCCAAGTCAGACCCCTTCTTCCTAACAACAAGCTCCTCCTGCATTTTCCAAACCCCGCGTCAATCAATCGACTTCCTGGCCACCACCCACCATCCCCAAGATGAAGGTCTCCGCGTCCGTCCTTACCATCCTCACGGCCTTTGCCGCCGTCCACGCCGCCGTCATTGCGCCCAAGGCCGCCGTCGAGCCCAAGGCTGACCTCGAGCCCATCGCTGACCTCGAGCCCGCGTCCGACATGAAACCCGCGACCGGCATCGAGGCCCGCTGCCTCACCTACGGCCAGCGCTGCAAGGGCAACGGCAGCTTGGGCGTTTGCTGTGGTTACTGCTCCGCCAAGGGCAACGTGAGCCTCCCCAAGCCAAGTCCCTTGTCGTCTCGTTGAATCATGCTAACCGGGTGCATTGACTTGTTATAGAAAGCCGGCACGTGCCGCCTCTGAGCGAGGGAGAGATGGCTGCACGGGAGGCATCAGATACATAATCAAATACAATCATTATGTATATCCAAAAGACTAGCAATTACGCATGACAGATTAAACGGCCAACTCCCTGCCAATGGAGTCGAATCTCCATGGAAACGCTCATGATGCACCTGCGCCAATATGAAATCTTTATAGCGTCCGACAAAGAACCCAATTCGTAGTACATGACATAGACGAGCCACAGTTTGCTTTCAGCGACTCCAGCAATGGTCCATGACGACAAGGAAACAACAAGACAAGCGAGAAATGAAACGGGGTATCCAGCAAGGATAATAGTAAAAGGATATGTGCGGTTATACAGGTTTTGTAGTGAAAAATGGGGGTTCAAGATTTGCCCGGGAGTGCGCCTAGATTCGGTGGCGCCGGACCACTTTGATCGATGCCTTCAAAACTCTCATAGAATTTATGTCGGTCATCTTTCAGCTGGATCCTCGATTCACCCGAGGCAACCATGTGCTTGACGTCGCTCCAGTATGCTAGCTTACGGACTTCTTGATCCGCATGCCGGAGGGCCGCCTTCAGGGCATCTCGTCGATTCTTCATGGCCGGAGTGGGCTCCGTTCCGGCATCGCGATTGGCTTCGTTGTACTTGGCGACAATGTGGCATAGTAATAACCTGCGCGATGCCTGGAAAACGAAGAGCCCCATGATTTCGTGCATGTTCCTCTGCAGGGCCGGGAGGTCTTGCGCATGTGCCAGGTAGTTTTCCACAGCCTCTCTCTTTTCACGATCTATGCGAGCGAAGCGAAGGGTCCGCATTAAAGTCGGGAGATCAAAGATATCGGGCTCTTCTTCGAAGAAATCCACAGTAGACGCTTGGGCCGTGCTTGCGCGGCTGGCAGCGCGGCTAATGAGGCTGCCAGCTGCGGTTCTCGTGCGGTCTGACGCTGGCCGTACGGAGAAGTAGTCGGTGGTGAGGAGATGGGGCTCGTCAGCCCTATGGTCGCAACGCTTCTTTACCCTTCTCCGTATCCAAGCTCGCCGTCTGACGAAAGAATTCCACCACTTGGCATCATGCCAAGAGAACATGCTGGAAAAGGCAAAGGAATATTCCCAGCCAAACTCATCGACCCCTTCTTGGTGGTTGACACGCCATTCTGGCCAAGCCCACTCCCACGTCGGATCGGGGACGACGGCGCTATTTATGTCGGTCAATGACGGTTTGTGAAATTCGTTTGTCCACGGCGTAGGGTCCAAACCGCCCAGTGCTTTTGAAGAAAACAAAGCACCGCCGCAGAAAAAACCGCCGCGCTCGTTTTCGTACAGGATGTCAATGGCCGTCTCTCGGTTGTCAATCACCTTCTTGGTTCTTGAGTACGGCTGCGGTTCAGGCATCGGAGTCGCATCCTGGACTTCGATAGAGGGCTGAGATGGCGACGGCCTCACAGCGCGATCATTCTCTTGCTCCTCTGGTTGCTCGATTATGACTTGGCGACTGCCACTGGGACTGCCACTGGGACTGGGGCGCCTACTAGACGCATTCGACTCATCGGCACTACTAGGAGCTCGGCTGCTTCTCTGGGTACTGGAGGCAGGCGTCAAGAGGTTGGAAGTAGTCGTGGTCCGGTCTATTTGGGCGTAGTGGTGGCCGTTGTGCGGGGAGACGGTGCCGTCATTATCGACGAGATTGATTTCGTGGTCAAAATCGTCCGGTTTGAGGCCTGCCACACGGCGCGAGCTGCGGAGCTTCATTGCAGCTAGTCCGTCTCAAAGCATGTCTGTCTGACCAGTGGGCACCGTAGATCTAGCGAGGGCGGGCAAGCCCTCAACGAGCGTCGCTTTTCGTAATGCAGGTCGGGATCAGAATTTCATCGGCATTTTTTTGTCTTCGAGTGGCAGGTGGGTGAGCGACAGCTTTGTCGTGCGATATTAAATATATCGCAGGTGGTGGAGGAAACGGCCCAGGTCTTGGCAGTTGAGTTGGTTGGTACGTAAACGCTCGGCCAGTGCGTGGCAGAGGAACCGTTCGAGCCGTTCTCCCGCCAATATCGTGAAAAAGTAAAGGTCGGAAGAGAATTGGCCAGCAGCTGAAGCTAGCCAGGCAACAGTCGCAGATAGAGGACACCGGCGGCTTGGGTGAGAAACTGCGGTGCCGTTTGGGGTATGACGACAACGACGCTTTCAGCTTCAGCGAAACGGCGAAGTACCGTCGTCAGCCAGAGGAGACACGAGCGGCAAAGAGAAGCGTCAGGCCACGCAGAAAGTAGGGAGAAGTTGACCAAACAAGCACCCAAAGGGAAGGATGAAGAAAGTCTCGCGCCAGGCGAGCCCAATTTTAGATGTCGGTTTGAAGAAGAAAGCTGGAGAAGCTGCTGCCGCTGCTGCGGGAAACAAGGAAGCTATCGGCCAAGTAAAATCGCAGGCGGTGGGCTGATGGGCCGGCCGGCCTCCACTGTAGTTGGCTGCCGCTAGCGGGGTTACAGTGCGTGTGCCGCTGAAAGGCTGCCTGAACTTCCCCCACTGGGCCGGCCTGGGCCATGTGGGGCTCCCGGTGTGGCGCACATGATGTAATGCCTGCAAAGAGCCCGGAATTGTCATCCTAGCGGCGCTGAGATGCAAGGGGGCTGGCCTTGGAAATGCGAAGTATTCAGTAAACTAATATATAAAGGCTAAAACTTAAAAAAAAAAAAAAAAAAAAAAAAAACCCCCTGGTTTTCCTGCAAAACCCCTTTTTCAAA
>NW_017387311.1:223789-283865 GCF_001636725.1 Cordyceps fumosorosea ARSEF 2679
AAAAGGAAAAAATTAAAAAAAAAAAAAAAAAAAAAAAAAAAACCCCTGGATTTCCTGCAAAACCGCATGTTCAAAGTGCTTTCAGCGTCGACATCCTCTCTCACTTGTTGTTGTGGCTTCATCGTCCCTCGTGGCTGAATTGAGGTTGGTGCCCAGCTACCAGCCACCCGCGAAACTAACACGACAAGCCCGCAGGCACACAACTTGATATTTCCAGCTCGAAATTCCAAACTGCCTCGATGATGGGGTTGACGTCTTTTCAGGAAATCTCCTCACATCCCTGCGAATGTTTTATCAATAGTATCCTTAATCTTCCTCACGAGTCCTTCGATGTCCTTCTCGGTGACCGTGTAGGCTGGTGACACCAATACGTGGTCTCCTTCAACGCCGTTCATGCTACCCATGCCAGGATACAGCATGATACCCACGTCCATCAGCGCCGTCGTGTGCACGGCATTGGCTATGCCTGCGGTGACTGGGAATGGCGTCTTGCTTTCCTTGTCACGCACAAACTCAATCTATATTTACGTCAGCGGGCCCGTCATGCACCCCACGAGTTGCACTTACACCCCAGAACAGTCCCTTCCCTCGTACGTTGCCGACATTCGGATGGCTGTCAAGTTCCTGGTGTAGCAGACGCCCCAGCAACTTGCCGGTTTTCTTGACATTTTCCACGAGATTATCTTCGCGGACGATGCGCTGCACCTCCAAAGCGGCGGCGCACGCGATTGGATGGCCTTGGTATGTGTGGCCGTGAAGAAAGGCCCTGATGTCTATTAGCAGTCAAGTTGGCCGTATTTATGACTTGAACATACCCAGTTCCCGCCATGAGAGCATCTGCGATGCGGTGGTTTACCATCATCCCGGCCACCGGAGCATATCCGCCCCCCAATCCTTTCGCCATTGTCTCTATATCAGGCACCACACCCTCCTGCTGCCATACATGCAGCGATCCGCACCGGCCCATTCCCGACATGACCTCTGCTAAATCATTAGAAGGTGGTATTTTTCACGCCGGCTGGAAGTACAGACCATCTAAGATGAGCAGCGCACCGTATTTATCGCAAACCCGTCTCATGGCCTTGAAATATCCAGGCACGGCTGGGACGCATCCTAGGGCCTACCGAGAAGAAGCTCCCGTAAGCATATAATCCAAAGATTTGGTGGCTTCTAAACTTACCGCACCAACTACTGGCTCGGCAACGAAGGCGCAGACGGTTTCGGGACCAACCTGCTGGAACTTCCTGTCAAGCTCATCTGCCAGTTGCTCAACATACTCCTCAGTCGTCTGGTCTGGCTTCATACCACGGTAGGCATTGCATGACGAGACTCGATGCACGTTGGGTAAAAGCATGTCGAGGAATAAACTTCGTCGTGCGACATGTCCGCTCATGGACAGCCCGCCGATGGTAGTGCCGTGATAAGAGCCCTCTCGCGCAATAAAGTTGATACGGTTCGGCTGTTTCGGGTTCAATTCCATAAAATATTGTCGCGCCATTTTCATCGCTGCATCCATGGCCTCAGACCCTGAGTTGATGCCTGTTAGCCGTCTTCTTGACAAGGTGCAGATACAACGAACCGGATGACAAGATGTATGCCCTGGCCATAGCACCGCCTGTGCCATTGATAAGCTCGGTGGCAAGGTCTTCTCCTACTTGATGGCCGAAGAAAATGGAGTTGCAATAAGAAAACTTGTCCATCTGATCGATCATTGCCTGCCGAACTCTCTTGTTTCCGTGGCCTAGGCAGGCAACCGAGGCCCCGACAGTACTGTCCTCCACTTCATGCCCGTTGGAGAAACGCATACGCGTTCCATTCGCGGCCACGACTTGCAGTGGTGGATTTTTGATGTTTCTGTGCAGCACAGCGCTTTTGGTGGTAGGGACTGGTCGGTCGTCCACTGGCAAAGCAGTGGCAGCGGTCGAGGCATAACGGCGGGCATAGGACGGGACCACAGTCCTGGCCATTCCCGCATATGAGCATCTGAGGAGGGCGTTGGCCATGGTGTTAAATCTCAATGAGAAAACAGCTCGGTGCGTTGCTATTTCGTCGGACTAGTAATGAGTATCAGATATGGCGGACAGCGTGGCAACTGATAACAGGAGCGGACGGTGGCTAAGAGGGGCTTAGAAGCTTCGTTAGTTAGTGTTTGACATCGTCGCTATACAATCTTGCGATATCGGTAAGCCCCCGACGCCAAGGCAAGGGATCTAGTCATCTGGCCAAGCAGCAAAGCCGGGTAGAGACTGCAGGGTGTTGTCCATTGTCGACGGTGTGTTATGCGAGGGTAAGTTGAGGCGGGGCTTGCGGCTGTCGGGCTCTCCTTCACATTTCGATGCGCCCTCCGAGTGGCCGGTCTCATTTCTCCAGCCACTATAACAATGAGTAAAGATTATTATCATTATAAGAATAACAATTGCAGACCTTCTGTAATGTCTCAAGATGAATTTTTCTTTCTTTTTTTATTTCTTGTCATCATCCTTCTTTTTAGTACTTTTCAACTACTAGCAACCAACCGTTGTTTGCTTGATCTCTTAGCAGGCCCGTTCCCGTTATCGGTCATGCATAAATGTCAGTCAAGGTAACACTACAAGAGAATATGGATAAGCATAAAAACATGATAAATCGTGAAATCATCTTCTTATACTAATAAACTATAAATCTCCAAAGGCTATTGCCAAATCTGTTCACCGCCCAACTTTCCCTTCACCTCTAGACGTTGCACGTGACTCCACCGCAATCTTGGGATCGTGAAACTTTTGGCACCTTCCACCTTCTTCAACAAGACACCACACATATGATTATCGCAAGTCACATACGCTCGGCGTAGCACGCCCATGTATGCGGGAGTCGCGGCACTATTCAGGTCACGAGCCGTTCGGCTCGGCGTACCTCGAATTAGTGCAGCCGCATCGAGCCCAACGAATCTTGGTCGGCAGGCGTTGTCTTTTGCCCGACGGAGGCCCCTACACCTAAGCTCCTCACCAACACCCAGCACAACCACTTCTACCGACCCGACAGACACGACGCAACCGACCACTATCGTCAAGCCCAAACTTTCGCACACGAACCTGGCCCGTAACAGCGAAATTCGCTATGCGTACCGAGACAAGACCCCGGAGATCGAGGCGGCCGTCGAGGAGATGCTCGGCACGGCTTACATCCCACCCGCACGGCGATACCCCATGGCTGAGTCCACAGCGCTGAGCCTGCAGCGTGCACGACGCGTCGCGCGCATCCGTGTCGGCGAGGAGATGCTCGCGCGCAAGGGCGGCAAGGTCCGCCGTCGCGACGCCGCCGACACCCTCGGCCTGCTCAAGAATATGACACAGTCGCGGGGTCGGAAGCCTGCCATGCATGCCATGCGCATCGTGCTGCCCCGGGAATGGGAGCTGGACGTGTCCAGCGGCAAGAGTGTCGACTTTGTCGAGGCGCGCACCGGCCTGGCGGCGCGGCTGCGCATGACGAGCGACCGCGAGAACGCCACGGCGGTTGTGCTGCGTGGCCAGGGGCCCGTGCTCGCCAAGGCGGCCGACGAAATTATCGCTGTCTGTAGAGACGTTGAAATCTTCAAGCTCGGCGAGGTCACGAGCTTCGACTACGCCGCGCAACGCCTCTGGCCCGTCATCGAGGATGCCGAGGATGGCGGTGCCGTCGTCCCCCCCGGCCAGCTCGAGAACATCTGGCTCCATAAAGAGCAACAATATTGGATCGATTCTGCATATGAGAAGACGCCACGGCCCGAGGAGTGGACGAAGCCGTCGTTTGACATGTTTATAAAATCGTTGGTATACGGACGCCTGAAGCCGGGGCTGCCGCGTCCGGTGTACACTCACGGAACCCACACCGACAAGATCCGCGTGCGCATGATCATGGAGGTATTCGAAGACCCATCAGCGCGCCGCTTCATCACGACCCCGATCCTCAAGATGGCGCTGCAGTTCATGGCCGCGCACGGCGGCCACCGGGCGAGCGCTGAGCGCCTGCTCTCACAGGCCGAGCGCTGGGGGGTGCCGCTCGACACGGACGCCTTCAACATCCTGCTCGACTGCTACGTGCGCAAGCATGACGCGCGCTTCTTCCACAAGGTGCTCGTCAAGATGCGCGAGCGCTGCTTCTACCCCGACGCGCGCACCTGGCTGCATTTCCTGCGGCTCGTGCAGCGCGACGACGTCCGGCTGCAGGTCGAGGCCGCCATGTTCGACCTCGGCCTCTTTGACGACCCGGGCACGCGTCGCAGCGTTGGTGTCGTCACGGCCGGTACCCTCGCCCACCAGGCGTTTCGTGCCGGCGAGACGCTCCTCGCTTTCCTCGACAAGCAGGCGGCACGGTTCGGTCCCTCCTGGCTGGCCGACGAGGATGGCGCCGCCGCCAACGCCGTGCTGACCGAATTCTTCCTCTTTCACCCATCAGCGGCGGCTAGCCGGCGCTATCACGACTACCGCGTCCTCGTCGATCGTCTGGTCTCCGAGCGCGGTGGCAGCCGCGGTGCGGCCAGCGTGCTGCCCGCCAGCACCCTCAATCTCATCCTCGAGCACTGCGCCCAGCCGCACGCCCGCGACTGGGACACGGCTTTGTGGGCTCTGGACCGCGCGAGTCCCGCGACGAACCCCCGCGACGACAGCGCCGTCGGTGAGCGCGCCGCCGTCGCGACCGCCTACCGCCACCTCGTTGACCTGTGCGTCGGCACGCGCAGCCCCGCCGCGCTCGCCGCCGTCGTCTTTTACGCCGTCAATGAGCGCGCGCTGTCCGTCCGCGCTGCCCGCACGGCCGTCACCGCCGCGCTACTCGGCAAGGCCGGCGCCGGCCCCGGTGGCAGCGTTGACCACCATCACGCCTGGTGGCGCGCACACTCCCCGCAGCTTCTGTCGCGCGACATGGCCGCCACCCTCCGCAAGAATCCCGTCGAGTCCAAGGCGCACGCCGTGCGCGCCATCGAGGTCGCCATCCGCGACGCCACGGCGGGCTACGTGCCGGCGGAAAGGCTCGTTGACGTGCTGCGCGCTGCGCAAGCACTCGACCAGCAGCAAGACGCCGCCGCCGCCAGCAACGAGGGCGACGCAGTCGGGGAACGACCAGCGCTCACGATTGCGCTCCTTAGCGTCGAGGATAGCGGCGACAGCGAGCCGTCGCCACGCACCGAAGTCTGCCTTGACAGCGCCTTTGACGTGCGCCGCATGGTGCTGTACAACCAGCACGCGACGCCGCCCTGGCGTAAGCGTAGCGGCGGCGAGACAGCGGCGAGCGCAAGCAGCAGCAAAGCAGGCGCGTCGCCGTCCTCGTCTACCCACACAGAAACTGTCCAAAGGGCAGACGAGGAGGCGGAAAAGGCGTCCGCAGCGGAACAGGGCGGCGAGAAGAGCAGCGGACACCACCCGCTTGTACAATATCTGAATTCATTGCATTAAATAGGACAGGGAGGGCACAGGGTCTCACAATTTTATAGACATATAGGACGGAGCAGCAGCGTTGTACTATAAAGTGAAAAAAGGTAGAGGAAATCTAGATACCCTTACATTCAGAGTCAACGTTCTTGTTCAAGGAATGAATTTTCAAGAGGAAGCTGTGTATGCTCGAAAAGAATACCCGTACTGCCATCGACGATTATAACTAGCTTTTCTTTTGTCTTTTGTGTTCGTAGTACTTGGAAGATACAAACCCCAGCATCCATACCTCTCATCTCTCGTGTATCCATCGCCCCCTCTCTCGTCTTTGCCAAAAAAAAAGTAACAATAAGATATCTTGCGTTCCAAAACTTCCGTTTATTCTCTTTCCTTCCCTCCAGTTCCCATCTTCGTTTGCGTTTCGTGGGGGGCGAGATCTCGTCCATCTTCTCAGCCCCCTTCCTTCTATTGGTCATGTCATCATTGGCTGAAGAGAAGGACCACCACCCACCCGTCCATCGGCACCTATTCCTTTTTTTCACTCGTTTCTTCTCCTCACGTCACTTCCTTGCTTCCGCAAATTTTCCCGATTCTTGTTTCAGCTGCACAGCTCGGTATCATGGCGCACGGAAAAAATTTCATGTCTAAAGAAAAACCGACACTGCTCCTTCCGGCGAAACCCAAAGCGTTACTAGCAGATATGGTGATCGAAAGAGAACATTGGGCACATAGGGAACAAAAAAGGTATAGGAGGATATCATCGCCAAAACATGGAGATCTTTGAGGCGTAAGTTAAAGGTGAAAAGCAAAAAAATTAAGATGTAGAGGAACGGCGGTTGGAGATGCCTTCATCAGTCGTTGGGTTCCATTTTGACACTGTCACCCGGTTCTGCCATTGCATCGTCACCCCGGCTTGTCAAGACGACTACCTAGTCCTTCTTAGTCTCTTCCGAGGTGGTCGCGTCTTTCTTTTCTTGGCTGTCGGACGCGGGTTTGGAATCGGCGGCTTCGTTTGAGGTCGAGGCTGGGGTAGAAGGCTCTGCATTGATATCCTTGGTGTCCTTGTCGTTCGTCGTAGGTTTCGAGACCTGGCTCTCAAGGTCCTTGTCTTCGTCGGCATCATCGAACATTTCGGTATCATCTGAACCCGTAAGAACCTCTGTGCCATCGCCGAGGAAGATAATTCGACCGCGAGACCCACCACTACCGAATCCCTTCTTGCTATCGGCATCCATTTCATATCCGCTATCGCTGTCCTCGTAGTTGTGGTGCACGCCGGGGCCACGGAACTCGGCTGAGGGAGAGTTAACTCTGGGTGCTTACGAGAGCACTTGGGCGGGCTCTGGTTCAGTATCCATACCATATTCGGGAGGCGCGCAAGGACCGTCACCGTTGGCAACACGCTTGGCAATCTCGTCGTACCATTGCTCCTTGGTCTTGCCGTTGAGGAATGCGACAATAATCATGGTCATGTTGTCGCAACCGACACCTCCAGTCTCCGAGTTGGAAGCCAGGCAATTGTCCATCATGTTTTCGCAAATCTTTTCTAGGTCCTGCTTGGCGGCGATGCCGCGGCGAACGAATTCGACAACAGCCTGTGAGGATTGGCAGTCCCAGATACCTGTGTAGAGGTCAGCATCGCGACCAAAAAATTTTTACTCCTATCTTTTGTGTAGTGGCGTTTCAGAACATACCGTCGCAAGCAAGAACGAGGAACTCATCCTCGTCGGTCAAATCATGCTGCTCGACATCAGGGAAGGCAGTAACGATCTGAGACTCGGGGGGCAGCTCAGCAACCTTCTTGAACTCAAAATCGCCAATGGCGCGAGACAATGCCAGGTTGCCATTGACACGTCCAAAATCGACAAAACCGCCAGCGGCAGTAATACGGTTCTTCTCGCTCTCAAGTTGGGGCTTGTGGTCTTCGGACATGGGTTTAGCGCGCCCCTTGATGCCCAAAACACCTCGGGAGTCACCAGCGTTCGCCTGTGTTGTGTATTAGCGGTCTCGTGGTGTCATGTTTGAGGCCACTGTGGTGAAAGCTTGCAGACGTACCACAAAGATTTTGTTGCCCACAATCAAGCTGACACAGGCGGTGCAGCCAGAGACCTCGTCTTCGAATCTGGGGTCTAAGCATATGGGTTAGTGGATGAGAAAAGGGTGGTCAGGAGTAGTCGCAGGAGCTTCAGCATACCACCAAGCATGGCTCTGTCAGCGGCGAGAAAGCCGTCCTTGAGACCTTGGACATAGTCGCCCTTCTTGAAGGATTCCTGTCTGGCAATTATGCTGTGCATATTGGCGCCGCAGTAAGTGGCCACCTTTTCGCCGCCATGACCGTCGTATACACCGAAAAATGACATTCGAGCGTTCTTGTGGACTTCGGACTCCTCGGCGGTGGGGGAGGGCATCAGATCGAGGACGGTGGTGTCAGCATCTTCCATGCTGATGCGCCATCCTTGCATGGAGGAGACGCCAAAAAGGAGGCGGTCATCTTGGCCCTTGGACGAGTTCTATGGGAGGGGAACGAGGAGAAAAAAATTAGCTCTGGCTCAGTATGGTAATTTGAGAAGATAGAGGCCATGGCTTCGCATATTGCGAGCTGGCACGCGGGTCAAGAGTGGTTTGTGGTGGCGGGCAACTGAATGCGGGGCACGTGGAGGAAGGGATTTCTGTGCTCAACAAGGCGCGTGAATGCGCAGAATTCCGGTTTGTTGAGAGGTGCAAGGAGTGTGATGGCTTCAAAATTTGGCAGAGGAAACCATCGATATACAATTCATCGGCCATTCCTGGGGCTGCAGGAGCTCCCGATCCCAGCAGGGCGAAAAGCGCGTTGCCCGTAGCAGACAGATGGCACAGCTGTGCAGCCGGGTTGACCCAGTTTCGAGCGGCGTCGGCGGGGGAGGGGGGGGACGAGAAGACGTTGAGAAAGGAAATAATGAAAAGCGTACCTTGTCAACCACCGGCTCCGAAAGGGTTTGACCCATGGCTACGGAAAGGGCTGCTGTGTCGAGGGAGCGGCGCGAGGGCAGCTACCGCGAGACGATGGGATTGTGTATGGTTGCTGCGGTTTTGTTCGTGGGGAGGAGGGTGGGATGGAAAACCGTGGTGCGCGGGGCTGTCCGTGGCTGCGGAGGGGTTCGCTGGTATTATAATGCTTCCGTAGAGCTGCGGGCAGACGAGAGGTCGAAAGGATGAGGACGCGATGCAAAGTATCTGCGTCTCGGTCGATCGATGGGAGGAGGGAGAAAATTTTTATAGTCGCGGTGTTGGGAGGAAGTGAGAACAGGGTCGGACAGAGTGTGAGTCGGAAGGTTTCGAGCGGCGAAGAGAGAGGACGATCTGGCTGGTGCTGGTGCTTTGTCGAGGGCGGGGGCTATACCGGGCAGAGGTAGTACCTAGACTAGGGAGGTACAAGGGGGGGCGGGCCAAATGGGCCAGCAAAGGTGAGACTAGTGACGCGATAACACAGGCACAGAGGTACCGAACAAGGTCGGTACCTCACAACAGTTTCGAGCTTGTTCGTACCGGTTGCCTAGGGTTGTGAGCTTGTGCCGCTTGAGACTTGACTGAAAATTGTTCAAGCATGACGCCTGTTGACATTTATAGTGATTGATGCCTAATTTAGCTTCCGTAGGACAAGAAAGAAATCTCTGGACACGTCGCGTTTTCTCCTTTTTCATCTCCCCTTTGATGGCAATGCGTGTGAATGAGCTAAAAAGTCCGCAATCTGCTTCAGGTCCCCGCAAAGCTTCCTGTGCCGCTAAAAAGGCTCGCTCTCGCCGGCACAGCCGCTTCTAACAATGCATCCATTCAGCACCGCAAAACTTCGACCCGTCTTGATAACGATAGATGCATAGTAGCACCAAGCCCTGCATAGTACCAGCTCACTAGTCCTTATCCCTATCCAACAGCACCAGCTGTTTCAACTCTCTACTATCCTCTAAACGGATTGTACCTCTGTGCATCACAAGCACCATCTGGATATACATTCATACATACATACGCTGTCTGCCGTCACCAACATCCTTTGGCCGCGACAGCCCCAACTCCATTCCCGCTGACCAATGCGACGGCCGGTCAGCTTCGGCACGACATAAACCCAACACATTAATAGTCCAATGCCGGGGCACGCGTGCAAAGGGGGCTTGATTTGCTTGCCGCTGGCTTACTACCAAATTGCTTGCCTGCCTACGGAGTACAGCCCGCAGCATCATGTGCCCAAATCAAGCTTTTTTCCTCGCCGTGCTCTTCTCCAGCCACCCAACAGGCAGGTAAGCAGGGCAAGCTGTACCACACTCACAAAGCCTTCGCAGGCACCTAACCTCCACGACACCTCGTCGCCGCCCAAGATTGTCCTTCTTCTATCCGGCTGTGATAAATTGCACAACATCGCACATGTCCCAGAAACCATATCCTTTTCCAAACCATTTTTAGCACCAAGCCCCAAGATGTGGGGGACAATCCTGATCCTGGGTCCAGGCCCCAGCTGCAGGCCAAGGCCCCCCCGGCCGACACGTCCGCTTCGCCATCTTCCGCAACAAGGGCCCCTGCTTCTCCATACAACCCCAGAGAACTGGTAGGTATATTCGTAACTCGCATTATCCTTTGAGTAATAACCGGATTCTCCTATATTATTACCACGAACTGCCCATGTTCATCGCCTGCGGCATTCTCACAGTCTCCAACATACCTAACTCTTGCCCTAGATGGTAGTAACGCACACGCGCCACACCAATCTCTTCTCCTCAAGCCACTAACGTACCCTCCTCCAAAACTAGTTCAACCATCTTTTTCTTTCAGGCGGATTTTCTTGGAGGTCGCGTGTTCAATTCTAAATCACACAGTGGCTCACACCATCCCGTTTCTGCAGCCAGGCTGTCACCCAACGGCAGCCTTGCCTCAAATCGACCGACGACTCATACCCACGCTCGGCATGCACCAACAGTACCACCCATCCTTCTAGTAAAATACTCACAACTTGGGGAAGTAAAGGTGTGACTGTGTCGTTCTTTTATTAGAACGAAGCTGTAAAATAGTCCACAAACTGCTGATGCTGTCACTTAATACGTCGTCAAACGTGCTGCGGTGCCTAGGTTTTAGAAGGCTGCGTGGTTGTCCTTGTACCTTGACATCGTTACAACTCTGGGGTTACAATCACAACCAGGCATGCATTTACACCTCTCATTTTCACCATCATGTGTTGGAATCATGGGCATGGTATTCAGTACAGCAATACTACCAACTCCAGATAATTCCGTCTTGAAGAATACAATTCTAGGAGTCGCTACTCCCAGTACCGCAATACTGTCGCCACTCCTAATTAGAGCATACAAGGACCCAACAGTCCTACAATCCAAGCTAATCCAAGCACTCCTCAACCATACTGATAACCCTCATAGTATCCAATCCGTCGTGCGGGAACGATCGTGACCCTCCGTGTCCTACGCATCATCATCGTAGCGTGGGCGATAACAGTCGGGATAGTTCGCTTCTTGAAGTCTTTTGGGATAGTTCGCTCCTCGACGTCTTTTGCGATGCGGCGCGGACTGGGATAGTCCCCACGCGTGCCGGCTTCTCTTCGCCCTGTTCCGCGCTCGGCGCCTATCCCACGTCCTCCGTTCCCGGTTGCTCTCCGGCGTGGGCTCCTCCAGACGGCCGGTCATGCTATCCAGGCGAGGGTCCTTAATGAGCGATGAGAAGTGCTCGACAAACGCGGACCGCTGCCCCTCGTCCAGCTCGCGCATCCACTCCCCATACTGGTCCGGCCGCGCCGCCTTGAGACCTTCCATGACCGACGATGTGAAGAGGTGCTCGAGCAACTCCTCAACGCTCCCGTTTCCGCCGCCGTACCGCGCGAGCAGCCGCAGGTGACACTGCTGCGCTCTCTTCAGGAACTCGTCCGCCGCGGCGGCCCCCTGGAAGCCCTTGGGCACGAGGTCGCCACGGGCCAGGTCGACGATGTCGCGGTGCGTCTCGTAGCTTTGCTGAGGGTAGCGCTCCGGCTCCGCCAGCAGGTCCGCCAGCAGCGCGAGCGTGTTGTTCAGCGTCGCCGACCTCGCCTCCCAGCCGCACCGCCACAAACGCTTCAGCACTTGCTCGGACATGTTGCTCACCAGGAGCTGCACCGCACGTCGCTGGTCCGCGACGTACTGTAGCTGCTCGGAGCCTCGCAGCGCCCGGAGGTCGGGGAAGAGTAGATATCGGAGGCCCATAGCGTCGAGGTATACGAGCACCGCCTTGTGCCAGTCCTTCCACGAGGCGTGGCCGCGAAGCTTAGCAATCGCGTTGTGGTCGTATCGATTCATCGTCGCGCAACTGAGCTTGTTGTTTGTCTGTCGAGTCTGTTTTTCATCAATGGTATATGTTGTTCGGGGAGGAAGCTGCAGGACGAGGAGCCGCGAAAGGAAGGAGGCTCGGTAAAGCAAGGCTTGCCAGCTGTCAACCAAACGCAGCAAACGCGGGCCTGAATCACCGAGGAAACGCTTATTCGAGTGTTTAAGCAGGGCTTCCAAAGAGTGCAAAACACATAATTTGTGCCTATCTACTAACCATGTTGTGCAGGCCATCCAAGCACAATCTGAAGCAATTCCAAATCCCCCCTCGCTGCCAGATGCAATCGTCACCGTCTTTTCCCGTGTTACCCATCCGTTTTTTTCCTCGCTTCTGAACCTCTTTTAAAAAATGACTCTGCCCGAAATGCGCAGCAAATGAAACAAAATTCTACGGATGTGTAGACCTCTATGACGTCCGAAATCCGAAAGCCTCACTCACGTTTCCAGCGCGTTTCCGCCCTCGGCCGCCTTACAAGCACCGCATCGAGGTCAGCGGCGAGGGGGACCTCTTCCTCTTGCCGTCCCGCCGCCAGGACTCCCTCTCAATCTCGTCCCGAAACTTGCGCTGCCACCAAAGCGGCGCCTTGTGCGGCTGCCGGTACCAGCAGCCCTCGTCGCTGTGCTCCTCCGTCAAGGGATGGTGGTAGGCGCAGTAGCTGCAGCGCCCCTGCAGGCTCTTTTGTATGGTATTCTTGGCCCTTTTGGGCGGCGGCGGTCGATGGGCGGCCGGCTTAGAGGGGAGAGCAGAATCCAGCGCCAACTCCCTCCGTAGGGGCCGGGAAGCGACGACAGCGGCAGCGGCGGCGGCGGCATCCCGCTCCTCCTGGTCGGCCTTGTCCTTGCCCATCAGCCACTCGGTCACACCAGGACGGCTGCCGGCCGAGCCCAGGGTGCCCTCGGCCATCTTCTCCATCCACTCGGCGTACCAGCTGGGCCGCGCCGTGCGGAGGCCCTGGATGACCGACGTGACAAACAGCTGCTCCAGGAGCTCCTCAGCCGGGCTCACGCAGCCCTCCTCGGCGGGGTTGCTGTCGCCGTAGTGCACCAGCAGGGCGTCGTGGTTGTGCTTGGCTGCCAGGATGTACTCGCGCACCGTCTGCGCGTCGGCGCCGAGGTCCATCCGCGACAGGTCGACCAGGCGGCGGCGCAGCACCTTGGCGCGCTCGTCCTTGTTGCGCTGCGCCTGCTGCTCCTCGCTGAAAATGGCGTCGAGCGTGTTGAGCGTATCCGTCACGGTCGCGTGCTCGGGCTTCCACCCGCGGCGGTACGCCCGCTCCAGCACGTCCTCGGACATGGCGTCCACCAGCAGGCCGACGCCGGAGGCCCGGTCCGCGTCGTATTGGTCAAAGTCGTCCGGCATCTCGGGCGGCCCGTCGTCGTCCAGGAGGTAGCGCAAGCCCCGCGTCTGCAGCGCCATCCGGGCCTTCATGTGCCACACGTGCCAGTTGCTGAGGCCGATGAGCTTTCCGAGCCCCTTGTCGTGGCATTGTTCTCCTGGTGGTGTGGGAGGATGCATCGTTGCGCGTGAAAATGAAGTGATCGAAGTGATAGAAGAGGTTGAAGAGATTGGGGGAAAAGTAGAGAAGTAACCGCTGGCGAAATGGTCTCGGATCAGTTCCGGACAAGGTCAAATCACTTCCAACTGACATTGCCCGAGGGCAGGGGTCGTCAAGGGGTTTGACAAGGGTCGGGACGCCTGGGCAAATGCAAATTTCGGCCTATCAAGCCACCAGCGTTGCTTCACTCAACGGAGAGAATGAATCCCTCGGCAATGTCCTGATCTTTAATTATGCATAACTTATTCCACAAAAATGTGAAAAATACAAAACGAGTCCATTACCATGCTTTACGAGTATCAAATTACTGCCTGACAGTATTCTGTGCTTTTTTTCTCCATATATGTTGAACTGGAAGGCCCAATGGTCAATGCCTTGATACGGAAATTCACAAAGTAGCAGGTGGAGAGCCCGATTGATAACTTGTTTGCCTGAAACCACGGCCACATAAACGTGTCTACCTTGCACCCTTGTCAGGATTGGTTGAAAAGGGTGAAAGTGTGGGTGTCGTGAAAAGAAGTGAACGTAAATGAAAACAATGGAAACGTGAACAACGAAACTTACCAGTAGTTAGTAGATTAGATGGTATATAGCGGTCTTGATTAGGTGCTATCTTCGTTCACAGCTTGTCAATTTCTGTATAATAAGCTTGTGTTCTATAATCCAAGTAATATATAAAACAAAGGAACCAATTCGCCCAGTATTCATACATTCGCCCTTCCAACCACTACGCAGACCTTCTCAGTCCGCCAAAACTAGAAAGAAATTGAGAATGTTCTGGTATCAATCGCCGCAAACAAAAAGAAAAAAAATTTGAAAACACACACCACGCAACACCTTTTTGCTGCATTTCCTTTTTCTGCCCGCCCGTCCAGTCAAGGCCGCAAACTTACTATATAAACACTTTGAAACTACTGCCTGTCGACAGCTTGCCCGAGTTGGATTTTAGCCACGCCAAGCCGCTCGCGCCGCTCGCAGCCGTCGATAGGACACTCGCACTCTCGTGAATCGTCGTCTTCTTCTCCGCGCCGACCTCGCCCCATTTGCTCGCCTGCTGCGCGGCCGTGTGGCTGGAGGGCTCGCCGGACATCGCGTCGTGTCGGTGACTCCCCGAGGCTGGGCTGAACGGTGTGCCCTCCACGTTGTCCTTGAACAAGGTCGTCGTTGTGGGATCTAGCTTGCTGATGACGCGCCAGTTCTCCGCGGACCCGAACGACGGAGTGGACCTGAGACCGCGGCTACCGCCGTCGGAGTTGAGGTCGACCCATCCGAAGCCATCTACGGAAGGCCCGGCGGTCAGGTAGGCTTGCTCGGGCGGGCGCAGATCCATTTTGCTGGCGTCAGAGACAGTGACGGTTTCCCAGTTGGGGTTAGATGCCTCGCTTTCTGCTATCGTAGACGCAAACGGCCGTGGGTTGCGGCCACGCTCGTTGATTGGGAGAGCAACGGAGCTGGTCGTCTTGGTTGAGTATGTATCGGCGCTCTTCTGGTCTCGGCGTCCGTATACTGGTGTGTAAGCGACAGTTGAAGCCTTCTTGGTCGACGGCTTCCTCGTTCCCGCGATGCCATGCGTGTCTTTCTTGTATCCTGCGGAGCCTGTGGCACGCATGTAGCTTCCCGTGGGGAATACTTGATGTGTAGAGTCAGGAATGCTCGGGTTTGGAGACGGAGGGCCGCCATTGTGCATTGACTTGGCGCCGCTCATGTATGGAACATCTCCTTCCACAGTTTCCCAGGAGCGCCTCCCATCATTGCTTCCGGAGGGGCTAATGCTCCGAAGGGCGCTAGACTGTCCCGCGCCGGTTCGTGGCCGCGCTGATATTGCCTCGTAATCTTCCTCAATTCCGCCGAGCGTTTCTGACGACCGTCTCGCTGTCGAGGTGCGAGGGACCGCTTCCACGTACGCAGCCGAGGTTGGCTTCAGCATATGCTTCTCATTGTTTAGCACGACAGTCATCTTCTCAACGCGGCGCTTTGACGAGTCCGAACCATGGCGCAGGTTGCTGATGGGATTGATGGCGTTTGACTGCGCCTTGCTCGATAGGTAACTGCGGCTAGCACGGCGCCGTCGCAGGAAGCAAACAAAGAGCATAAGCATAAGAGCAATGAACAAAATTGGAATGATCGTAGCAAGCAAAATATCTCCGGTGCTGAGTCGACCTCCCATTCCAGGTATAGGCGATTCACTAGGCTGATTCGTGGACGTGGACGTGGACGTTGAGCTGGGGCTGCTTGTTGTTACTGAGGTACTCGTCGGGGTACCGTCCGGTGCCAGGAAGCTGACATGAAGTTTTTCGCTCTCCGACAAGGTGGAAGACTTGGAGCTGGCATCGACAGTGACGTCAAAGCTGCCCTTTGCATCTTTCGGAACGTTGCCGAAAAGCTTGAATCCGTCAACTTTGAGCCATTGCTCAGTTGGGTTGGTAGTGACGTTCAAATCGATGTCAGACGGGTCTTTGAAATACTGACCGAGGTCGACATCAAATTTTCCGCCTGGTCGGGCCTCCATGTCCTCAAACGTAGACTGAAAGAGGCCAGTAGCAACATTAACAACAACAAGGACATCCAAGGTGGCGGAAAGCACGCTGCTGTAAGTTATGGTAAAGTTACTAGCATGATCGCCATCGCGAGGAGTGCCGCTCAGCTTGCCAGTATCCTTGTCGTAATTGAGCCACTGAGGCATACCTTCGGTTGTGACATCGAGATCGCTCAATTTCGCGGGCTTTCCATCCAGATCAATGGCATTTTCCAGGCCATCATAATCGACTGCATTACCTCTCGTCGCATTGATCGTAACAATAGGGTTCTTGGTGGTAATCTTGTGGCTTCCGACGACAATGTTAAAGGCGAGTGAGGTGGCGGCAAAGCCAACAATGTCGGAAGCGACCAGGATGAAGCCAAAGGTCTGAGGCGGTTGGACGAGGGACTCGAAGGGCGGGGTTGTGCCGGAGAAGGTCATTGAGGCAGCATCAAATTGAATCCACGCTGGGAGTGGGCTGTTGTCGGATGAGACGGCGTAGTAGTTGAGTCCACTGTTCTTGCCGAACGTGTCCGGGTTGAAAGCATACCGAAACGACGCGGACGGGTACGACAGGACAGAGGAGGGTGCGGAAAAGTTGCCAAAGGTCTTTATTTGGTCTTGCAAAGGAATCTGGATGGCAGGCGCAGGCTTTCTCGAAATTACCAGCGTCGAGTCCATAGTAGTTGAGCCAGTGGCGTCGGTGGCCACAATGTCGACCTCTTGGCCAACCACATCGCCATCGGGGATATCAGCCGCCTTGGGAGTTCCATAAAGTCTGCGGGTCGCACTCTCGATTGACAACCAGGAAGGATGGTTTTTTCCGAATGAGTATGTAATGTTGGAGGATGATATGAAAGTTTGTGGCGAGAAAGAGTAGGTGAAGAAAGTGTCTAATCGGGCTGCGAGAGGCAGCTGTGCGTTGAGGGGAAAGGCGAGGTTCGGTTTGCCATAGGCAAGGCCGGCCAGTTGCAGAGCCACGAGTAGCATCGTGAGCGCAGCCATGGTGACTCTGCAGCGCCCGGTTGACGATGTCTTGCTTGACGGCGATACCTCGATGAAGCTGCTCGCCGCAATGGGTTTGGAAAGAGACACTGTAAGGGTGGCGTTTGTTGGATGTCGAGAGGAGGAAGGGAAGAAGGGAAGAAAGAATCAAATTGCCCAAGAGTGCAGACAGCGAGGGGGTGTATCAATGTCTTTGGAGCTGTCTGCGCCTGATGGCTGGCGACATTCTGCCGATACGGCCCCCTTCATTCCTTCATTCCTACACAATCGCCCCACGGTACATTGTGCGCAAAAGACGGCGGCCGAGCGGCCCCAGTGGCAGCAGAGAGCAGACGTTTCTCCATTTCGAAAAGAGGCAGAATGTCTCGGAGCGCGTAAAGCACCTCGGCGGGGAGGGGGATGACGCGCGAGGAACGAGGGCTGGGCAGAGGTGATGGGTGTAGAGAACCAGTACTAGTTGGTAGGTGGGAAGAGAGGCACATTCCAGAGCGCGGGTGGTGACACGCCTGGCCAAGTCTTTTTTTGTCCCAGGGCGAGACGTGGGGCCGCACTATTGAACAGGGCGGGATCGATAGCCAGATTTTTTAGAAATGCAAATGACGATGGTCGAAAATTTTTGGGGATTTAATTTTCTTTCATTGAACTGAATTTAGAGGGCCTGTTCGAGCTTCTGCGGCAAAGCAAGGGCGGCCGGCGTTGAGGAGCTGGACGTTGGATGTGGCTGCGATGAGGCCATCATCCATCGTTTTACCAGGGCGATTCGTGTCTGCACGCTACAGATCTAATTCAGGTGAGTTGGAAAAACGGATAATAGAGGCAGGAAATAATACAGATCAAATCTGAGAGCCAAAAATATCTGACAAAAGTACGCCGTTAGCTTGCGTTTATCCTATTCTAAGGCCTCAACATGCCTGACGCAGGCACTGCAGCCACATCTACAGCCACACACAGCCACATGCTGGCAGTACTTGGAATCGGGCCTACGATTTGGTGGCTGGGAGATGCATGACTTGCTAAGATCTCAGTGGTTTATCAGACGAGAACGTTTCAAAGCTTTATGATAGAATTAATTTGCTTCAAGACAGGATGAAAGAGTTTGAAGGGGTAGAAGAAGAGGAAAGAATAGAACATTCATTCGCCAACTGATTTACAGGCGGAAGAGTCACCTTCACTTACTCCGAAAGTGATGCAAAGCCCGATGGCTTATAATTATTCCAAGGCTGTATGCACAAGAGAAAAAATCAATAGGTATACCATACGACTCTCTTTTTTAGAAATCGACAAAGGAACTTCACTGTGAAGCCGGCCAAACTTGGAGTCCCGTTCCAGCACGGCTTATTAGAGGTAGGCACCTATGCTAGCTATGTAGTACTAAGCTCTTGAGTAGCAGCCGTTAAACCAACGGGTTAACGGCACACCAAGAGGCTTTCCAAATCATCAGACGACCATCTCAGCACAATATCAAGACATTTTACGGCATTGAGTGGGATGCAGACATATATGTAACGCCTTCATTATAGGTAGTTTATTACATGCAGATAAGCAGCCTTATCGGAGCTGCAGGCGGGTCTCGGGCTGCCTCGTGGGTTTATTAGTTCCAGGGTCCAGAACGCCGATCCGAGCGGGAGGGTCGGTCGAAATAATCATATAGACCGTATTGCACAAAGACGGCATTTGGAAAGGCCACCGCCTTGTCGAGGCCCTCACGCCTCGCTTTGGAGGCGAAAAAAATCAAAATCACCCTCAATCCGACTGTACCAAAAAAGCAGTCGCCTGCTTCCAATCCGCTTCAGTCCAACAACCCCGTCGCTACTTCGTCCCCCGATCAATCAATCCCGTCCCCCCGCTGCCCGTTTGCCATGGGAGACCTCGCCGACTCGCCCCCCCTCGGCGCCATCCACATCAGCGAGGACCTCACGCCGCTGCCGGAGCTGAAGCCCGCCGGCGACACCCACGTCACCTTTGACGGGCAGCTGGCCCGGCCGCTGCGGCTGCGCGAGGACCTGCGCACCGGCTGCGGCGGGCAGACGTGGCCAGCCGGCATGGTGCTCGGCAAGCACATGCTCCGCTACCACCGCCACGAGCTGCAGGACGCGAGAATGTGAGTTTTTTTGCTTTTCGTCTGGCAGAGGACAACACAAGGAAAGGGGGGGGGCAAGAGAATGATGCCTCCCCCGGCGCACGTCGGGAACCAACTGAAGTTTATGCTAACGCCGACACAACCCCGTTGCAGACTGGAACTCGGAGCCGGCGGCGGCCTCGTCGGCCTCGCTGTTGCGCTGGGCTGCGGCGTGGGGAGCCGTCTCATGCTGACGGACCAGCTGGAGATGCTGGACCTCATGAAGCACAACATTGCCCTCAACGAGGTCCAAGACAAGGCCACCGCCTCGATATTAAACTGGCAAGTACACCAAGCCCCTCCCCTCACCCAATTTTGGGATCAAAAGGAGACGTACCTTTCTCTTCTTTGTTGGCCGAACTCTAACCCGTTTCTTCAGGGGAGAGCCGCTGCCCCAAGCGGTCGTCGACTACCGGCCCAACGTCATCCTTGCCGCCGAGTGCGTCTACTTTGAGCCCGCCTTCCCACTGCTCATGCACACGCTGCGGAACCTCGTCGCACTCAACCCCACCGCCATCATCTACTTTTGCTTCAAGAAGCGCCGCCGCGCCGACCTGCAGTTCGTCAAGATGGCTCGCAAGGCCTTTGTCGTCACCGAGGTCCCGGACGAGGATCGTCCCGTCTTCGCCAGGGAGTCGCTCTTCCTCTTCACCTTTACGGCCAAGCCGCAGCCGCAGCAGCAGAAGAAGAAGCCGGTGGACGAAGCGGCGGCGCCCGTCTTGTAAAAAAACTAACCGCCAAACAGACGGATGCCAGCTCGGCCATCTAGCCTGCGCACACGTTGCGATGAACGCCGATAAGAACACACAGTAGTGTCTTTTTGCGTCGACCCGTCCGGTTTTCTAGGAAATCATCGGATTTCGCTTTTCCTCGTTCCGCGCCGCCAGCCCTTCTCCGTTGGCCTGATGTCGGCGCATGGTTGGTTGCGGTTGCTCTGGAATGCGCGCCGTTCAACCCGCGCGGAATGCCAGCATCAGGCTGCAAGCTGCCTGAGCGCTTCCCCCCCCCCCCCAATCCGATGGATCGAATCTGACATGGTTCAAATCGAAGCAAACCACACGGGGCACGCTATCAGTAAAGCATGGAGTCCAGGCGGAAGCTGTCCGGATGGGCGTTCCATTGCTGACATGCAGCCACGTGCTACGCTGGCCGCCCTACCTTTTTCTTCTTACCCTCCGCTACCCTTGTCAGCCTCCTTCTTCCCTCGACTCGCACAAATTTTGTTTCTCGGCATTATCCGCGGAAAGTACATGAGACGGCGCATAAATTTGCCATTATATATAATACACCGGGCGACTTCATATAGCCCACTCACGACGCGAATAGATGACATGATATACGAAAATAGATATAGACTCAACACAAGACAAAAATATCAATAGAATCAACGCGAGAAAACAGCAACAGCTTTTTGTCTTCTTTTAGCTGAATACGTTGTAAGTGGAAGCCCAACAACCTTGCCCGCCCGGGATCCCACTCTCTCTCCAAACCCAGGTTCAAGCTTATTCTGGCGCCTTGCCGGGCCAGCCAAGGCCGGATTAAAATCTGACAAACCCGCCCCGGCTCCTTTCCAGCTGGCCAAGCCAAGCCTCGAAGTTCCAGCCCCAGCGTCAGATGAGGATTTGGGGCTAACTAGAGCAGCAAGAGAAAGAGGGCTCGGGAAAATCATGCTCGATTAGGAAACTGAAGCAGCGCATGGGGCAGCTCTCATTAGGCGTCGCCCAGGTTCTTATCAATTTAATCCATGAGAATAGGCAGGGGGGCTTTATTAAAAGGAGCTTGCTTGGTAGCTGAAGGTGTGTATATGTATACCGTCTAGCCCTGTGAGCTCCTGGTCGGTGCTTGGTTGGTGTTCATGTATTGTTGAAATAGGATATTCGGTCTCCTTGTCAACTTACACATTTTCTTTCCTTGGACGTTAAATACACAACAACACACATTCCTTCTTCACTCCTTTCCTTTTCCCTCTCCTGACGAAACTCGCCAGACGATGCCGGCCAACGGCGCGGCGCCCTCGCCCGTCTTCACACTCTTCACCCGCCTCCCCTGCGAACTCCGCCTCGCCATCTGGGAGCACGCCCTGCCCTCCTCCCGCGACTTCGACCTCTGCGCCGTCTACTTCTTCCGCGACTGGAAGTGGAACCCCCACGAACCCTCCTCCTCGCGCCCCGTCCTCGAGACCGACGACGAACTCGGCGAGGACGTCGTCAACCCGCACGTTCCCCTGCCGCACCTGCCACACGTCTCCGTCTGCCACGAGGCGCGCTCCGTCGCCCTGCGCTGGGCCGCCGCGCGCCAACCCCACAACCGCCTCGCCGCCGGCCTCCAGGTCCACGAACGCGCGTGGGACGAGGACGTCGACGCCGGCGGGCGCCTCGCCGTACGCGCGTGGCAGCCGCGCCGCGACGCCGTGTACGTCGGCCGC
The DNA here is from genome assembly GCF_001636725.1 of Cordyceps fumosorosea ARSEF 2679. Taxonomy (NCBI): domain Eukaryota; kingdom Fungi; phylum Ascomycota; class Sordariomycetes; order Hypocreales; family Cordycipitaceae; genus Cordyceps; species Cordyceps fumosorosea. Next base: position 245,129 of record NW_017387311.1, read on the forward strand.
GAGCGCTGGGACGACTTTTGCCGGCGGCCCTGCACCTTTCCGTTTGACGGGCAGGCGGCCGTCTACTACGGGACCGTCGACGGCGGGTACGCCGCCGCCTCCCACCACCACCACCATCACAGCCTGTTCGGGCGCCCCGCGCCGCGCGGGGTCGAGATCCGCACGCTCGCGATACCGGCGGGTGCGGACATCCCCGGGCGCGCGCTGGCCGGCCTGCTGCACTGCCTGCCGAACCTGGAGCGGCTGAGGCTCGTGTACGGGCCGCTGCCGCAGCCGCACGAGCGCGAGGACGAGCCGCTCGTGCCCCGTCGGTGGACGCTCCGGAGCGCGGACGGCGTGCCCGACGGCGTGCGGGTGCACCACTACACGGACGCACCGATGGGAGGCGGCCGGTACGCGCCGCGTGAGGAGGATGGGGAGCCGCTGCGCGGGGAGGCCCTGCGGAGGCACGTCGACGAGGTGGAGAGGATGCTGCTCAGGGAGGTGAAGCGCTGCGAGGTCGAGAGCGAGGCCCGCGACGCCGTCGAGAGCCACGACCGCTTGCCGTTCACCCTCGAGGCCGCGGTGTTTGAGCGAGGCTACTGATCCTCCTTCTCCTCCCTTTCTTTACGATTACACTCTCTTCTTCTTCTTCTTTTGTTTCTTGTTCTTTTTACTTGCGGCAGATACCATGTCCGCTATACATAAAAAGTCTCGGGGCCAGAGGCAAGCCGTACATATTGGCCGGCAGTTGTTGTCATCATTCAGGCTCCCCAGGTTGAGCAGAACCCAACCAACGTACATACACCACCCAACATTCATTGCATAATAGCGAAATTCGTTCGTCATCCTTGCATTTTTCAAAAAAGAAATGTTACCTGTCAGTTCCGCGGGAAATAAATAAGTGAGATTGAGTGCATAATTCCGTTCTCGTGCATACTAATTCGGCCTCATGCATTGCCTGCCGCGAGCGAGGATGCAGTGCTTCAGCGACTGGGCACAACTCCAGCATCAGACGACTCCTTTCTTTTCCACCCAATTGCCGAGAGACGTGGCCCTGCGGCAGGGTCGTCCATCTCGTCCTTCTGCTGCATGCCACCGTGTAGATGAACGGAACAAGAAGAATAACGGGGGCACGGCACATGTAGCGCGTGATCAACGCCAAAAACATATCCCGTCATTTTCTGTGCTGGACTTGTTTACTTGACTGTGAATGTGAGTTGGCATCGAATGCGGTGACACAAACAATGTACAAAGCAATCAATGTCTGACCAGAATAGACCACGGTCCGTTATGTCAAGCTCCCAACTAAGGTGCCAGACTCAGTTTCGAGTCCGTAACCCCGGCTATTGACGTAGTTGGTCCAACTAGTTAGAAACTCACCGGCTGTCGGGGTTCGTCATGGCGAGACGCGAGCCGTCCCCCAGAACGGGATAAGCAAACGCCGCGCCGGCGCCAAGGAAGAGCTGGATCAGCAGTCATGGTTACAGTTCAGCTATGCGGATGATAATTTCTACACATTCGAGTAAATGAATGAATTGTCGCGGATGGGTGGTGCGCGTGAAAGCCCAACACCGTCCCCTTCCTATTACGACCTGTTGACGCCGAGCCTTGCACCATAAGCAAACTAGTAGGCCTATAAGCCACGCCTAAAGTCGCCAAGAGCAGATGAAAAACGTGTGCGACGATGGCGGCCGGCAGTGGTAGGACGGTTTCTAGACAAGAAAACAATGTTGTACGTTGGTTTCAGTTTTGTGTACGTGCTCGGTGTTGCGACGGTTGCTGGTCAGTTGAATCAAAAAGGCGGCATGCATGGCGGAGGGATCGCTCGGTGGCGAATTCAACGGCTACAGGGGTTGGTAGCGTGGTCATGGGATTTAGGCAAGTCGGTGTAGATGGCCAACCATGAGATGTTATTGCCGAGATGGTTTACCAGAGGCCGCGGCGCTTATGCAGCTGCGATGCTCTTAGATAAGGCTTGGTGCTGGGTTGTAGATTAAAAGCTGCGACGGCAGGGTCTGGCCGTTAGATTGCTGCGCATGCGGCTTGTCGCAATGGACAGGCGGCCTGGATTCCCCAGACTCTAGCACCGGGATTTCACCAAGAAAGCTGCAGGCGATAGATGTAGGCGATAGATCATAGACTTCAGTAGGCGGGCGTGGTCGGGCACAGGCGGGCGCAACGCAAGATGGGTGCAAAGGTTATGAGCTGAAGAACGGCTGCATCTGCGCCGCATGTCTTGGTGCACAGTACTGCAGTGGGTGAGAAGATAGTTTCATGCGCGGGCATGCGAAAGAGCAACAACAGCGGGACGGCGAGTGCAGACGCTCCCCAGGTTCGTCCGGACCGAGGCAGCGAGCACAATCGATTGACGGATATATGGACGGTGAGTTTTTTGCGGGGAAGAGTCCAGACCGAAGAATCTGCCTTGAATCGTCGTCCAGCCACACCCACGCATTGTACAACGGATTACCTTTTTTGAGGTGTGGACGGCGGCGTAGCTGATTGGACGGCTGCGAGGAGGGAGGAGCGAAAGAAGGCTTTTAATGGATTGCTCGTTGTTTCCAGAAACTGATTCAAGAAGGCTGATTCAGTATGTTTCTTTGACTGATTCAGCACAGTCCGCTTTTTGCAAAAACTTTGTTTTTTCTACAAACATGTGTATGCCTCGGACGTCGACAAAGAGACAGGTCAGTGATCGGTAAAGTAAAAAAAGGAAACAAGAGTCATGGACTCATGGTGGGATGGTTGATGGGCCGCTGAAACAAATGCCGCCTGGAGTCGTGTGTATGTAACTACTGCACGAAGGAGCCGTACGATACTGTCAACTGATAACGTTAGTCTGGTCTGATACGTATGTATACATATGCGCCGAGAGCGTTGTGAGACACGAATGACAGCATCGAACAATCTGCATGTCTCTGCCAGCAAAGCGGCGGTACCACAGCAGGCGCCCGGGAATGAGACTGGGCAATGTGTCGACCGGGTATCAAGTGTTTGGCTTGGCGAACGGTGAAGAGACGGTAGACGGTAGCGAGCGGGCGCAGCGGAGGCAGAGTGGTTGCAGGCAATACCGCGATACGAGAAATGGGGGAAGGGGGAGGAGGCCGCCATCTCGCCATCTCATCTCTCCCAACAACAAGGGAGAAGAAGCAGGTTTCCTGGTGAAAAAATAGCGAAGCCAAGAGAAACGCCGGAAAAAGAATAGCGCGAGGAACACAGCCAATCAGGAGCCATGAGTACCTGGCCACGCCAACGGTGGATCTGTCAGTGTTTTAGGCGGTATTCGGTGGCAGAATCCATCGCACTGCCTGCAGATAGACGTGGCAAGGATTTTGTGGAAGTTTCAGGCCCCCGGCAGACTTATTTGGGTAACTATTGACCGGCTGCTGGCGTCGACAAAGTCTGCAGCAGAGGGTGCAGGGCTTGATTGAGTGCGCGGTTTTTGATACATACAGTAAGACGGAGTCATCAGCAAGCTGCAGGTACCCTATAGGCTATTGGTGGTGTACGGCGCAGCGGTCGGACCTCACTTTCGCCAATCAGGGTGATGCTTTACGTGGTGTATGTGGCTCCACTGGATGCGACTCCCGCGACTGGGATTTGTTACTGGTTATCCGTGGTTTTATAAAGGGTGCGCGAGTGCGGCGCGTGCATGTGCTTGCCTCTGCCAGTACCAGAACAACATGTCAGCTGCAAGGTCAGGCAATATGGTACCTGCATTGCGTCGTTATGTATTGATTGGAAGCAGGTAAATGCGTTGTTGAAACTTGAGAGTGGTTCGATGTCATGCCCAGCGATTCGCGGGGAAGATTCAGCGTCGTTGGGTTCGTCAACTAAATTAATTGTCCGGTCCTGTCGGCTAATTAATTTCTGGAACCCAATAGCAAGCAACTCGTTTTGTCTCCTCCTTCCTATTCAACTTCCCGATAGTTAGGCAAGTGTCGCTCTTTTTCCTGAATAAAAAATTGAATTTTTTTTTTTTTTTTTTGCCTTGATATCTCAGCAGCCAAAAACCACGCACGCCATGTTGAGGGAAAGATTCTAGACCGCCAACAGTCTCCAGCAAGGCTGTCCACAGCGGACACCTTTTTAGCTTTTCAGCGGGCTTGTGGTGGTGTTAGTGCCCTGTCAACCAGTCTGTGAAAATTCAAAATAAAAGAAAAATGGGAAAAGAAAAATCCAGATGGCCCACTAAAACGATGCGCCACTGGACGAAGAGATCAGCCCGAATCCTTTCCAGTTCTATTCACGGCTTGCCAAGTCGCTCCCCGGCCAGTGGCAGTGCGGACGATACTTGGTAACGCACCACCGCCAACACCACCAACCATTTTGGGCCGCCAGTCGATGTACTCCGGTCCCTGTCAATGGTCCCCTGCTGGGTCTGTCCCCCCCCCTTCTTCTCGTTTTCTCCCCTGGAAATCCTCTCGCTAGTCAGGTACCTCAGGTACCTCCGAGCCATCCCAGCCCCTGCCGTGTGGTACCTGGACAGGGGCACGGAAACCCAAGCCCAGGCACCCTGCAGCAGGCAAACTGCCTCCTCGCGACTCACAAGGTTGCCATGAGGTTGTTACTTGCTGTACCTGTTGGGTACGTACCCAGGTACCCAGCCTGTTTCCCCCCTCCCCCCCCTTCCAGGTACCATTAGTCGTACCCTCCACATTCCCAACTTCCCTCTCCACCCTCCTGCCTCACCTTGCATCGCACAAATACGTTCCCTCTTCTTCTTCTGACTTACTTCTACCCTCCCTTCTTGTTCTCTTTCCTTCACAACCTTACCGACTTTCCTTGACTCTTGCCGTGCTTCCCTCCTTTAAGCCCGCCAAGATACACAATATCTGCATTACGCAACCGTCCCCTCACGCCTAGACAGGTCGTTATATAAATCCACCTCCGTCTTCATTCACGACGACACCACGCTTTACGCGACCCAACCCAACCCAACCTCACACTCCTTGCATTGGCTGTGCCAACAACAATCGCAACAACCTACAACTCACTCTGCTTCTCTCCGCTGCTTCGCTGTGCCTAGCGCCCTTCCAACCACAACTATAACCAACTCGCTTTGAAAGCCAGTTACCACCTACCTACCGATTCACCATGAAGTCCTTTGCTCTTGCCACCGCCGCTCTTTTCGCCGTCGTCGCGGCCAAGCCAGTTCAGCGCCGTGATGGCATCACCGTCACCACGACCGAATGGGTCACTGAGTATGAGACTGTCACCGAGATCGTGGATGTGAGCACCACCCTCTATATCACTCCTGGCCAGTCCGTCCCTACCGATCTCACCTCCATCATCCCTGGGCCTACTGATGGTCAATTCTTCGAGACGCCTTCCGCGCCGTCGCCCGCGCCCGCACCCGAGCAGACCTCTGTCGCCGCCCCTCCCCCTTCGTCTGCTCCTCCTCCTCCTGCCGCGCCTACCACTACCGCCGCGCCTGCTCCTCCTCCTCCTCCTCCTGCTTCTTCTTCCTCTGCCCCCCCTCCCCCTCCTGCTGAACCTACCACCACTGCCGCCCCGGCTCCTGCCCCGGCTCCTTCCTCGCCTTCTCCGGCCGCCCCCACCGCTTCCGCTCCGGAGTCTTCACCCGCGGAGGCTAAGCCCAGCGGTGATGTCAAGTCCGGCCAAATCACCTGGTACAATGTTGGCATGGGTTCTTGTGGTGTCGATGATTCCGGTAAGGACAACACAGAAAACATCGTCGCCCTCTCCCACGAGCTCATGGGCACCCAATCCAACAACAACCCCATGTGTGGCAAGACAATCACCGTCTACGGCGACAATGGCAAAACCGCCCAGGCCGTAGTCCACGACAAGTGCATGGGCTGCGCCGCCAACAACATTGATGTCAGCGAAAAGCTCTTCAAGGACATTTACGGTGACCTCGGCATTGGCCGTCAGTCGATTAAATGGGCCTTCAACAACTAAACACTTGGTTGTGACATTTGCCCTTGAATGTGCGCAGCGAGGCTGGAGCCTTGCACACACGAGCCGCCCTCTCAACCTTGTCAGGACGAGACCTGCAGAGGCGCTCACAGCTGTACCTGGAAATGGCGAGACCTTTCGTTCGTTTACTTCTCTGTATATACATTTTCTCGTCATTCGCTCTTTCTCAGCTTGGTCTTGGAGATTGACAGGACGGACGTTATGAGACACGCAAACACACTCGTTTACATGCAGATAGATCGCACACACTGGGATATAGATATGGGAACCATTTACAACTATGTCACTGGATATAGCTAGATGAATGAATTCAACCTTTTTTGCGAAGAAAAACATTAGCCAATCATTACAAATGGAAATTGTCGATTTAGGCCCAAACTAGAGTAATGAACCCTCGCCGTTGAGGGACTTCCAACGGCGCGCCACTGCGTGATATGGTCTCGACCCTTTGACGTGCAGACGCAAGTACCACTACATAGTGCATAGTTACATGGTGACTGGTGTTGACCGCGTAAACCTAGATATGGGCAAGGTCATGTTCTTCGTCGCGAAAAAAAGCACCATTGGTCTTGTTCTAGGTTTTCCAGCAGAGTGGCAAGCCACAGCGGCTTGCCTTTTTCTGTAGCCGCTGGCTACCTCCATCCGGTCTGATGTGCGCGGTTTTTTTTTTTTTTTTACACCTGCGAACCTGCGACTCCGTCCGTGGTCAGGTCGGACCAGGCCGAGGGCCGCCTACCCGGTATGAAACAACGACCAGACGACGTAAACACGTCCTGCAGCAAAGGCGCCGCTGCAGGGTTCACTTTAATGGCGCAAGGGAAGGGGATTTGTGTAATTTTGGTATTTCACGCACGGGGTAAAATAACCCGTCACAATTCCGTTTCATGCTGAATGCACTGTTAACGGAACGTAGGTCGTGCCGGTCAACAATACACGTGCGGTGTGAATGAGCATGCGGGTAGTACGCCAGCAACACGCTGCAATTTGAAACGGCGTCTGTTCACCACAAAGGCAGCGATATTGCGAAAAAGACAGAAAGAAAGACACAACAAAGGGAGCAGGAGGAGATTGATTGATTGATTTTATTGACGTCACGATGTTGCACACGACAGGAAGCAAAAAGAGCAAAAAAATTAGTCCTTGATGAGAATGGGATTCGAACCCATGAGGATTGCTCCACCAGGAAACATGTTAAGGTAACCTTAACCTGGCGCCATAACCAACTCGGCCATCTCACCGATGTTGAATGTCAGGTGAGCTATTTGATTATATGAGGTCATTGATTATGCCTTCGTCAATCAGATATTCTAATGGCATCTATTTATTGCACAAGCGCAAAACGAAATATGGTAGACTGCGGAAGTCGTAGCGACTCTCGCAGCGCGCTGCAACTGGAATTTTTTTTTTTAGAAGCCAACAAAATCGCACCTTCTTTTTTTTCCGAATGTCCCGGCAGGTCAAGAACCCTATTTATCTACGCATGTAGTCGGGATATGCCAGCCACTGGTACGAATGTAGCCATGCCAAGACATACGCAACTCACCAGTTAACATCGTCAGTCCTGGCTGCAACGCTCTGCACGCATGGTATGCACGACGTTTCCAAAATTCGCCAGCATTTGGCATGTTTCCATCTAGAAACCCGCTCAAAATCCACAGCATCATTTTCTAGCGGCTGATATTCCATCGGCTTGATGAGGTGCATTTTTGTTGGAATGGGCTTGACCTGGAACAAGTGTATGCGACTTGGGTCTCTAGTAAATCAGAGCCTTTGGGAAATGTCACTGGTTGTTTTAGACCATTATACTGGTAATGTCCCTACCGTCTCCGTACGGGGACACTCATCGATCGGATCATAGCTTCTTGAATCCAACGTTTTCCAGGTAGAATTTCGTTGGGGCCTTTGTGCAAGTCGCCCACGTTCCCAACAGGCGATCATGGTGTTTGGAGCTGCGATGGCAACTAAACTCCTATCAAGCGTCTATAGTAGAAAATAGAGAACCCGTAATCACAGTTGGTGAGATGGCCGAGTTGGTTATGGCGCCAGGTTAAGGTTACCTTAACACGTTTCCTGGTGGAGCAATCCTCATGGGTTCGAATCCCATTCTCATCATACATCTTATCTTTTTGCCTATATCCGCAACAGCGGCTATATTTTTTTTCGCCTATTCTTCGTCTTGTTTCATGCGAATTATTCAGTAATGGCAAGCGTCAAGAGTTTCCGCTGCTCTAAATCTCCTCCCTCTTACAATGTCTCATCAGCGTAGAAACGGTTCGTTCACGCATCTGGAATCTGTCTTGCATGAAAGTCGCCGCTAGCTGATCGAGCAGTTCTATTAAATCTTGTCAACATATGCCGATCGCTTCATATCGCCATGACGCATTGTGCAGCAAAAATATTAGACCCCACGCCTATATGTGTCAAGAGCTGAGACTCCTCAATGCCGCTGAAAGCTATCTATGGTCAAAAGTCAGAGACCTCTCGAAGGAGTCTCTCTCACAAAAAAAAAAAAAACGACACCCATAACGTGGTCAACATAAGTCTATAGCATACTAAGCAGGTCCTCCACGTATCGCCGAGTGTCGACCCCGATCCCCTGCGCAAGCCGTCCGACAGACTCGACGCCGCCAGCTCCCCCTCCTAGCCCCAAGCTGCCGCTCCCTGACGAGACGTGGTCGCTTGCGCGGCGTATCAGGAAAATTTCCTTGCTCGTCGTCGTCAGGCCCAGAACAACCGAGCCCACTCCCGCATCCGAGCCGGGCCGGGGCGAGGGCGGCGCCGACGTGCCCGGCGAGTTCCCCGGCAGATACTGAGTCGTCGCGCGGGACCCTGCCTCGCGCTGCACGAGTCGTGTCCAGACCACCCACCACCCGCGGCTCGTCTTCTGCGTGCGCTCCAAGTCCGTCACGCGCGGCGACCGCGTCCCGCTGTACACACCGAGGATGTGCAGATGCGTGTTGACGGCGTCGGCGCGGGACCACCGCAGCGACGACGCGTGGTCGTCGGCCGGGTACAGGTGGTCGGGGATGTTGGGCACCGTCGTGTGCACGGTCAGGTCGACGGGGTTCCAGATCAAGTCGTAGATGCCCGAGGCACCGCCGCTGCGGCCCGTGTCTGGCCGCTCGGGACGGTATTGGGTAGAGGTGAGGAGGGGCCGGCGAAGTGGCGAGAGCTGGTAATGCAAGGATCGATACAGAGAGTCCCATGCCAGAGAGTCTGTCCGCAGGCGAAACAGGAACACAAAGATGAAGGGCCGGTTGACATACACAACGACGCGTAGCTTCTGGGACTTGCTGTTTTCTTGGGCATTTGCGCCTGGACGCATGGAGCCACGCATCTGCACTTCCGTGAGCGTAGCACCGCCTGTGTCTGTTTGGCTATGCGGCAACTGGCCAGTGTGAACGCCGCTTATTCTGTTGTCCTCTAGTTCAGCATGGATGGTTCGCAGCACAGTACGGGCGTCGCGCTCGGATTCTGATTCATCAGACGCAGCGCCGTCGTCGTCATCGCCGCCGTATGCTTCCTCGATCTCACCCTTGAGGCCGATGAGATAATGACCAGCTGCTTCCTGAGATGGAGAGGGCTTAGGTGTGGGAGGTCTTTTGGGAACCGCTGGTTCTGCAGCCTTCGACTTAACTTGGTCGGCAGTCTTCGTCTTGTCTTGGTCGGCAGCTTGCTCGGTGGAAGATCCAGAAAGACCAGGGACACCAGGAATGGTCCAATATTGACCATAGCCAAGCTTTAGGTAGCTCACCATCTTATCAAGTTTGCCATCTTCAGCTCCAGCAACCTGTGGTGTAGATACTTGGCCGCCGCTCTTTGCACCCTCAACCGGCTTATCGTCCGTTGTACTAACTGGCGTGTTGGGTGTCGGAGGATCGGACTTCTTGGTTTTCAGCTCCTTAATTGTTGACTCGCTGCTTTGCGTCGAGAGCCCCGTAGGTTTTGTTTGGCTCACGCCTTTTGAATCCGCTGCAAGTGCCTTGGTGATGTCACTTGGAGGATTAGCTTTCTTCGGTCGCGTCTTTCGTGTTGAGATTGGGCTCTCAATCACTCCGTATGCATGTTCTCCCCATGTGTACAGGTCCTCCATCCAGTGCGTCACGTCTCTCAGAGACTTCCTGGAAAGTGCACCTGTGCCTAGGAAGATGGCTCCGTCGTCTATTGAAGGCTCCCTCCCACTGCCTAACCAAGGCGGCGCAGCTTGGCCTCTTGATTCTGATACATTGTCATCCACGCTGCCAAACTTGGACACGACTAGGTCCACGAGACCCTCTGTCCTTCCAACCAGGCCTTCGAGTACCTCGCGCTCGCCGCTGCCGCGCTCTTCTTCGCCGACACCGACGCCAAGCTCACCCGAGGCCGCAATATTGATGCCCTGATAAATATCTCTGGCGGGGTTCCCGTGTAGCAGGACATTCCAGGTGGACAGGTAGAGATCCCAGTAGCGGCTGAGGACCGCGACGAACTTGTGTCGTGGTAGGCGTAAAAACAGAGAGCTCAGGGAGACATCGTGATGCATTAAGAAGATGCGATGCGCGCGCTGGAGATCACGTAATACGAGGGCTGCGGGTTTCATTTCCTTGGTGTTGTGGTCATACTTTTCCTCTTGCGACTCACCATTCTTGGTGATGAGCCGCGGTGGCAACGGTGTCTTGTTAAGATCGATGCTCTGGACAATGAATCAGAAGGATCAGCACCTAACACGGCGGGCCAGTCGCTCGTTGGGTCGTTGACTTACCGCCAAGATCCACCACCCGGACTCGAGCTCGTGCACAACGACCCTGGTGGTCTCCGTCTCGATGCTGTCGACGGGGTCGCCGTCAGTGAAACCGCGGCTGAAGCTGACCATGCCCTGGGCGAGGCCGATCTGGCGCAGGCGCTCATTGCGCTCGTCGGGCGAGATGCCCTCGGCCGGGCGGCCTCTTGTGCGCGCGCGTCGTCTCTTAGCGGGCGCGGCGGCCTGCGAGGTGACGGAGGAGTAGTAGACTATCTGGTCGTCGATTGTATCGTCGGAGTCGCCGAGGGATGGATTATAGATGGCGAGGAAGCCCAGCTGCGCGGGGACAGGGGTGCCCGACGCGGGGGCCGCCATGACGGGCTGGGTGAGACAAGCGCGCGGCGAGCAAACGCCTGGTATTCTTGAACAGCAGGTATGCGTGTGAGATACTCTTGATGGAATGACCCCTCAATTTCAGACCCGGTACCCCACGTCGAACCTGGGCTGGGCATGGCCAGTTGCGTGTTGAAGAGGGCACGGTTGCGTGTTTGGCGGGGCAGCGGTTGAAGGAGGTACGTCGTGGTGACGAGGCTGCAACGCGCTTGCGCTCATAGGCCGGATACATCCGTCAGCCACAGTTTAGATGATGTATGACTAGTAGAAATATTGTCATTTCTTTTCAGTTCAAGAGAATTTTAATTTCCTTGGATATTATAAGCTTTACTTGCCCTTCTAACAAGGAAGCCGCCTTGAAGCTCAGTGGCAGGCTACTGTACCTATGACGCAGTTGTGGGGAGCCTACTAATGTATGAAGCATAACATTACAGCGTTTGCTATGTAGTTCTCTTTCTACAAACGCAAAAGTCATTCACAACAAGACAAGAAAATTACAGTCATGCTATCATACTCGGTATCTCGAGATTCCGCCTAAAATGTCGGATGCACAGCCACACTCGCCTACAGCGTGTTTTCGCGTCTCTTCCGTTATGTATATGATACCTTGGGTCGCGTTCTGCTTATCACAAGTGGCGTCGCCCGCGTGGCGCACCTGCGACCAGATTGCTGCCAACTTGGGGGAATAGTTCAAGGCATAGCAACAGCGCTCCGAACTGGCCGTTACGGCGACTGTTGGAAAAGCCGTGACGCTCGTGATTGTGCCTTTGAGAAACTCATGAGCCAGCTCCAGCCCGAAAGCCTTGACCAGCTGGCCGTGTGTTTCCGTTGCGATGCCCACGACCTTGCAAGTTGAGTCGTTGCTCTCAGACACTCAATCACGAGATAGGACTGCGCACATCAGATGACTTGACCACTGTAAAATGGTAAACAAATGTTGGCAGCACTAATTAGAAATGTATGTACAACATACATTTATGTTGCAGCCGCTGCGGTGAAGAGGGCGGGCCGGCCCGCGCTGATGTTTGCCAATAATCTCGTGTACAGCAGCCCCCCCCGATCGGATCAGCCAGACAGCGCCAACACGTCTCGGGCGCTTAGCTGCAGCTTGGAAGAATGCATCGCGATGGAATTAGAAATTGCTTGCCTCGTGAGACCCGCTAAGAAGACTATATACAGATACATTATATGCATAAAATGGGCTCGTGTAGTTGACAACGCCGGGCTGTGTGAAGAAACAAATACACCCCCCCCCCCAGACTACTTCTCTCCATCTCTCCATCTCTCTATCCTGCTCAATCTGTGCCTTGTAGCATCCCGTCCACCAACTTGTCCGCCTCCCCCCCATCATTCTAACCGAGTGCCCCTCTTCACCTCTGCTGGTGGTCGCCGCTGGGCAGCTCGTGGACCTGGTTCTGCTGCACCGGCGCGTAGTAGCCCGCCGATGTCGACTCCGACTTGGGGTGCGAGGCGCCGTAGTACTGCTTGTTCTGCCAGTTGCCGTCGCCGCCGCCCATCTCCTGCGGCGCCTCCGCGGCGTCCACCTTGCTCCTCCCCCGCGCCGCCGCCCCGCGCCGCCGGAAGAACCAGACCGCGAGCCCGAGCAGCGCCAGCCCGGCCACCGGCCCCACGACCGCGCCGGCGATCCAAGCCTTGCTCGCGCCTCCACCACCGCCGGCGCCTGCGGACTCGGTCGGTGAGGCTGTCGGGCTAGAGGGGGTGCTGCTGCTTGGCGACGTCGTGACGCTGGCCGAGTTGCTCGTGGGCGTGCTGCCAGTCGAGGCGGAGGAGGGCTTGGTGCTCGTCGTCTTGGTGGTGGTGGGGGTGACGGGGACGGTGTCGCGGTAGGCCTCGAGGGCGTACCAGTACTGCGCGCAGAAGATGCTCGAGGTGACGTCGGCGCGGGCCCCGGGCGCGGACATGATGGACATGGTCTGGCAGACGGCGGAGCCCGGGCAGGCGCCGACGGCGAAGTTGTCGTAGCTGATCTTGTTGTCGTGGCAGGCCGTCGGCATCGGGCACCGGGTGCTCTTGTCGCAGCACACGGCGTACGTGCCGGACGTGGCGAAGGTGCCCCGGGGGCATGTGAGAGGCTCGGCTGTGGGTGAACGGTGTTAACAAGAGACTTCAAGTCGATGATGGAGCTGTATGCATGTTTGGCCAAGGAAGGGACCTGCGTACTCGTGCCGTCTGGGTGAATGTACCATCCCTCAAAGTTGGGGGAGGCAGTGACTTGGCTCGCCATGATGGATGGAAAAAGGTAGTATGTGATATAAATAAGACTCTGGATATGAGGATCAAGATGAGAGAGGGTATGTATGTCGCTGTCAGTACGGATACCAGATCACTCTATCCGTATGGGGAGGGACCTGCAGGTTGCAGCGAGGCAAGATCGAGAAACTTGCAGAGGAAGAAGCAAGGGCCCGGAAGGAAGGGGGAGTTTTGTATCACCGGCTGAAGAGATAGTTTGAGTCGGCGGCGGCGGGGAGGGCTTGCTGCACCTATCTGGATCCCTCAGCCAAAGCCTGATGCAGAGGAATACAGCAGGCAGGGGGGGGCCTGCATGATGGTGTGGGCAGAGACTGCAAAGAGTGGCATCCCCCAGGCAGAATAGGAGGACATGGGTGTCGATCAGAGCAATTGGCCTTGTTTGCTGCCCCCGTAGTGGTATGAAGTATTTATGTAGAAACTAATAAACGACTTTGTGACGGAGAATAATGCACATCTAACAAGAACAAGATCTGTAGCCCAATCGTCTCACGGAGTAACAGCCTTGGCTAACTAGGTAAACGAGTTGTGTAAATTGCTGCGGGCTCTTTCTCTAACTTGAAAGAGTTCAGGGCAACCCGTCTGGTTCTTACCAGCGTTGGGAACGGTTTCTTTTTCGTTTTAGCGAGAGGTCCCCAGATCTACAAGCAGGCTAGAACTTCAACTGCCGTGCCATGCAGTGCGGCTCGGCGTGTGGTGTCTGCAGGATCTGGACGAGGGAGGTAGCCTTGGGCGAGTAACTACAACTACGAATTACGCCCGCCCTCTTCATCAACTCTGCAGTATCAGGAATTCCAAATTAACGGGTGTCATGGCGAGTCCACCCTCCGTCTGGAAGCCACGAGCAAAAAGAAAATAAAAAGGTCAATAGGAAACAAGCCCCTGTAATGGGTGGGCGGCCTGGGGGGCAAGCCCGTCAGCTTGGCTATTGCAAGGTCAGCCTTGCCACACAACGCCAAGTACTACTGTAGACCCGGGAGCCAATGGCAACAGCATTGGAGCATCTCTTCTCGCAGTTGAATGGTGCTGTAAGCGCTGTGTTGCATTGCACTTCTCCACTGGAGGCTGTGAAATTTGGTTCTAGCTTGTTAGGCCGCCACGTTGAAGGGGGGCGGGATGGATCGAGGTCATGGAGTTTTGCGGCTCTTTTTTTTTTTTTCTTGCGGGAGGCGGTCGGAGGATGAGAGAAGACGGCCGGCTGAATAGGTTTTGGTTCAAGCGCCCGCTTCTATTTATGTCAATTCAAAAGAGTGTCGTCTGTCACTGTTGGACAGGAACCGTCGAAGGTGAACCGCTGGAAACGTCTTCGGCAGATGGGTCAAGCGCTCCCCTTATTAAACGTGATCGTCGGCGATTTCTCTTTTGGAAGTAAATTACGAGAAGCCCGTGACAGTCGCAGCATATTGAGGGGAGGAGGGTTTTCGATCTCAATGGTCAACCTGGAGGCGGCAAGTTTCAAAGGAAGCAAGCTGTTATGAGCATGGTCAATTTCCTTATCGAGACCATAGTCTGCAAAGTATTCTACTGTACGTGTGAATACTGATAGATGGATCATGGGGGCGGTCACCGTCTTGAAAGACAACGGCCTGTCTTGGCTGGGCTGTGCGAGTGCTATGTACTAAGAATAGCTCAGCGGAGTCCTTCACTCACTCACCAATAACTCACTGAAGGGTCTGGAAGGTCTGCAAACGCAGCGCTCAATGAGCGGTTCATTGGATATCCAGCAACGCGCGGGCAAAAAAGACTCTCGATATGAAAACGCGACAGAAAAACATTGACCGTGTGATGCGATGCGACGCGATTGCCTCATTTTCATCAACTTGCAACACCCACATCCCCATCCCATCTCACACGGCATGAATGTGCTCTTCGAAACAGACGCTGGGTCAGCCACTTGCACAGAGAAAGCTTGTCTCCACCTTGTATCTGGGGCAAGACGGGCTGTGCCAGGACAACGGACAACAGACAACAGACGAGGCTCTGTCTTTTCCAATGTCGTATATGACTTGCTTTTTTTTACATGCGTTTTTTTTTTTCGTTTTTGACATGAAACTTTGAATAGGCGACTTGTCCTTGCGAGCCAGATCTCTCCCTCCCCGGCTTCTCATTGCTTGAGTAGCTGCCTCGTATAGCCTCAGGCCGTTACCAGGTACCCGTCAACCTGGTGAGCTACCTCTCTCTCTGACAAGGTAGTACGTCATCCGTCCACCTCATCACCACCACGCCACAATACCGTGATCAAGGATTTCCTTTCCCTTCCTCTTCACAACCACCTTCATCGAGGCTTCCTCGCGCTGCCAACAGCATCGCTCAGCAACCAGAAACAAAACACATACACATACCGCCATGGAGCAGGTCAAGCTTCTCCGGCGTCGCACCGGCGACCTGCTCGCCAGTGCCCAGCAAAACATGGCCAGCACCCAGCAGAGCTTCCTCAGCAGCGCCCAGCAGAACCTCCCCGCCTTCTCCATGCCGCAGTTCAACCTCCGCACCCTCACCCAGTCCTCCTCCTCCCCTCCCGCCGAGCCCACCGCCACCTGGCAGCGCATCGACGACATCCCCGCGCTCCGCCGCTCCGGCCACTCCCTCGACATCGTCGGCGGCAGCGCCTACATCTTTGGCGGCGAGCTCGACCCGACGTCACCCGACGGCCGGCCCGAGCTCGCCGACAACGACATGCACGTCGTGCGCCTGCCCGTCAGCGGCGCCAGCACCGACTACCTCCGCATCCGGGCCGTCCCCGAGACGCCCGACGAGGTCGGCGACGAGGCCGCCTCGTCCGCCGCGGGGTCCGAGGTCGGCAGCGTCAGCAGCCCGTCCCGATCCAAGGGCAAGGGACGCGCTATCGAGATATCCCGACCGGACTTGGGCGACGTCCCCGCGCCGCGCGCCGGCCATGCCACGGCGGTCATCGGCTCCCGCATCTTTCTCTTTGGCGGCCACGGCCTCGGCCCCAACCCCGACGACGACACGACGACGACGCTGCCGCCGCCGCCGCTAGACGAGGCCGGCACCGTCTGGGTCTTTGACACGCGCACCCGCGCCTGGAGCCGCCTCGACCCGTCGCCCGCCGTCAAGGGCGGCGCCATCACCATCCACCCCGCCGCTCGCACCGGCCACTGCGCCGCCGCCACGGACAAGCCCCGCGATTTCGGCCCGACCACCACTGTCACCTCCTCCTCCTCCTCCTCCAACACCACCACAACAGCAGCTGCTTCTTCCACTCCCACACCCGCCGCCGCTCCCGCCAGCCCCACGACTCTGCGCGCCAGGGCGCAGAGCTGGCGCGACTGGGCCGTCGGCGACCTCCTCGCCACCGCCGTCGGCGCGCAGGAGCCCGCCGTCGGGCACGTCGCCGAGAACGCCGTCGACGAGGAGTCCCGCGGCTACGGCACGCTCCTCATCCACGCCGGCCGCCTCTCGACCAACGGCAGCACCCGCGGCGGCGACGTCTGGGCCTTTGACGTGCGCTCTCGGATGTGGTCCGAGCTGCCCGCCGCGCCCGCGCCCGCCCGCGACGCCGCTGCCCTGTGCGTCGGCCAGAACCGGCTCTTCCGCTTCGGCGGCATCGACGACGACGAGGCTGCTCTCGGCGGGCAGCTGGATTACCTGCCGCTCGAGGTGGAGACGGCGGACGACAGGCGGCGGCGCGGAGGAGCGAGGGTCGAGGTGGCGGTGCGCGCGCGCGACGCCTGGCAGACCATCGTGCAGCGCCCGACGAGCACGTACAGCAGCACCGTGACGCCCGCGACGCCGCTGTCCTCGCCACGCGCCTCGACCTTTTCGGAGAGCCTCGGTAGCGAGCAGCAGCAGCAGCAGGACTGGCCGTGTCCGCGCGGCGGCGCCGTCTTGGAGGCCGTCGGCCGCGAGGCCGTCGTGCTTGCGTTCGGCGAGAGCGCTGGCGGGCAGCCGCTGGACGACGTGTGGGTGTTCCGGGCGCCTCCCGCGCCGCTGCTGTCGGTCATGCAGGTCGTCGGCCGGCGGAACGCGACGGCGGCGGCGAGCGCCGAAGGGGGCCGGTGGACGCGGGTGGCGACGCGGCCGCACGACGAGGACGAGGAAGAGGAGGGGAACCGGCCGGCGGGAGCGTTGTTGCTGCCTCGGGCGCGGGGGCTGCTGGCCGCGGCGTCGATGAATAACCTCGAGGACAGCGGGTTGCTCGTCTGGGGCGGCCGGGGCGAGGCCGGGGCGAGGCTCGGCGACGGCTGGGTCTTGCGACTGTGAAGATCGCCGACGTGGAGTATGGTGCGGTCATTTTCGGGGTCGGCGTGGGAGGTCGGATCACGTATTGCGATTGTATAGCGAGATAAGTTTGTTCCCAGTAGGACCTGGGCAGATGAGCATCTGAAACTTGTGCATAAAAGATGTACCAAAAACTGAGCCCCTAGTTCTGAATACGAAACTGAACATTTGAACAATTCAATCAGGAGTGTCAGTACCCGCATTTCACGAAAACTACAAATGCCGTGATGTAACTTTAGTTGGTCATTGTTTTAATTTGTATGTACAAGTCCATGATAACCTCTATCGTTCCCAACTCAACAATATGCACCATCTTTCGTCACACCTCCCTGACCGACGGGGGCGTAGACTAGAAAAAATGGCAGCCGACAAAGAGAAAAAAAACAAGATATCAAAGGGTGTGGTGGCTACAAAGCTTTTTGAGGCCAAGCTGTTGCATCAGCAACCCCGTACACAAGGTCGGGATTTTTTACTTCAGCTTCGCCTCTTCCGTATTTCTTTCCCTTTCTAATTTACAAATCGGCTCGCGTCGTCTCGATACCCCAGGGCTCGGACGTCAGGTTCGTTTGGCCCGCGCTGTTCTCGCAGGTTTGGCGGCCGCTGAGGGGACCGGCAGCCGGGACCTTGCCCGAGGCCGCGCCCGCCTTGAGGTCCTTGAGCAGCTTGACGACCGTCTCGGGTGTCAGGTCCTCGTAGTAGTCGTCGTTGATCTGAATCATGGGGGCATTGACGCAGGCGCCCAGGCACTCGACCTCGATGAAGGTGAAGAGACCGTCGGCGGTGGTCTCGCCCTGCTTGATGCCCAGGTGCTCCTTGATGGCCTTGACGATGACATCAGAGCCGCAGCCGCCGAGTTGGCAGGGGGTCTAAGTACAAGTTAGCGGGGACGTTGATCGGTACAGGCACGCCCATGAGTCTGCGAGGACTTCTCGTCGGAGAAACCTCGCCCGTCCACCGGCGTCAAGAGGAATGGAACGTACAGTCGTGCAGGCCTGGACAAAGAACTTGCCGACAGGCGTGCGGTTGTACATGGTATAGAAGGAGGCGACCTCGTAGACGCGCATGGGGGGCATCTCGAGCAGACGCGCGACCTCGTTCATGACGCTGATGCTGGTGAAGCCGTGCTGGCGCTGGCCAATGTCGAGAATGGGCATGACAGCGGCCTTTTTGTACTGGGGAGGGTAGCGCTTGAGGATCTCGGCAATGACCTTTTCGTTCTCGGCGCTGAACTTGAACGGGATATCGGGGTTGTTGTCTGGTGTGTTGCGGTGCTAGGGAATTCAACTCGTCAGCGGGCTTTTTCTCATCTTGCAGATTCCGTCCCGTCCACCCCGAGTCGTCCAAGGCCCCCTCAACAAGAATCAATTCAGCCAAGAGGCGCATAGACGGCCACTTGTCCGCCCGCCAACAGACTTTTTGGGCACTTCTGCACCCCGTCGGCTACCTGGCTGGTCTCAAAACGCCTCTCTCGGGGGGGGGATTCGGGCTTTGAGCACTTCTTCTGCCTGGCTGGCTGTCGTTCGGGGGCACGGGCGACGTCTCGGGGAGAAAGCGGCCAGTCCATCAATTGCCGTGCTTACCACGCTGAGTGTATCGCTCGGTCGGGTCGCTGAGACGGAAAAGGCGCGGCTCGTCTGGGGACGGACAGCGACACGCGCGGAGGCGCGGACGCACGACCGGAAGAGGGGGGCGAGCTTGCTGGCCATTGTGGTGTGTTGGGTCGATGTCCTCCAATGTTGTCCGCCGAGCGACGCGGATACGGGTTGTCAATTGGAGGGTGGCGGGATGGAAATGGGATGAGGGTGAGAAGTCAATTGGAGCTTCTGGAGAAATGTCCTTGCCTCCCGACGCCAATTGGAAGCTGCTTGCAAAATACGTTGCCATGATTGGTTGAGTGTGGTTGTGGGCGGATAAATATCGGCTAGGCGGTACGTACTTACATGTCTGACCTCCGCCTCGACTTGACAATTTCACAGACTTAAACCCTGAGCGATCCGTGAAGTTCGCTGGGCCTCTGGCCTTTTCGGGGGAACATCAACTCCTATTGATTGCCGCAATACGCGCTGAACATGAGGGAATGAGTTGATTGATTAACAGTTACCTGTGACTGCTACATGATGTGCCTATATAGATATATATATATATATATCTAACATGGTTCGATGGACGTGTGGGTGTGTTGACCAGAGGCCACAACCATAGTATATTGGTACATCATACAGTGCTCACAGTCAAGTTTTAATCAATCAACCATTTCTCTCATGCTCCTGTGCCTACGCTCATCGCGCTATACTGTGCCAATCAGTAGGGGTTGATGTTTCATTGAAAAGTCCAGAGGTCCAGCGAACCTCGCGGGACGTTGATTTAAATGAGGAAGGTGAAGGGAATATGCATTACACAAGAGGCCCGGTTTTTTGGTTCCAGATGGGGTCTTTTTTGTTACCAAATTGAATTGAAATATTTTGTCAATATTATTTGGCTGGCTTCAATATCGAGCTACCGCTTCAAGCTCACCAAACCCACCAAACTCACCATGGCGGCCCAGGCACAAGCGCAAGTTAGGCTGGTAAAGCTCAACCCAAAAAACCAAAGGAGGCCGGTATTGAAGTGGCCCATTCACTAATCATCACCAAGCTTCACCACGTCTCCTCTCGCTGCTCCTGGATCCAGAACGTGTTCATCCGAATCTCCTCCTCCAGCGTCCTTGGGAGCGTCGTCCGCTCCGCCTGCCGCGCCCTCTCCTCCGAGACCTCAAACTCCCTCGGCAGCCCACCCACCACGTCGCCCCTGCCCATCATCCTGCGCGCCACCGCCACGCCGCTGCGCGACGCCGCCGGCATCCCGTGGCCCGTGTAGCCCGCACTGATGAACAAGCCCTCGCCGCCGCCCAGCGCATCCGGCACCGCGCCCACCCACGGGTGCCCGTCGCGCGAGTAGCCCATGATGCCCGTCCACTCGTACGTCGCCGGCGGCAACTCCTCGGGCTGTAGAGAGAGGACGCCATGCAGGGATCTTCGCAGACGGGCGCTGATGTCCGGATCGACGACGTCGTCGCGGGAGGTCTGGCTGCGGGTGGCGGCGTCGCCGGAGCGCTCACCGCCGATGATCAGCAGCCCATCGTCGCGCTGCGCGAGGTAGTCATCCGCGTCGTCGGGCGTGCTCCAGATGTACGTGTGCTCCAGCGGCCCCGCGTCCCCAGACGGCGGCGGCGGCCGGAACGCGGCGACCTGCCCGCGAGTCGGGCGGATCAGATCCGTCATCTCCGGCAGCAGCCTCGACGTGTACCCGTTCGTCGCCAGCAGCACCTGCCTCGCCACCACCTGCCCACGCGTCGTGTGCAGCACCCACGAGCCGCCGCCGTCGCCACCCTCCAACCTCTGCAGCCTCATCACCGGCGTGTCCGTCTGCAGATTGAACCGCAGCCGCTGCGCCTCCTCGTTCCGCCCCAGTAGCGTCTCCAGGACCCAGGCCACCAGCTTGTACGGCCACAGGCTCGCCGCGTTTGGGTGCACCACCGCCGCCCTTGCCCCCGGCACGCGCAGCCGGCGCAGCTCCGCCGGGTCCTCCACGAACACCGCCTTGTCCGCCAGCGCCGGGTGGTGCCTTCGCAGCAGCCGCACGCTCTCCTCCGCGGCGCGCGCCTGCGCCTCCGTGGACAGCCGGCAGACGGCGCCGACGGAGCGCCAGTCGCACGGCACGTCGTGCGCGCGGACCAGGTCCCGCAGGAAGAAGTAGTTGTCGAGCTCAAACTGGGCAATGGTGGGCTTGCTCAGGAAGACGAGCGGGTGGCAGTGGCCGCCGTTCTGTTAACCCAAACTCGTTGTCAGTCGGACGATGGGGTATGCTGCAGGAAGAGGAAGGAAAACGTTTACCCGTCCGGTGGCGCCCCAGCACGCCTCGCGCGCCTCGAGCATGAGCACGTCCCGCCCGCCGTCGACGAGCTCCCGCGCGGCAAAGGCGCCGGTGATGCCGCTGCCGACGACGACGACGTCGGCCTCGGCGGGGAGCTTGTCGGTGGTGCGGTGGCCGAGCAGCGCCGGCGACGGGTCGTGGTGCCAGTACGAGTGGGTGCTCTCGCGGGTGGGCAGCTCGGCCTGGCCCTCTTGCATCTTGATCCGCGTCATTGTGTGCAAGGTATAAAATTAGATAACACACAAAAAGAATAAGCTTGTGTCTCTTTTTTCCCTTTTCTATACCCCGTAGATTTCCCCAGGGGCCTCTTTTGATGAGTTCGATGATGGGAGAGATGGATGTCGGGGGTGAATCAAGGTGGGGGGGTCTTGCGGCAACTTAACAGAGGCTGGCGCCACATGTGTGTGGCTCGGATCTGCTTGAGGCAAACCACCAGCGACATACGCAGCCTGATGACGACGACTTCGTCGACGCGTCGCCCAACAATTTCACAATTTCGTCGTAAATGCGGGTACAACGCCTGCTGCCTTACCAGGCTTTAGGTATTGCCATAGGGCTGTATCCAAACTTTCCCGAATTCGGTTAATCCCAAGTCAATGAGTGAGTGCACCGTGTGTGTATTGGGCAAACTTCACTAACAATCACAAGTAGTGCAAGCAACAGTCCAAGTTAAGCCATAATGTGTTCATGCCATTTCTTCGTTAGACTCATACGCAACAAAATAAACGTCGACTAAAATGTTCGCGACTCCCCCTTGCTGAGATCCATACCCCTTCAAAGTCCTATCGATGTCCTCCCATCTACTATGATACGTATATATTTACATGTTCCGTAAACGCCAAAAATCATCCATGAGCAGTAATCGTGTTTCTTTCTGTGGCAATGCAAGCCAGATTCTGTGTGCCCCTTTTCCTTTGCTTTCATAGCACAATATCCCTCTCCGCATATATATATTCCCAAGTTGACCCTCGGGACTAGTATCCACTGGCCATATATCTAATAGTTCACGTGTAATTTGTTGAGCGTCGCCGTTGCGGTCCGCCATTATTTCTGTAGCGGTACTGTTGACGCCTGGTAGTGGTATGTGTAATGCCAAATAACTCCATATAAATCATGTCGTAGTGTAACTTCGTGTGTGGCTGTCCTGGTCTGGTTGGGAGCAACTTGCAAAGCCCTTGCAAAGCCATCGGGTTCTTGCCATGTTTCCAACTCAGCGATATTTCCTTGTGCGCTTCTCAGCACTGCTTCCAATCCAATCGAAGCTCAAGGCATATCCTTTCATATGTATCCAGCATTGCTCTTTGGCTAGATCGGATGTTCATCAAACTTCAAACATCCGTCATTTCGGTATCGCTGTCAATAGCAATCGCCACCGGGGGCATATCGTCTGGTCCCCAGCTACCTTCGTAGACGGTGGCAGGCGCTTTGCGGTGTTCAGCGACCCACTGCAGCCCCTCGAGCTCCAAGATTTGGTTGATACGAGGTCTGTCGTTGGGCTCCCGAGTCGTCATCCAACGAACAATCGAGTCGAGGGAGCTTGGGTGGAAAGCATCCACCATGAAGGAAGGCTGCTGGCTGAAGTCGCTGTCCTTGAAAGCATCCGGAACATTGCCTGTGCTGTGCTTGCTGGCCAAAAGCTCGCCGCTGTGCACAACTTCAAGGGGATTGCCGCTAGCATCACGTTGTACCTCATTCGAGGGTGTCCAAGTGAGGCTGGGGACTTCCGACAAATCTCCAGATCGGAGGGCAATCCATGTTGGGCCATTTTCCGGAAGCATCACGTTGGCCGCAGCTTCCAAGATCATGAGTCCGAGAGAGAACACATCAGCCGGTTGGCCAACCTTGCCTTCGAGCATTTCGGGGGCCATGTATTCTCTGTCGCCTTCCGTTTCCACGCTGTCGGTGGCAGGGCAGGCCTGTGCGAGACCGAAATCGCCAATCTTCAAAGCACCCTCAAAGTTGATGAGGATGTTGGCAGGCTTCATGTCCAAGTGCATAAACCCGGCATCGTGAATCTCCTTGACGCCTAGAGCAAGGTCCTGCAGAATCTTGAAGATGCGGAAGTCGTCCAAACGTCCAGTACGGCCAACATTGCCAAGAAACTTCTCCAAAGTACCTTCTTCACAAAACTCGGTCTGAATGTAAAGATGGTTGTTGCTCTCCCAGTCGTCAATGTAGTGGACGACATGCTCGGCATGAGACAAGGCCTGAAGGATGCGAGCCTCACGTAGCTTGAGTTCACGGTCCTTGTGGCCCTGGAAAGGGTGCTTGCTCTTCTTCACGGCATACACTTGGCTCTTTGCCGGACTCTGGCCAAACTTCTGGGCGGGCGTCAAGCACAGAGACCCAGAGAATAGGTTCTGGTTCGTCTTGGTGACGCGATAGACGGTGGAGAATTCGCCTTTACCGACTGATTCAATCTTGTCAAACCTGGAGTACAGGTCTTCGTCGATGTCAAGCTGGCTAGTGCGGTCGTTGACAGGAGTGACAAAGACGCTGGTAGATGAGCGAAAGTCCCGGGCGGTCGTGGGCGTAACGGGAGGAGGCATAGAGTTTTCACCCGCCTCGTTGATCTGCGAGAGGGAGAGGCGGCTTGTATCAAGCGGCAGCATACCTTCCTGTGGAGTCTGCGGGGTACGTTGTCTCTCGATAGGAGACGCAGTCGAGGACCTTGGAGGCACCTGTTTGACAGCAGAAAGAGGGGGCAGCGCAAAAGTGCGGTTTGCGCTTGGGCTCTCCAGAGATTGCTCACTCAAGTTGCTGAGGCTAGGGGTCAAGCTATTCTTGGTAGGTGTCGGAGGGATATCAACGTCCACGCTACGGGTCAGATCAGTTGCTTCACCAAACAGCGTGCGATCCTCGCCATCAAGACTGAGGACGCTGCCCCGACGGGCACGGAGTCCAGATGGCCCGCGCTGGAAAATGGACATGCCCTTGGCAGTATTGCCGAATGTGTCGGGTACACGGATAGGTGCAGCCGAAAATGGTGTGGAGGGCAGGCCAGCAAAAGAACCTCTGCTGTTGCCCCGTTTCCTCATGCCGCTTCCCGCCTGAGGGGGAAATGTAGCAAACGGATTGCTGTGCTTTTTGCATGGTGTATCAGGTGGGGCAAACTTCTTGTCTGCCTCCTCTTCGGGGTTGCGATTCACCTTCGAAATCAATCCCGTCGAGTTGAAGGCGCCAACCCATAGATTTGAATGATTTGGCGTCGCCACCGCCTTGATGTGGTCATGTGTGGATCGTGCAGTAGGCCGGGTAGCGTTCAGAGGAAGGGAGCGGGAGAAGGGATGCGGCTTGGGGCGTTCAAAGGTAGGCCTGGCTGGTGCGTAGAGAGCAGGCTCTTCTTCAGTCAAGCTGTTTCCAGAGGAAGACGTGGTGAGAATCTTAGAGAGGGGATGGGGTTGGTGCGACTTGCTATCCATGGGGTGGATGGATGCGTTCGGCAGAGGCGATACATTGGAAAATGGACTGTCTCTGGGTACTTGCGGGGGGAGAAAGTGGTCGGTGGAGAGCCGCGGCCTGCTTCTACCTGGAGTCGAAACATCTGAAGATAGTTGCGCGAGTTGGCGCTCACCAGTGCGTCTGCCCAGAGAGCGCTGCTGGAGGGTTGATTTGCGGAGAGAAGAGGAGCGCTTAGGAACGGAGGAGGGTGAAGAGGAAGAGAGAACGTCGCCTTGAAAAGCGACAGGCATCGCGGAGAGCTCGTATTCAGGATGTGAGTCCTCATGAATATCAAAACTTTGAGATGAGGTGGTGTTGCTGCCAAAAATGCCGAAGCCTTCAGGGTTTCCAAAGGCGGCGACGCCGTGCATGCTACGGCGTTTGGCCACAGGACTGCCTTGGTTAGGATGATCCAAGTTCATTGTCGCATCACTGCGCTTGAGAGCACCGGTGGTCGAGACCATGTATTCAGGCGTCAGATCCAGTGCTTTGAGGAAAGCGGCCTGAGAGGAGCCGGAAACGTCGAGGTGAAGACTGTGGCGCGAGGGCTTCTTGTCAAGGGTCTTGAGGGTAGCGGCGCTTGCGCGGCCGATTTCCTGGCCAGGAGAATATCGAGTTCGTGGTGAGGCCGAGGTAGCGGGGCGGGCGTAGTTGATGGAATCTGATGTGGTGTTGAGACTGCGTTTGATCGGGCTCTTGGGCGAGGCGCGTCGTGCCAGCTGGCGGGCAGGTGATAAGGTTTTTGTAGACTTTGCGCTGCGCAGCGACAGTCGAACGCTAGGTCGGAGCGGCGTCAAGACGGGTGATTGCAAAGGCGTGGTAGATTGCACTGGTGCGGCGGCAGGAGGAGCAGAGTGCGGCGGATTGGTAGCAGCAGCAGCGAGCCGATGTTGATGTTTTGGGGTGAGCACAAAGCGTCTAGAGGGCGTTCTGGGTGAGGTAGGCAGCGAGTGGTCGGAGCTGTGCGAGTTTGTGCGAGAGATAAATTTGGATGGAGATCGCGAGAGAGAGCGTCGAAGCGTGCGCACGGCGGATGATACGTCAATCTGGTGGGCGTGAGTGGGAGATGGCAGAGCCAAGGTGCCGCCCGAGTTGGAGAATGACATTGTGTGTTTGTTATGAGAAATGCGCGGCGAGTGCGTTGATAGCGGGGCGCGCAGGAATGTCGACGAAACAGCTGCTAGCCTCTAGTGGCAAAGATGCGAGGTAGAAGCTGGAGAAGAAGGGTCGAGTTGAAGCAAACGGATTTAAATGGGGGAAGAAGATGAAGATGAAGAAAAAGAACAAAGGGCAGAAACTCCGAGGTTTGGGTATATAATAGTCAAGGTAGGTAGGTAGGTGGTGTCGAGTGTGTTTCGAGGTATCAAACGGAGGCAGGTTTGTGGTGGGTATCGTATCGTTATAATATGGGTGACAGACCAAGGCCGGCTGGCTGCTTAGTGAGAGCAGACGTAAAGGACCCAAAATAGAAAGAGGACTTGGTTAGGTCGACACCATGACTCGGAAAGCACAAGTTGCACAAAGACCAGGCAGAAAGTCGTTGAAGTTGGTGGTCAGCGCCAGTGATGATGCGGCGTACGTGGTAGGTAGCGTAGTCGTGTCAGGAGGCAGACAGTCTACCTTAGTAGCACATGGCTGGTCACACGGGACGGGCACATGCGAATCGGTCCTGGGTCGAGAGGGCGAGTGCGCAAAAGAAGCCGGATATTCTGATCTCTTTATGATCTGACGGCCGCGGGCACAATCACATCCACCTTGTCGTACAAGCCCTTGACAGTTTCCTAGGTTATGTGTATCTAGATTCCTTGCGACGGTCGAATCTCGCACGACGCAGCCCGCTCTTTCTTGTTAAGCGACGAGGACCATGCCTTCGGGGCAAAAAAAAAGTGTCTGACAGAAGCGAAGCGAGCGTTGCAGACAAAGATGACGATATCTGATAGCGAAGGCGGGAGAGTCCGTTTGTCGAAGGGAGCGGCCGTTGACGGTGGCGGATCAGGTTATGGTTGAGGAATGTAGAAAAAAAAGCAGTAGGTAGGCGCAGGGTCCCGGGAGTACTAGTTAAGGGTAGAACGGGAGCGAAGTAGACAAAGTAGTAGGGTGAGCAGTAGGGTAGTGGTGAGGATGGATGGGGCAGAAAGAAGGAGTTAGCGCAGGCAGCCGATAAAGAGAGCCCACTCGGACGGGCAAAGAGACAGACAGACAGGTCGAGTTTGTCGCGGGTCGGGTCCTGGGTCCAGATATCTGACCAGGGGGGTGTGCGTGGAGAATGCAGGGTGAGGTTGAAGCAGTGGACAGGAGAGAGAGAGAGAGAGAGAGAGAGAGGACGAAAGAGTCGCGACGAGGCGGGTGACGCATTTGTTTACCATGTTTCCTGATTGGGCTAGCGCGTCGCGCCCGAGACGCGTCAAGAAAGAGGATGGGCCCAGAGGCTGCTTGGCTCGTGCGGGCCTTGTACTGGGGGAGGACAGGGACCGCAAAGACGATACAGGGGGTGATGGGGGTTGGGTTGGGGACAGCGGCGAGCCTACAAGGGGGGAGCGAGTCCACTGTTCCGTCATGCCATCCACTGAATCCACCGGAAAGGCCGCTGGAGCCTTGCCACTGCCCAGACTGACTTAGGCATGATGCATGATGGCAGTTCACAACGACCCCCCGTTGCAGGCAGATGCAGCCGCTGTGCTGGCGGTTTATAGTGGCCTGCGCCCGCTGTAAATTTGACCGTTGGTTTCTGGTAAGTCTTGTTGACGATGCTGATTCTCTGTACCAGTAGAAAGAATGAATGGATGGATGGAGGGGCGAATGCCACCAGTGACAAACACACGCACCTCTTCAACCACCACCAGTTCTCACAAGGATGTCCCAATTTCTATCATATTCCACATACTAATTTCCACTTCCCAATACTCCGTACCCTTCATTTCTTCTGTTTGCCATGCTAAGGTATTTGATGCTTGGTCCGAGAGCCCCGAACAGAACAGGGTACCTGCTGCTATAGATTGGTGGTGCTGCGAGGACGAGTCTGCGGCGGCAGCGCCATCCCGTGTGCCTGTGTTGTGTGTGTGTGTGTGTGTGTGTGTGTCTTGTCTTTTTTGTTGTTTTTGTTATTGTTGTGATTCTGTCCTCCTGTCTCCCCGCCTCCTGTCCTGTCTATCCTGCACGCTCCTCCCCTCCTCCCCATTCTGCAGACACCCTCACTCCCCTCGCTCATCTTCACTCTCTCTCCCGTCTCCAGCCAGCCACAGCAGTCCCAGCCAATCCTTTAAGCGACCCTCCCACAACTTTCTCCTGCAACCTCCTCCTGTCTGCAGGCCCCAGCCCTTTCGGCGCCTCTGCGAACCAAAGAAACTCTTGCGACATTGTCTCTCCTGCCACGGTGGCCGCCGCCACGCTACAGGCCAGCGACAGGCCCGGTTCCACCGTTCCACCACCGTGTTCCCGCCTCACCCCAAGCCCAAAGCCCAAGGAGAAGCGCCAGGTACGACGACAGACAGGCTCCGGACGCACCATCCACCGTGCCGGTGCGCACGCCCGCATCTCAGGCACATCTTGCAGCGAGTAATCGTTTGCCATGTTGCAGCTCCTGCTGCTTACTGGAGCAGCATCCATTTTTGCCACGCTGGACTGCGTCGAATGTAGCCTGCTTTGCGTGTGCTGCTGGTGGTTGTTAGTGGCTCTCTCAGTACCAAGGCACTGGACCCTGTCTACCTGTAATCCGTATCTCCAGCACCGCCAACCAGTGAGCCATCTTGTTGCGCCTCAACGCAAATCGGACGACCCTGACCAACCTGACCTGATAATCTGGCTTCTGCTCTCCAGCCATCTGCCCATCCTTGCCAAGTTTTCCAACTGCTGTTCTTCTTTTTTTCTCAACACCAGCAATCTCGGCTTCATCATCCGTCGTCGTTAGTTTTCTTGCTTTGGCCACCACCACCACCACCACCACCAGAACCACCCACCATCATAGACGTGCGACATGCTATTTGCATCTGTATCTGCATTCATATGCGTGTCCTGATCCTTACCAGCTTGTTCGATCTACACTGTCTCTCTCCTAGTTTTCTTTTCTTGCTACTCTTGCCGAATCGTCTACATCATCGTATTGCATCAGCATTGAATACTTGTTTTACTGGCACATGACGCCGCGAAAACTCCTCCAAGACACTTGCCGTCAGTGGGTCGTCCTCGACGTGATGGGCTGGACGCCCTCCCATGTTCTCTCAACGCTCTCTCACTCACACTCTCTCTCTCTCATGCCCTCTTTCGGTCTTCGTAATTGAGCTACTGCCGATGCCCAACCTTTGCCACATCAGGCACTCATCGCAGCACTGTCCCCCCCTTCTGTCTTTCTTGCTTCACATCTTGCCGCCTTGTCCAACCGTGCACCCGTCCTGTCCTCTGTTGGACGAGCGGTTATTCGTACGTCGACGTGCTACCAACTTGATACTACTGAAGCGTTACTCCGTAATCTGTACCAGAAGACGCGAGCGGCGCGGCCCCTCCGCTGTCCAGATCGGGACAAAAACAAACAAAGGGCTTCCGTTACGTGTGTGTGGTATTATGATGCTGGGTTTTATCAGTTTTGCCCCTATTCCCCGGCCTCTTTCTCTCCACACATGTACCAGGGGGCGGCTCGGCTGGGTGTACAATTTGCTCTCCTCTGTACAGATCCGCACAGTACACAGTACTCCGTTAGTACCAGGACTGGTATCCGGGCCTCACTCTGGACAAGGGCAATCGACGGCAACTACCAGTAGCCATTCATCAACCCCCTTTGTTTTCTTTTCTCTGCTTTCTTTTGTTTTCTTGCTTCTTTTGTTTTCTCTTCTTTCCTTTCTTCCGTTCCTGATTAGACCCCGGTCAGCATTCGCCCGCCCAGCCTGCGCTACAAGTTGACTAGCTTGCGGTAGACTCAGCCCAAGCCCGGCGGCCCGCAGGCGGACGGAGTCGAACCCGGGGTTCCGCCCCAAACCGCTTGTTTCCATCTTGGGCCAGACTCTTGCTCCTGAGAGGAGAGAGAGCGCCGGCCGGCTGGTCCCCTGTAGCAGGTTAGTGTGTCAGTAGCTTCCCGTCAATGTCAATGCAATGGCGCGTCCCGAGTCGCTCTACTCCAACTCGAGCTCGGCTTTTCTATTTTGGTTGGTAGCTGGTCGTGGTCATTGTATTGATTGACTCGAGCCATTGGTTACCCATGGCATGTCAGAAGTCTAAGGACCCGGTCTTCACAGCTACTCTGCCCTATTCGTAAGGGTATACGGAGTACGGATACGTAGGTCGACAAGTTCATGCAAACTGGTGGGTGGCCGGGTCGAATCGTGGCCAGGAAATCCGAGGTCGTCGCATAACTACTTCGTACCTGTAAGTCTCAAGCAGCCCACCTGCGGCCAACACTCGCATTCTGACGCTTCGGGGACCCCTATTCTCTAACTACTCCGTACTGGTTGCTGCATCGTCCGCGTGACAGTGCAGCAACACTCTACCGAGTCCTTTTTTTTCTTTTTTTCTCAACTTTGTTCCTCTCTTGTTGTCTCTTCGTGGAACAACTTGCCCCTGACCGCCCCCGTGTACCCCGTACAAATCGGCGCAAGTCCGTCTGTCCTACCTCGCCGTAGCGCCGGTAACACCTCCGCCGAACACAAGGCGGTAAAGGAGATAAGAGGAGATTTTCCTCAGGCCACAAGGCCGTTCTTGTGCTCCTCGCCGCATGCGGGTTGCAGTGCAAGTGCGCGACGAATGCCGTGTTTGAAACCCACGAGGCTGGGTTGATCAATGATCATCGAGGCCAGCCAAGGGGACGAACAGCCGAGTTGCAAGGACATGGGGAGGCCTGGTCAGCCCATTGACCGCCTCACGCACAGTGCATGAACGGAACGACAGACTAGTTGATAAACTAGTTGAGACGGGTGGCTGAACAAATTTATCGCGTTATTTTTCGCTCTCTTATTAATACTTGCGTGGCGGGGGAATGGAAATACCCTGGTCGGGCGAGCCAGCCGCTGGATCTGGTGGTGGGTGGTAGTGGATGTTGGTGGATTTTGTGAGCCCTAATAGCAAGGCGAGGCCAGGATGAGATGCAACCCAGAAACATCCTACCCTATATGCCATGTAAAATATCCAGTAAGAAAAAAACAAGGCATTGCATAGCCATTGACGAAATGTTTATTATGCGCATTAAAAATGACGGTTCCCTTTGATTCCCCGCTTGTTATGTGTATATTGTGGTTGATATTATGATGAAATATGTGGCGTTGATCGTGGTTTCCTGTTTTCGCAAAGGATCCTGACTTATACGCACATGTACATACGACTGCCCTTTAGAAAACAGCGAATATTAGGGCAACATCAGTCATTCAGATGTAAAATCAAATGCAACACACGAGCACTAGGTAAAAGGATAGATCAAGCTCAAACGCATGCATATTCAACCAGATAAACAAAACGCACACATGCTACATGCTATCCCCTGCCAACAACACGCTACCACGTTCATCATCACCATACAGCCCAACTCCTGATCCTCATCCCTCGTAGTCGCTTAAAACATGTCCATCTTCTCAAGATGAATCGATCCGTTAGGAGGCTACCCCAGGAAATAAAAGTCAGCCATTGATCAGGCTACCAACTTGCCCACACCTCGTCCGGGGGGAGCAGCACATGTAAATCACTTACCGGTGTAAACTGCCTCAACTTGACGCCCGCCTCGCGAAACACCGCCGCCGCCTCCGCGTCCATGCTGTACCCCCGCGCGTACACTACCTCGTCGATGCCCACCTGGCAGATCTTGATGCTGCACGTCAGGCACGGGCAGGTGTCACAGTACAGCACCGCGCCCGGCCGGATGCGCTCGCGTCCCGCCTCGAGCAGCGCGTTCTCCTCCGCGTGCAGGCACAGGCACGTCGCCAGGCCGACGCCCGACGCGCACCCGCCGCCGTTGCACCGGGGGCACCCGCCGTCCGCGCAGTTGCGCAGCCCACGCGGCGTGCCGTTGTACCCCGTCGACACCACGCGCCGGCCCGCGCCGACCAGCACGCACCCGACCCGCCGCTTCATGCAGTTGGACCGCCGCGCCGCCAGCGCCGCCAGCGACATGAAGTACGCGTCCCACCCGGGCCGCAGCCGCTCCGGGTTCGGCACGTCCAGCTTGCCCAGCGTCGCGTACAGGTGCGCCAGCGAAGGGGAGGTGTTGAGGAGCCGCACCGTGGCGCGCGAGATGAGCGGCTGCAGGCCTCGCGACGGGCAGTACAGGTGCGCATCGCTCGCGGCGGCAAAGTCTTCGAGGGAGAGCGCCGAACGCGCGCCGCCGGTGAGGGAGGAGGGGGAGGAGGACTCGGCGCGCGCGGTGTGCCGGCGCCAGCGCGCGAGGAGCGGCGCGTCAGTCGAGATGAGCATGAAGAAGGGCCGCCGCAGGAACACGTCGAGCACCTTCTCCGTTGGGATGTCCGTCGTCACGAACCGGCTGCGCCAGCTGACCGTGACAAAGTCCAGGAGCGCCTCGGCCGTGTCGAACGTGTGGCTGTCAGGCCGGCCTCGCATGGCGAGCGAGCGGGACGAGTCGCCGCCCTGGGCGGCCGCCGAGCTGGAGTCGGTGGCAGGAGCGGCGGCATCCTCAATTGGGTTCTCCCGGGCGCCATTCACCTCCTTTGCATCGTCGCGGAGATAAAGACGCCTGAAGCCATGGTGGTCGACAAGATACTGCGCCACCGTCTTCTTGCCAGAGCAGATGCCTGCCCCGCAACCGTTAGTCCACAGTCACTGCTATATTTAGCAGGATTTATTGTTTCTTACTTCCGCAAATACCAATGAGCATGGTGAGTCAGATGCTGCCCGCTAAAGACTTCTAGGTGGGCTTTAATCTTATTCTGGTAGAGGATGAGAAGGGTCGTGATGGATTGAGGGACGTGTCTTGGGCGCGGATCGAGGTGGGTCTTCGCGTTTAAGAGGTTTTGCTTCAGCTGTTCAAATTGAGACAGCGACCCTCTGCATCCGCAAGTACTTGGGCGAGGGCCGGTTTACTTTATTGCGGAGTACGGATAGAGTTCCCGTCGATTGTGCTTGCCGATATTGCAATCACCACATCTTCCTCTGCAGCATTATGATTCGATTAGAGCTCAAATTTCAAGTTTGGGCGCGGAAGCTGCTGTTACTGTCGTACAGAGAAGCAGACCTGGGCGCCAAGAAGAAACAAAAAAGACGAAAGTCATTACCAGCTAGAGATTAAAAATCAAGACAAATAGAACTGGAAGAGTAGAATCTTTCTACAAAGTTTTGCTTAGAGAGCAAAAATTTAAGTTCTCCGGTACAGGGAATCGAACCCTGGGCTGCTCGGTTCCTTGTTGAGAGCGAGCGATGTTAGCCACTACACCATACCGGATGTTTTCTTGTTGAAAGACCGTTCGTTATTTACCATTATACAGGTATACAGAACTCTTAACCTCGACCGTTCCAAGTTTTTTTCAGCACCTATAGAGAGCCGCAACAATACCTATAACCATGGCTTACTTGAAAAACTATTAGACACTCTATACTGTGTATTTAAGCTCCATCATTCCAACCCTGCGCCATTTATCCTGGTCATCATTTTCGTTCGCCGTTGTCGTTTTGTCCCCAAGGCCAGCCACTTAGCCCCGCGGCGGGGCAACGGACGTGGGCGCGTGCATCATCTGCATGTCAAGCTGTCATGACGGTCTTGGTCAGATGACAAACCAACCACTTGCGCTTTATTCATCACGACACGCTCACAGCTGGATCTCCCAGAAGAAACCATTCCTCATATATCTAATATAGACCACAAGCCATCTACTATAGTGTCACATCGACAAACCAAAAGCCGAGTGCGACCAGTGCACAACGTCCGCCGACATAACCAACAAACTACCCGACCGATCGCGACAACAGCGCGACACGCGCAGCTGCAACCATGGCGACTCCTTTGCAGTTTGCCCCCTTCACATCCGAGATTGAGCTGCCATTCTACTCGGCTCTCTTCGCGTCCAAGCTCGACTATGACAAGCTCGACGACTCGGCGCGCGGCGTGCTTGGACTGTACGAGCCGCGCGCGGAGCAACCCGAAGCGAGCTGCAAGATGCAGATCCTGGGCAATGCCCTGACGAGCAAAAAGTATGGAACAGCACTGAATATTTCTCGTCGAAGTACAGTTCTTGAGATGGTGGTTTAGCGACTAACTGGTGACGTAGCGCGCCGCTGGGCATGGCCAGAGCTGAAGGTATCATACGAAACGTGAACACGCTTGAAGATTTTAAGAATATGGACAAGACTGCTATGCTGAAGACGGCAGGCCGGCAGGTAAGAGACGAAAAAGCTCTAGTCATCGCCATCGCAGCTGTATTAACAGGTACAAGATTTGGGATGCCATTAATGATGGTACAATCTACTCGGTCCCGTCGCTTCTCTCATCATTCGTCATTCTCTCGTATGCCGACTTGAAGAAATATAAATTCACATACTGGTTCGCCTTTCCAGCGCTTCATTCAGACCCGACGTGGAACCGTTCAGGTCCCACCGAGCGCCTCACACCAGACGAGACAACCGCCCTCGTCGACCGTGTCGGCACATGGCGCTACTCGGTCGACGGACGCGAGCACGGCTTCTTCCTCGCCAAGAAGGTCCAAGGCCGCGACAGCGCCAGCCACGACGAATACGCTGATGAGGTCGAAGAGATGGAGCCCGACTTTGAAGCAGAGTCGGCTGCCAGAAAACTGCCATACCACTGGGCCGTCGGGTCGCTGCGACGTTTCGAAGACGGCTTCTTCAACAACGTCCCCGAAGAGGACCAGTACGTCTGCTTCGTCGACTCGTCGACGCACGCCGAGGGTCCGTCATGGCCGCTGCGCAACCTCCTCGTGCTGATCCGGCAGCGGTATCGCCTCAACAAGGTCAAGATCCTCTGCTACCGGGACACACGCGCGCGGCGGCACGAGGCGCGGAGCATCATCCTGCCCCTCCAAACGGACGCGGCGTCCGGCCCGCTCGCGGAGATGCCCAAGGTGACGGGCTGGGAGCGCTCGCGCAACGGCAAGCTGCAGGCGCAGCAGGCCAACCTGGGCGAGTACATGGACCCGGCGCGGCTCGCGGACTCGTCAGTGGACCTCAACCTCAAGCTAATGAAGTGGCGGCTGGCGCCGGACCTCGACCTCGACGGCATCCAGGGCGCGAAGTGCCTGCTGCTCGGCGCGGGCACGCTCGGCGGCTACGTCGCGCGCAACCTGCTCGGCTGGGGCGTGCGCAAGATCACCTTTGTCGACTACGGCCGCGTCTCGTACTCGAACCCCGTGCGGCAGCCACTGTTCGAGTTTACCGACTGCATCAACGGCGGCCGACCCAAGGCCGAGGCGGCCGCGGCCATGCTCCGCCGCATCTACCCAGGCGTCGATGCGCAGGGCCACGCGCTTGCGGTGCCCATGCTCGGCCACCCGTTCACGGACGAGGCGCGCACGCGTGCGGACCTGGAGCGTCTTGAGGCCCTGATTGACGCGCACGACGTCATCTTCCTCCTCATGGACACGCGCGAGTCTCGCTGGCTGCCGACCGTCATGGGCAAGGCCGCGGGCAAGATCGTGATGAACGCGGCGCTCGGGTTCGACTCGTACGTGGTGATGCGCCACGGCGCCGAGACCATGCAGGAGGGGCACCTGCCCCTGGGATGCTACTTTTGCAACGACGTCGTTGCGCCGGCCGACGTAAGCATCCTCTCTTCCCCGTAACCCCCCTTCTCAATTCCTTTGCCAAAGCTAACCAATGACGTTGCTGTTCTAGTCCATGAAGGACCAGACCCTCGACCAGCAGTGCACCGTGACGCGCCCCGGCGTCGCCGCCATCGCCTCGGCGCTGCTCGTCGAGATGCTCGCCAGCCTCTTGCAGCACCCGTTGCGCAACGCGGCGCCCGCGCCCGCGCACCCGGCGTCGGCCGCGGAGCGCGACCCGCCGGACCACCCGCTCGGCCTCGTGCCGCACCAGATTCGCGGCCACGTGTCGACGTTTGCGAGCCTCGCCCTGCGCGGGCAGAGCTACGACTGCTGCAGCGCCTGCAGCCCGCGCGTGCTCGCGGCGTACCGCGAGGACGGCTGGCGCTTCCTCCGGCGCGCGCTGCAGGAGCGCGACTACGTCGCGGAGCTCTCGGGGCTCGCGGAGGTGCAGCGCCGCGCGGAGGCACTGGCGGGCGACGTCGACTGGGACGAGGAGGACGAGGGCGTGGCGGGGGATGACGACGGGGAGGGCGAGTTGCTGTGATGAGGAGATGATGACAAAGGTGTTTATCGGCGCGAAGGATGTCTGATTTGAGTAGGAGCGGAGGTTGGCGTTTTTCCTCAACGATGATGTTGGCTTCTGGGAGTTTTCAGGCTCGTTCAGGCAACGGTCAATGGCGTACACAAGGTCTATTATTACTCTGCATCTTTACAGGGCTTCGTTGGAGTTTTTCTTTTCATAATTGTATTTAAAGTACGATAGTGATGGCCATTCATGTTTGCAGGACTTGTTTTGTGTGATTGGCAGTCATGGCGCAGTTCTCCAGAATCCATGCCTTGAGCCTGGATGGCGTGTGTGTGCTTTGGCGGCGCCAGGAACCGTGCAACGTTGGTACATCGAAATGTAACGCGGCATCGCAGTCTACATGCACACACTTAGCAGGCTACGTGGAATAAAAGGCCAATCGGGTAGATCCAAGATACATGAAGCGAGTGATGTGCAGCGTTCCATGGTTTAGGTGGTTCATGTGGTTCGATCCACTGGCGTGGGCGGCGTCTGCGGCCTGACGTAATGATGCGCAAGCCAGAAAGAATAGCGTCACAGGCACGACTACAGCAAGTTTCATCGCCGCGTCACGATCAAGGTTCTGGGGAAAAGTCTTTGGATTGATGGGTATCGAAGAGAAAATTATCGTGGCCAAAATATCGCCCGCGTTATACAACCCAGCGACACTCCGCATCTCCAAGTTTCGTCATTAGAAAAGCGGAACGGTCGTGAACCCGTTGCTCATCACACAACAAAGCTGCTGCAAAAAAATAACCAAGAGAAAGAATTCGTCGTCGGCCGTCGTGTAGATTGAGGGAGCGTGCGATGAGTTGCCGCGACCGCAAAAGAGACCAAGTGAGAAGAAGTGCGCCGAGGCCAAGAAAGAATACGCAAAAAGGAGCGAGATGAGTGTCGCGACGAGAGCCGAGGTGAGCCGAAAGCAAAAAAGACAAGCCAAGCACCATTTTACAGGCTGGGATGCGATAATTACAAAGCGCAGCTGATGAGCTCGGGAGACCGGGGCGGCCGGTGGCCGCCGTGGGCGCTTGGCGGATTGCACAGGGAGTCATGATGCAATACCTAAGCTCTCGTCGCGGTTCTCACACGGGGTCGCCCGCCGGCACACTTAATACTTGAGGATGATGTAGAGAGCGTGGATGATACCGGGGATGTAACCTGGAAGAGGGCAAAATTAGCATGGTGTTTTTTTTGTTGTTGGGGGTAAGCGCAAAGGCAGGGGGGTTGGGCTTACCAAGGATGGTCAAGCAGATGTTGATGCAGAGGTCAGCACCACAGCCACGCTCCAGGAGGACACCGATGGGAGGGAGGATGATGGCAAGGAGGATTTTCTAAGGCACCGTTAGTATTCGAGACGAAAAAATGTCTGGCCAAGCTTGTTGTTGTAGACGTACGCAAATGTCGCTAGAGAAGAACAAGTCATGTTAGCTGGGTTGTTTTGGAGAGAAATTGGGCGCCATTCGCGGGCAGCAAACAGGCGCTGCGACTGTTGTTGTTGTTGTTGTTGCGCCCTCTGGTGAGCGGCAGCAGCAGCAGCAGCGGCGGCGAGAAGGAGAAGAAGAGGCCTACCTGGCGGTGAAAGGCATGTTGGCGGATTAAGAATATAAAACCGTTGGAAAGTTTTGTTTAGTTGGTGAGGTTCTGGTGTTGGAGTTGTTGGTGGTGGACGGGATTGAAGTTGGAGGAGAAAAACGAAGAAAGGCGGATGGGAAGGCGGCGGGGGGGAAGGAAGAAGCTTATATGGTCCGGGCTTGGGCAAACTTGGCAACAAAGCCAGCAGCGGAAGGGAAATAATAAAGCGTCGCAGCGGGAATGAAAGGCAGTGTGTATCTTGGCTGGGCTGGAGGGAGGCACGGTACCTCTGCTGGTAGGTACATACATACATACGTACATACATACCTACATAGCTTGGATGGAGAAGGGCCAGTCGGGGAACTTGGACGAACCAGAGCAGCACAACAGCAACACTGGGGCCGGTGTCTCCGCCTTGGCCGCACACGGACGGCTCAGCCACAGCAACCAGCCCTGCTGGGTGCGACTGTGACTGGGCTGTCAACCTCGCTGGCTTGCGACTAACAAGATGACTGGACTTTTATTTCTCATCATCTATTGATATTCAACAGATTCGCAGCCTCTCCCGCCGGCGTGCCAAGAGTCGAGCAGCCTCGCGAGAATCGCGTTGTCGGCGTACCGGTGCTAGTAAATTGGCATAGGCGCTGGGTAGCTCCGGTAGCTTCTGCCCCACTACGCCTGCGCCCAATCGGCCGCCAGCTTGGCTCTGCTCCCTTCTCTCCCGTTTTCTTGGGTGATTTGACCTGATCAGCTCTCCATCTACCGCTATTCTCATAAATTGAATGACAATAAAGACCCAGTTTCTACATGCAGCCGACTTTTACCTCTGCTTCACCTCATCGACGATTGACAAAAGGCCGTCCCGGCGGGGCAGCTCGCTTTTCCAAGTGAATCAAGCTCGGCACTGCGTCATCGACAAGCCACACTTGCTAGCCACCAAGCCCCACCGGGCCCTATTTCTCCTACGTTTTATTGTTTTTTTTTTTTTTTTTTTTTTTT
>NW_017387311.1:283877-300056 GCF_001636725.1 Cordyceps fumosorosea ARSEF 2679
ATTGTTTTTTTTTTTTTTTTTTTTTTCTGTGCCTTGTTCCATCGACGATGCAGTAAACTAGTACAAACCTTTCTTCAATGAGAAAAGAAACCACACAAAAATAGATCAGAAAGTTATTGCAAGACGACATGCAGAAAACATAGCAAGCGGTCAGAGGACGACCTTCCCATTGCCCAACTGAGACCTTCGTCCTCAACGCTGATCCAGCCTTCCCTTGGCGACGTCCTGGGCGTATCGCTGGGCCACATGTCTGCCGTAGCTTGTACGTCATTGGGGGCTTTGAAAAGCGGTTTGGCCGCCAGCAGGTGCAGTAATAACGGTACAAGGGCCAAACGAACCCTGCCACAGCTTGCATCTCCCGTTGCAACGCCCACTTGCTAAAAATATTGTCCGATATTAACAACCAGTGCAGGTCTGGTTACAGTCTGGCCTGGATCAAATTTCCATGACCGAAGCCAAATCTACCCCATACCTCGAGCATCCGGCCTTCATTGGCTATCGCCGTGCCGTTTACCCCTGCATTAACAAGACAATTATCAATTCCAACTCCAGAAAATGGCTCCGGAATGATCGTTCGACTTGACTTTGACCAGGGCGACAAGGTCACTACACCAACGATCCGCACCCCAATCCTTGTTTCTTGCTTCTGTCCTGTCATATTATTCCACAGTGCAGCACTTGTGCTCAACGCCACACATGATGTCCTTCTTGTGGCACAAAATATCATTGACATCACCGCCACACGCACGCCGCCACTTCTCATTACATCACGTCACGTCCTTGGCCGTGGCGCAGCAGCCGTTGTGACCAAGGTTTCCTCATTTAGCAACAACTCATCTTGCTTTAATTTTTTTTTTGTTTCGCCAATCGCTCACGAACATCACTAGATGGACCATGCAGTTCTTGCACCCCATCTTGACGCAATCCTCCTTTTCCTAATTCCTCTGTCTACGCGCCCAAGCGGGCCTGCACCCAACGCAGAAGCCATGCAATGCAATCCAAGAAGTGGCTGTGCCGACCCTGCAGTGTGCAACGAATGGTCGGAAGAAACCCAAATCGAGTGGTTCTTGGTAGGCTCGCATCCTCGTCACACGCACGTAACGCAACCTGCACTCGCAATCAATTCGCTACGTGAAATTTTGGGAAAGGCGTCGGGAAACGCCGAGGCGGCACTGCTGCACTCGGGTTCCGGCGCCCACAAAAAAGATGTCCTCTGCTCTATTAGCTGGATGGGCTTGGCAAGAGGGCGAAGCGTCTGCAGGCAGACCCGAGCGGTGTGTTTGTTCGTTCACGGCGCCTAGCTGCCCAATCCATCAGTCTCGAATGATGCAAGTGGACAAAAATGGCCGGACCGTTGAACCCCTGTAAAGTTTTGAAGAAATGTGGTGTATTAGAATTACAGTCGCCAGTAGCAACGACGGACAAGCTCCAATGAAGCCACCTCGAGTAATACATGCAATGAACAGCCAACGTACACAACATCCCCCCCTTCCCGTTGATCAGTCCGCCTTGACCGCGTGGCCGGCCATCCGCCGGCCGAAGAGCACCGTGCCCGCCAGCAGGCTCCCCGCCGCGGCGCCGACGTACGCGCCGACGACGATCGTCACGGGCCACCGCTGCCAGTCGCGGTCCCAGTCGAGCGGGATCGACGGCCAGCAGGGCGATGTGCGCGGCGCAGAGCGCGGTGCGCGGTGCGTGCTCGAGCAAGGGCGCGCCGAAGAGGACGAGTAGCGCGTGCAGCGCGGGGACGGCCAGCGAGGAGAGGACGAGGGCGACGATGACGCTCTGCGGAGACTTGTTAGTTGCGGGCTGCCACCGGGAGATTGCCGTCGAGATTGCGTGTGTGTTGGACGTACAGAGATCGGGTTGGAACCTCCGTCGTGCTTCTTGGGCTTCTCGCCCGGCCGCGGCTTCTTGCCCTTGCCACCGCTGCCCTGCGACGACGACGAGCCGGCGGGTGGGATGCACACGGCGGCGTAGACGGCCTGCACGGCGGCGACGACCGGCAGCGCTCGCGATAGGGCCGGCGCGGGGTCCGCGACGAGGCCGTCCATGCCCCATGCCAGCAGGCCCAGCAGCACGGCGACGCGGCCCACGGAGACGCCCCTGGACAGTGGCGTGTCGTAGATGGCCACGGGCTGTAGTATGATCTTGGGTTTGGCGTCGGCCTCGGTGGCGGCGGCGGCGGCCGTCGTGCTCGTTTTCGACGTGGACATTGCGTTTCGGCGTGTGTGTGTTTGTGGTCGCAATGTCGGAGGACGAGGAAAAAGGTCCCGAGGAAAGGAGGCCCGTCAAGGTGGAAGATTTGCGCGCCATCAAGGGAAATGGGTTGGCATCTCCATCGCGAAGTCACGTGCAGCTACATATTGGGTGACAGCTGCGAGTAGAGGATGACCGATTTGAAAGAGGTGTAGATGAAGGTGGCTAGAGAGAATTGGGCGTTACGAGTCCATTGTAATTTTCAGAGAATTTATTTTCATCAAAAAAGCGTTGACTATACCGGCTGAATGGCTCGTCATAACCCAGTAGTAGGCTATCCATGTTCAAGGAGACGTCATGGTCTGTCTGCCTTATCCTGCCTATTATCCCCCAGATTTTAATTTTCTCAAAGTCTCGTCTAAAAGAAGACTCCATTAGAAATGCCCTCCAATCATTCAACCCGTGGGTGTCAGCTGGAAATTTCGAGTCCTGAGTGGTGTTCCGAGTATCACGCCACATCCGGGCCGCCCAGCCAGCCAGCAGCCCGTTCCGCCCCGCCGGGGGGCCAGCTCCTGCCTGTCCCAACTAATGGCCTGCAAATCTGCCTGCTGTCGCCCAAAATGGTGCCATAATGCTGCTACTCGTGCTGCCCGGAGCGAACACAGGCGTTCGCCGGGTGCGTGTGTGGTGTGATTCGCGGGTGCCGGCGCCTTGCTCGTCTGCCCATTGTGCCGCCACATGGGGGGCCAACGACACCAGGAGGCGTCGTTAGGAGTTCTGGCGAGAATTCTTGTCGCGGGCAGCGCCGTGCGTGGTTCCTAGAAACAGATCATTTGTCGGGGTGCCACGGGTTGGGAGGAGTCATGGCGAGTTCGAGTTGGGCGGCGCCGAGCAACTACAAAAAGGATGTCGAGTAGCTAACTGTATTGGTTTCTCACGATTCAGAACCAAGCCAATTCATTCATACAAAAGAACAAACTCTACTCACTTCTATCATTTCATTGCACATACGAGCCTCACCACTCACTCCTATCGTCGAGCTAGCAACTAAACGACTCTACTCTTCACGACACTTGACGACTTCTTCACCAACTCTGCCACTTCTCTTCTTCTTCATCTGTCAGGATGACGCCCGTTGCCCGCATCATCGCCCGCCGCCAGTACTCCATGATGCAATCCGTGCGAGCCGCCGGCCGCGCCATGGAGTCGCACCCGTTCGAGCGGCTGCCCAGGAAGCAAAAGCCGGCGCCGGCCAACTGGGCGGGCGACGCCAAGCGCTTCGGCGTGCAAATAGCCCTGTAAGTCGAGGCTATGCTCTCTGTATCTGTGCTCGATGCTGAGTGGTGTTTAGCTATATTCCCGGCATCAGCCTGCTGCTCGGCTGGCCGCTCCTCGCCGCCAAGGTCATGGATGGCCACGTCTAAGGTCACCAGGGTTGGTGACGAGGCAGGCATACGCTCACTTATTGAGTTCTGCAGAACTCGGGAAAAAGAGACATGCTACTTTACAAAACCCCCCTTCATTCCCTTTGTTATGCATCATTACCCCCGGCGTTTGGGCGGGTAGACTACCACCAAGGAATCTCCCTTGAGCAATACAGGAACTGCATCTCCATTTTAGCTAGCTTTCAATAAATTCAATGCCAATCGGATCCAAGCACGGCAACTGT
This sequence comes from Cordyceps fumosorosea ARSEF 2679, assembly GCF_001636725.1. NCBI lineage: Eukaryota > Fungi > Ascomycota > Sordariomycetes > Hypocreales > Cordycipitaceae > Cordyceps > Cordyceps fumosorosea. Next base: position 287,746 of record NW_017387311.1, read on the forward strand.
GCATTGCCAAACTAGAGGCAGACTTATGTGCTTCGGATACCATCCCGAGAATCTCTCGGTTCATTGTTCCACCGGACCTCGTCTCAACTTGGGCCAAGTACATCAAGATTACGCCTCCATGACACGACCTGTATTGGGCGACCTCGTTTCAATTGCCGGAGACAAGCCACTGACAGCTGTGCCCAAATCTGGCTCGCTAACAATGTTCCCCCGCATCACAAGAGGACTAGGGGCGACGATCAATCGACTATCGTCTCCCCCACACAACGCTAATCACTGAAGGTTGCACACCAGCCGCTGCCCTCTATTACCGTCTTCCGACGGTACGGGATAATTCCCATATGCCGCTAGAAAAAGCAATGGCTATAAAAAGTTGACGAGCCTTGTTTGTGCAACATCCCTCCCCTCTTCCCGCCTGACATCGATATCTCCGCACGCACGCCGTTAGACGCCGTGCCTATATACATACATCAATGACGGCGCCAGACGACACCACGATGAAGCGCGATGCCGCGCCCGACATCGAGCAGACCGAAGACGTCGCGCCGGCGCAGCACGGCCCGAACAAGATTCACGGCGTCGCCATGCCCCCGATCCTCGCCGGCCTGAGTGCGGAGGAGCGCAACACGCTAGAGCGCCATCTGCGGCGCAAGATTGACCTTCGATTGCTTCCCATGATCGTCCTCATGTACATTCTGAACTACATTGACAGGTGAGGACCGAGGTGCCTTGGAACCGTCTAGTCGTCTTCGGTAGCTGATCGTGTTCGGCAGGAACAACATTGCCGCTGCGAGGCTGGCAGGCCTGGAGGATGATCTGAAGCTTGATGCCAGCGGCACCCAGTTTTCGGTTCGCCAGTCGAGTTCTCGACGAGAACGAGCATTATATTAACAGTGTATCCGGTAGACTGCGGTCAGCATCCTCTTTGTCGGCTATATCCTCATGCAGGTCCCGTCAAATCTGCTGTTGAACAAGATGGGAAAGCCAGGCATCTATCTCCCCGTTTGTGTAAGATCACCCGTCCTTCCCTTGCCGTATTCGCATGATTGGAAGTGGCTGATGAATATTTGCATCGCTAGATGGCCATATGGGGCACCATATCAGCAGCCACGGCCGCGGTGCAGAGCTTCGGGGGTCTGCTCGCATGCCGCTTCTTCCTCGGCTTCGTCGAGGCCGCCTACTTTGTACGCAACCCTAACCTCTGCCCCAGTCCAGACTAACCACCTCGCTAACGCCATCCTACCCCTGCCGCAGCCCGGATGCCTGTACTACCTGAGCTGCTGGTACACGCGCAAGGAGCTCGGCGTGCGCACCACCTACCTGTACGCCGGCTCGCTCCTCTCCGGCGCCTTCTCCGGGCTCGTCTCCGCCGGCATCACCGGCAACCTGGACGGCGCGCGGGGCCTGCGCGCCTGGCGCTGGCTCTTCCTGATCGAGGGCGTCGTCACCGTCGCCGTCGCCTTCGCCGCGCTCCTCGTCCTGCCCAACTTCCCGCGGACCACGCCCTGGCTGCGCGAGGAGGAGGTGGCCGTGGCCGTCTGGCGGCTGGAGCACGACGTCGGCGAGGACGACTGGGTCAGCAGCCGGGAGCAGACCTTTCTCGCCGGCTTCAAGGCGGCGGTGAAGGACCCGAAGACGTGGGTCCTGGTGAGTCTTTCTTGTCAGGAGTGTGTTTCCCCTCGGGTTTCTTGGCTGACCGGATCTGTGTTGGTGAAAAGCTGGTCGTCCTGTTCGGCAACGTTTCCGCAGCGTCCATCACAAACTTCTTCCCGACGGTGGTGGCGACGCTCAAGTACTCCAAGGTGACGACGCTGCTGCTGACGGCGCCGCCGTACGTCCTCGGCGTGCTGACCACGCTGCTCAACGCGTGGCACGCGGACCGCACCGGCGAGCGCTTCTGGCACGTGTCGCTGCCGCTGTGCCTCGCCATGGCCACCTTTATCGTCTCCGCGGCCACGACCAACACCGCCGCGCGCTACGTCAGCATCATGCTCATGGTTCGTCCGTTGCCCTCCCCGGCCTCGACTTGACACGCTGACACGAGAGAGAGATAGATCCCCGGGCTGTACAGCGGATACACGACGGCGCTGGCCTGGATCAGCAACACGCTGCCGCGCCCGCCGGCGAAGCGCGCCGCGGCGCTGGCCTTCATCAACGCCGCGTCCAACGCGCCGGCCATCTACACGAGCTACCTGTACCCGTCGTCGGCGGCGCCGCGCTACGAGGCCGCGTTCGTCCACAACTGCCTGATGGCGGCCATGTCGGTCGTCGCGGCGGGCGTGCTGCGGACGATGCTGGCGAGGCTGAACAGGAAGTTGGACGCCGGCGAGAGCGAGGAGGACGCGCTGGACGCCGCGCCGGGCGAGGCCGCGCAGCACGGGTTCCGGTTCTTGCTATAAGTGGGCAAGCCGACGAGGCTGGAACAATGATGCGGCCGAGTTTGAGGATTTGCAGTGGTAATGTGGGTAACAGGCTCGAGTACTTTTATACTACTTTTTCTTTTCCTTCACATTCTTTCGCAGTTGACTTGATTGCGTCGTTTGATAGACGGGACCGTTGATGTCAGCTGACACGGTGGCGGTGACATGTTGCGCCCACCATGGACTCTGAAGAAATGGATTTGTCCAATTGAACAGTTGTTTTATTCAGCTGCTGGTGAATGCATTGTGGCGGACGCACGGGAAGCACCGCCAATGCTACTTAGGGCAAGCTAAAAGATGACTTGCATGCAGGATGCAGCATGGTGGTTAATAAGATGAGACTGGGGGCTATTCACTCGACTAAGGAGTTACGAAGACTTTGCGAATAGTAGCAAGGCCGCCACACTGGCCGGTGTATAACGAATAACTGCGGCCTTGAGAATCCTCTGATTCATTGCCCGTTCCTGCAAACTCTCCCTCTCTCTGGCCTGTACGAACGTGCTTGGCAGGTGGACACAATAATACGATGACCTGTAAATTTTCGTACTCACTGTAGCGCCAAGTTTCCGACGTGTTTCAGCCGCAGCGTGTATGGCCCACGGCGGGATTCACTCATTCGATAGCAAAGCGGGACAGAATCGGCATGCCGCTGTCAATGGTTTCGGCGCACGTTTCACCGCAAACGCAGCGTGCATGACATTGACATCTACAAGTCATGAGCTGGGCGGTCGACTGGCAGAGGGCTTTACTGGTATAAGACAGAGTTGCAGGAACAAGTTGCCCGCCCCTCAAGCCAGAAGCGGGTACTCTGCCGGGGCTCGCCCAGCTGGCCGGCCGCTCGAAGGCAGGCCGAGGAAGCTGAAAAGTATGGATGGGCATTCTGCTCCGAGGGTCTGTGCCGCTGAGGAAACAAGTCGGCCGATTGCCAAGATGCAAGTTGCAAGTTGGGAAGTTGGTGAAGCTAGTTGGCAGTAGCTTCGCGTATCCGCGTGGGAAGAGCGGCTGGCGCAACGCTAGACTCCGCCTTAATCTTAAATGATGCCAGGGGACGGACGGGTTGGATAGGCCAGAGGGGGAGGATTTGTTCAATGTCTGACGCGAAGAAGTTACTGGAACTAGTTGAAGGAAGAGGTGGGTGCTGTGGAAGCATGTTGAAACCAACTTGGGCAACTGGTCAGCAGACAACGTGGTTGGAGTTTCGGAGCTACAGATTACCCACGACAACGTTCTCAAAGGCCATGGTCAAGAGGTCGTGGGTATGAGTGAGACTGGTGAACAGGGCGGCGGAGTAATGATTGGCACGGACCGCAGCATATCGGGAGTGCATGGGCAACAAGCGAGCGGGTATGAAGAGATGATGGTGGATTCGGTTCTGGTAGTGTGATAGAGGAGCATTGACTCCATTGGAGTATTCGTAATAAATGCAATAATATCATGGCAATGCGTCCAAGAGCATGTTCAATGTGAGAGGTGAAAGAAAGGGTTAGCAGAGCCACACAATGCCATTGTGATAATCTGGCAGGAATGAAAACGCCACTGCAGGCTGTGCATACAGTCAAGACAACCAATGGTCGTACGAACATAGAAGCGCAGTGGAAATGCAATAGTTACGTGCATTATGTGCATTTTGATATGATAACACATGGCAGATCGAACATCCGCCCGAGCTGGGGTTGTGCAGGGAAGGTTCTTTTCTCCGGATCAGCCAGCTGTTGTATTAATAGTATCAAGTCATTCCGGAAGCAAGTTGGCAAGTTGAGACGGCGTGAAGAGAAAAGCCTGTTTTACGAAGTAAGGCGGCCTTTGGTCGTGTTTAGGGTGCGCCACAGGATATGATGAGCGCACCGCCACTTACGCGATGTTGCGGTATGAGGAGGAGTAAAGAGGGACAGAGACAGAGGCTGCTCATATTCTCGAAAAATTGGTAGATAGACGCGCGACAAATTCATGGCAAAAATTTTGTCATGTCTCAATAAAAAATAATGAGGATCGTGTCTGCTGGAAACGATGACGCTGGGAAGACGCGAGGTACCTGCAAGTCTGCTTCGAGGTACATGAGGGGCCAGCAGGCTGGGAGGCTTGTCTGTAGGGGAGGGGCTTTTAATATTAGGCTGAGGTACATACATACTGTACTGTACATACATACATTTACCAGTGCCTGTTTATACTTTTAGTAGCCTTCAAACCAGCTGCCACCCCTGTCCAGCCCTTTAATTGGAAGCAGGTACCTCTCCTAGCGGCCCCAAGTACCTGCCCATCTGTCTTGCCCTGCTCCCTGTTCTGCCCTTTGATTGATTGACCCTTTGACCAGCCAGCCTCTGAACTTTCTTTGTCCCTCCCCATTCTCCCATTCCATTTCCCTGCCACACCCCCCCAGATCGTCAGTAATCTCACTGCACCCCGTCCGACTCTTCTCTTTTGCTTCAGCATCCTCGCCTCTTTTGCTGAATTTTTTTTTCTGGCCTCGGAATCGCCATATCTCGACGTTGTGTGCAGCCAACTCCGGCATTGGCTTCTCGGTTTCCTCGTCTTGCGTTCGTTGGCAGAGCCCGTTGCTGTGCCAGTCCTCCAACCGCCGCCCGCAAACCCAGCCACACGCACGCCAGTCGGCAGCCGACAGCACAGGAGCCCAAAAGCCGAACAACAGAAAAAAACCTCGTGCTGCGATTAAATTGCGCGCCGAAAATCGATCCATCCGACATCGTCACCTTCGATTTCTTCCATAACGTTTCAGACGCCTGCGCAAGACCAACCTTGATTCCACGACAGCCACCCCCCGATTTCCTCGACGGCGCGCGTCTCGCCGTTGGCCCCGGCTCCGCAAACAGACCGCTTGCGTCCCCGACCGCGAGCCTTCCACACAAAGCCTACGCACCGTCCCTCATTGGATCGCGGGGAAAGTGTCGATTGTCGCTTCTCGAAAAGACTGCGGGCTGCTGATCTCTTCCTATCAAACTCCCCCGATTGTCTGCAGTCACAATGGGCTCAACCGACTTTGGCAACTTCAACGTATGCGAGCCCCTCCTCTCTCAAGTACTCTCTATCCGCCACATGTTTGCTAACCCGTGCCCAACAGAACTTCTGCAGAGATTCCACTCTGCCAGTCTGCAACGTACTTGCGCATCACTTCCCAGTCTCCGCTCGCAAAATGCTAACATGCCCCAGCTTCTCACAAACAACCGCAACCAAACAGGACCATGGGGCGGCTGCGAACTCACTGGCATTCCCCTCAGTGGAGGCCGACACCTCGGTAACCTTGGATCCATCATCCTTGCTGCTATTGCCATCCTCACATCCATCTTTTTGGTGCTCAAGTCAGACAAGAAGAAGGCTGCTGTTGGCCGAAGGTATGCAAAGACTTGTCCTTATCAAGCTGCTCCTAGACACTAACACACAGTGCAGGGAAATGCAATTGTTCCTTGTTGGCTACATCATAATTAGCATTTGCGAAATCTTCTCCGTCGGCGAGTTCCCGCTCTCTGGCAAAGTCCGCGTCGTAGGTTGCTTCAGCCGCCCCAACTTCCCACCATCTAACCTTCTTGCAGGCGTTTAGCGCAATTCACATCGGCATGATTATTGCAACGACCTGGATCCTAATGCTCAATGCCGTAATTGGCTACCAATTGATCGACGACGGCACCGCGCTTTCTATCGGACTAGTCCTTGCATCCGCCGCCGCCTTCTTCATCGGCACCGGGTACATTGCTCTCGACACGGGACTAAGCTTTACGGGATTCTGGGACTCGAGTTACGCCCTGCCCAACCGCAACATTGCTCTCTACGTGCTCTACCAGCTTGTTCCCCTCATTTTCCTCGTTGCTTTCTACGTTCTCGAGGCCATCCTCGTCCTCCGCATCCTGGGCGAGATTCGCCCAATGATCTACCTGACAGGTGCTGCTGTCTTGTTCGCCATTGGGCAGGTTTTCAATTACACCGTGTCATCGCACATTTGCAATGGAACCCACGGCAAAATCGACGGTGCCCTATTCCAAACCCTATTCACTCTGTTGTCCGTTGTTGGTGTCTGGGCCTTTTGGTCTAGCATCACCGAGGATGACTGGTCAAATCAGGAGGGCCCATACCCTTAATCTGCCCCGATGCTTGTGGAATGCTTAAGATCATTTCCTTTCTTTTTCACTTAACGGCGTTATTTCTCGGAGGAGCTGTTGCTCACTGCATTTCTGACTAATTTTACTTCACCCCCATGCCAGATTCCTCCACGAGCGCTTTCCCGGCAGCGAGGACACCACAACCAAACGGCGCAAAATCCCCGGCGCCAATCACCTCTAATTCCTAACTAGTGGTTCTCTCTGCGAGAGAGGATGCAAGGCGCAAACAACCCCACCCTTGGCCGCTCTCAATTGCCGGTCCACCTTGGGCGAACCAGTTTGGTTATGACTTGCGGAAGCTTGCTTTGCATATGACTGAAGTGGTCTGTTTTCTGATTACGACGGACACGTATTTTTATGGGAAGAAAAAGCAAGACGTGACGTGGAGGACGGAGATATTTGTTCACTTCTAAGACTAACGCGCTGATGAACCAGCTGCTGTATTGATTTATACGTTTTCGTAGTATACCCCAGATGCAATTAATGCTTATCTAGCTTAGCAATTAATACTATTGCTTAAATGTACTTCCTTTTTTTTTTTCGATGTCTATCAAAATGAATTGAGTGTAAAACTTTTTGAACAATAATGGAAGCTGTCATCGACGCTGTAATGCTGTGGCTCTGACTGGTGAGTGAAGGTTGTGGGGAATTTTTAGGTGATGCAAGGCAGGTTCAAGGCTAGAGCTTTCTAGGTACCTGTGCACATTCACATTCACGTTCAACACGTCACGACTTGCCTCTTGCCAAGCAGGACTCGTTCCTCGCACAGAAGCACACAAGGCCTGAGAGCCTCCTCAATCTCGTCAAGCTTCTTCGTTTACTTTTGTTTGCACTGCTAGGGGGTCAACAGGCAACATGGCCGATTCCGACGGCGAGTTTGTCGCCGACAACGTGTCGGACGACATGATGGACCACACGATCGAAGACGAAGACGATGATGACGACCACTACAATGGCTCTGGCGCCGGCGACCGACCCTCAAAATCTGGCGGTGCCTCGGGCAGCGGACGACCGAAGCGTCGAAAAAAGGACGGCGGCGGCGGCGGCGGCAAGAAGAAGAAGAAGACGTCCGCGCAGGCATGGGAGCAGTCGAGGCGGACGTGGGAAACGGACCTACCCGAGGAGGGCGAGGACGGGACGCTGGACCTGACGACGCTGGCGGCGGAGGAGCGGCGTCGGCGATTGCGCGCCAGGGACGCGACGCCCCTGCAGCGCGGCATCATCCGGCACCTGGTGCTGGTGCTGGACATGTCCTTCGCCATGGCGGACAAGGACATGCTGCCGACGCGGCACCGCCTGGCGCTGCGCTGCGCGGCCGCGTTTGTGCGCGAGTTTTTCGAGCAGAACCCGATCTCGCAGCTGGCCGTCGTGGGCATGCGCGACGGCGTCGCGGTGCGGATCAGCGACCTCGGCGGCGATCCGGCCGAGCACCTCGAGCGCCTCCGCGAGCTCGAGGGCCAGGATCCCCAGGGGAACCCGAGTCTGCAGAACGCGCTGGAAATGTGCCGCGGTGCGCTGTTGTACGTGTCATGGTTCCTCGGCTGGAAGATATTTGTACAAGTACACTTGGGCTAACAGTCTTTGTGACATCCTTTTTTTTGTAGCCACGCACCTTCACACGGCACAAGAGAGGTGCTCATCGTCTACGGAGCCCTACTGTCGAGCGACCCCGGCGACATCTACGATACGATGACGAGCCTCGTCCGCGACCGGATCCGCGTGTCGGTCATCGGGCTGTCGGCGCACCTGTCGGTGTGCGCGGAGCTATGCGCGCGGACCAACGCCACGGGCGACAGCGAAGCGTCGAGGTACTACAATGTCGCCACCGACGAGGTGCACTTCCGAGAGCTGCTGCTCGCCGCGACGACGCCGCCGCCGGTGGCGCCCGCCGCTGTCGCCACGGAGGAGGAGGGCGCGGGTGCGGCCAGCCTGCTGATGATGGGCTTCCCCTCGCGCGTGCTTGCGCCGGGCGGCGCGGCCAGCTACTGCGCGTGCCACAACCGGCCGTGCCGCGAGGGCTTCCTGTGCACCCGCTGCGGCAGCCGCGTGTGTCGGCTGCCGGCCGAGGGTCCCGCGTGCAGCCTCACGCTGATCCTGTCGACTCACCTCGCGCGCTCGTACCACCACCTCTTCCCGCTCCGCAACTGGGTCGAAGTATCGTGGGCGGACGCGGCGCGGTCGGTCGCGTGCTTCGCCTGCCAGTGCCCGTTTCCCGTGCCGCCACCGTCAGCCCTGACCGTGAACGGGGAGGAGGAGGAAGGTGGGGGGAGGAAGACGAAGGCGCCAAAGGGAGTGAGTGAGAGTGCGCGGTACGCGTGTGAGGTGTGCGGGAATCACTTTTGCATCGATTGCGACGTGTACGCGCACGAGGTCATTCACAACTGCCCGGGGTGTCAGAGCAACGTGCAGCAGCAGCAGGAGGAGCCGGCTCAGGCGAATGGGAATGGGAACGGCCTGAGTAATGGACACGCCAACGGCGCAATGGTGGTCGATGCGTAGTCGGGCTTGGACCGACTGAGGGTGTGATACTGGGAGCATATGAGCGTGGAGTTTCGAAACAGACACCGGTCAAAAGCAAGGCCATGCTACGGGGTTTGCCTCTGGGTTGCAAGTTTTATGGGTTTTGCACAAGTCTTCAGCATAAGTATAGGCGTATACACGGTGTAAAGTACAGGTCACTCGTCATCGGAGTTTGAGTGCGTTTCTCAACTTTTGAATTCATTTCATTTTTTCCTTCATTAGTGGAAGCAAAGAGTCACTCATGATCAGGAGTTTGATTGTATTGTAACTTTTTCAATTCATTTCTTTTTTTTTGATTCATTAGTGGAAGCAAAGAGGGTTGACAAAAGTCGTAGCTCATAAAATGGAGCTGCAAAGAGCGGAAACCAGCTATGTATATACGGTGCAAATGCTATAAGAGTGTACATGATGAAGAGGGTGCTAACAGCCAAGGTAAATGAGGTCCGCCGAGAACGTTGAGCCGTTGTCGGCAACGAGGCAACAGCAAATCAAAATGGAAACGACGAAACATGTCAATTGCGGGGGAGGGGAAGACCATGCAAGCAGCAGCACTTGCTTGCTTTACAGGTTGCCGCGCTCGGCCTGCTCGCGCTCAATAGCCTCAAAGAGGCTCTTGAAGTTGCCGGCGCCGAAGCCCTCAAAGTCATTGCGCTGGATGATCTCGATGAAGACGGTCGGGCGGTCCATCAGCGGCTTCGTGAACAGCTGCAGCAGGTACCCGCCCTCGTCGTAGTCGATCAGGATGTTGAGCCGCTGGATCGTGTCCAAGTCCTCGCGCAGTTCCCAGTTGCGCTTCTCCGTCTTGAGGCGGTGGCGCATCGTGTCGTAGTACGTCTGCGGCACGTTGATGAACTCGACACCGCGGGCTCGCAGCGCCGTCACGGAAGTGATGATGTCGCGGGTGAGGAGGGCAATGTGCTGGACGCCGGCGCCCGAGTTGAAGACGACGTACTCCTCAATCTGCGACTTCTTCTTGCCGGGGGCGGGCTCGTTGATGGGCATCTTGACGAGGTTGTTGGGGGAGGCCATGACGATGGAGGAGAGCGCGGAGAACTCGGTGCTGATCTGGTTGTCGTCGACGGACCAGAAGCGGTGGAAGGACAGCGCGGACTCGTAGAAGCGGCAGGCGGCGTTCATCTCGTCCCAGTCCTGGTTGCCGACGCAGTGGTCGATGCGCGCCAGCGGCACCACGGGCAGGTCCACCGCCGCCGTGCTCGGCTTGCCGGCGCGGAAGCCCGGCATGAAGATCCCCGCGTACCCCGGCGAGCGCGCAATCAGCGTGTGCGTGGTGTCGCCGTACGTGCGGATGACCGCCGTGGTGACGGAGCCGTGCTCGTCGCTGACGGTCCGCGGTGGCTGGACGGCGTCGGCGCCGCCCTTGACGGCGCTGTCGTAGACGGCGGCGACGTCGTCGACCTCGAAGGCGACGTCCTTGACGGCGTCGCCGTGGCGCTCCATGTGGGCGTAGACGTCGGCGAGCAGGCGGCGCTCGTCAGCGGCGATGGGCTCGTCGGCGGGCAGGTGGGCGGCGGAGCGCAGCGGCGAGGTGAAGACGAAGCGCACGGCGCCGTTGGAGACGACGTACGAGGCAAAGTAGCGCGAGCCCGTCTCCAGCCCGCGGTAGGCCTCGACGTGGAAGCCGAAGAGCGTGGTGTAGTACGAGGCCGCCTGCTTGGCGTTGCCCACCCACCAGGTGACGTGGTCGTAGCCGGTGAAGTTGGCGACGGGCGCGGCGGCGTCGGCGGGACGCTCGAGTGTGGCGATGGCGGAGGGAGCCATTGTGTGTGTGAGTGTGAGTGTGAGAGTGTGTGTGTGTGAGAGAGAGAGAGAGTGTGTGTGTGTGTGAGTGTGTGTGAGTGTGTGTGAGGTGGTGGTGGTGAGGGTTGATGAGGGTGAGGTGAAGATGTATTATTGGTATGGGTGTGATGCAATCGCCGTGGTCTGGGTCTGCTTTCGAGATGGATACAGACAGATTGAAGATGGACAGGGTTCACAATATTCAAAGACAAAAAGACAGAAAAGACAGAAACGATTTAGTGTCGACGGGGGGCTCAAACATGTTTATAAAGTTCCCCCAAGGGAGCGAGGTCATGGGTCGGTCGGCTTTACTGGGGGAGGCGGAGGGGGTGGGAAGGTGTGTCAGGCTATTTTGTGTAAATCTTATTCGTCTTCTGCTAACCCGGCTTACGTTGCTAGGCTTTCCTTTTCCGAAGTTTCTCTGAGCGGCAAAAGGATATGCGCATACCAGCCTTGTTGGTGATGGGTGGGTGGCCGTGTGACACTGAACATCCGCCGCCGCCGTGAAAGCCGCGCCGGAAATGCCCCGCGCCGTCCGGGCTAGTCCTGGCCACTGAGCCGCACCTCTCGATGGCGTTCCGCACTGGTGGATGCTCATGTGACGGCTCTCGACGGCCATTTCAATGCATTTGTTCAACATATTTTTTTTCCCCAGCAGATGACGCGGATTTTACGATATTTTGCATTTTTATTCCCCAGCGATGTCCAACGCCCCCTGTACTTGTGTTACTTGCCTGTGTTACTTGCCTGTATGCAGCACCTCTTCGTTCCCCTGCCTGAAAACGACCGTTGGTGGGGAAACAAAGCAGCGTCGGTCAGTGTCTCATCCGCATGCGCCACGTTGGTTGTTGGTTTAATGAAGGTCATTTTAAACACGGCAATTCCTAATTCGTAGATGTGAGTGAGTACAAAGTAATCTTTGTACTCGTATATTTTGAAGAAACCAGAGCCAGCATCGCCAATCCGCCACCACATTCGCAAAGCCGCCGATTGGCGGGCCCCATCGCCATCGAGAACCTGGGGCCAAATCGCGGAACCTGCGCGCACTCAGCCATAACCCGGCGCTAATTCTACAGAGTTTTGGCCATGAAAATGAAGAGGTCGCCTCCGTCCAAAGCCGCGCCTTGCCGTCCCCAATTTTGTTAACTCGATTTGACAGCCGCTGCCTTCGATTCTCCACAATTGCTGCTCTGCACACTTGCTCTTCAATTGTTGTGCGACCTGCAGGAGCAATGGCGAAACTGTTTCAGGGTTTTCAGTATATGAATAAATATTTATATATATATCGTTAAAAATAGTCTCAGCTTGCTCGCCCTGTGCGTACCGGGTGTAGACCGGTTAGAGCTGACGGCGGTTTCCTGCGCGCGGCACCAGCCGAGCTACGCAGCTGGCAGAAACAAAGACGGAATAACAGCCTCTGAATACCGAATTCCCTCGGTCATTGAGTTTTTTTTTTTTTTTTTTT
>NW_017387311.1:300075-394451 GCF_001636725.1 Cordyceps fumosorosea ARSEF 2679
TTTTTTTTTTTTTTTTTAACTTGATAAGCAATGAATTTGATGCCGTTTCGAATCTACAGCCGCCCATGTCGTCTGTTTGCACCGTAACCGCACATGTGCGTGTGCCCACACCAGGAATATCTTACGCTTTGTACCAGGCAGGAAACCAGTGTCCAAGAATGCTGGAAATGTACCACAGAAGCCAGTCCTTCTATTTTGCCAAACTGTTGTACCAATGCGAGTCCGACTACAATTTTTGGCGGGAGAGGCCAACCACGGCCACAGCCACACCTTGGAGCTACAAAGTCCGTCCCTCTTAGACGCTATATGACGGAGAGGCGCCGAGTACGAGTCTCTAAAGATGAAGCTCTGTTTCACCGAGGCAGTCGTGCCCGTTTAGAACATCAAGGCACAGCGACTTCTGGCACTTACACGAACTCAGTGATGCAGACGTAGACAATATCGCAGTCTAAGAGGACGGCGGGGAGAGTATGCCGTGGTTAGCCGTTAGCGGCAAGTCTTTACACAGATCAATGCGACGAATTACTGATGCAAAGTGCAGCATATCAAAGATCGGTCAATGAAGAATTCAATGATTCTCGATTGATTTGAGGCGTATTCAACATCCTTAATTTGGTATACAAGCATGGAGAGGTTGAAAAGGAAATCGCGGAACTGTTCTCCATGGCGCCGCATGCCGAGCCCCGCGCCATGACGGAAGTAAGTGGGGTGGCGGCGAGCGGTTCAAGGGAACTCAAGTGCTTCCAGACTTCGCCTTCCAGAGCCGATATATAAGCACACAGGACACACGATTTTCTAGCCAACAAAGTTTCGCAACTTGTCCATACATATTCGCAGAATATCCTCCCCCTGACATTGACTCGCGCCTGCACACAAATACACACACACCCGTCATGGCTGCCCACGTCGACCTCTCCCAGCGGGACATGAACGTCCTCGAGAAGATGCGCGACCCCGACTTCAACCCGGCCGCCAGCCTCATTCTCGACGAGCGCCTCCCGCGCGACCCGCACCTCACCGACCCGGACGTCTACGAGCGGACCGCCGCGCGCGAGCGCACCATCGTCGCCTCGCTGCAGGCGCTGGAGGCCGAGCTCGCGCAGTCGCAGGACCTCGACGCCGACGAGCGCGCCGTCGCCGGGTACCGGGAGGCCGTCGCGCAGCTCAGCGCACTCGTCGACGAGCACCCGCGGTACGCGAGCGCCCGCAACAACCGCGCTCAGGCCGCCCGCCGCCTCTACGGCGACCTGATGCTTCTCGACGTCACCACCACCAGCAGCGGCGGCGCCGCGCTGCCGCTCATCCTGACGCCCCGGCGCGAGGAGAAGCGCGAGGCGGCGGCGCGCGCGCTCGAGGACCTGGAGCGGTCCATCGCGCTGCTCACGCCCGCCGCGCCCAGCGCGGCGCCATTTACCTGCAGACGGGCCGGGCGCTGGCAGCCGGCGGCGGTCGCGTGCTCGACGTGGACCCGGCGCGTCGCGAGGCGTCTTGGTCCGCGCACCGCTTCCAGGAGGCTGCTTCGCACGACCTCGCCCTCGGCGGCCGCTACGGCAACGACATCGCCAAGAACCTCGCCGTCAGCGTCAACCCGACCGCCAAGCTCTGCGGCCAGATCGTACGCGAGGCCATGCGCAAGGAGTACGGCCCTGGCTTCATGCCGCCCGAGCCGGAGGAGTAGAGAGACGGAGCTTCTGCGTCGCTCTTACGGCAGCTTTGCTTTGAACTTGGGCTCCCTGCATTGTTTTCTCCGATATGCTTTGATTTTGGGTTCCGCGAAGAAATGGGGGGTATCATGATGGTATTATTATACAGTAGCTACTAGCATTGAGAGGACAGGATAGCATAATGGCGTTCTGGGTCGGCTTATGACACATTTTATGAGGCCGGTGCTGATTTGAGCCCGAGTCGTCTATACAAAACAAGTTAGTGTATTATATAGAAATGAGAAAACGAATTCATAATATGATTGACGCGCACCGTAGACCTGTTTGGATGGTTTGGCTCGTGGTGTTGCCCTTGGCCTCCTCCTCACGGTGGATGCGCAGCCCGGCCGCAGATAAGCCAATGACGAGCGCAAAGATGGGGTCGGCGACCCTCGAGATGATGTATGTCGGTGCGGGCATCTTGGTAACCAGCAGATAACTATCACACGAATTGACTGAGTGGCTGTTGCATGCAAGGAGTTGAGCCAAGTAGCCGGATGGGATGAATGAGACTGATGACTAAGAATCATTCTCCAAAATTCAACATCACGTGGGGTCACCATACCCAGGCCGCACATTGTGACCAGTAATTCACGTGACTGGGCACGCTCGCTTGGGACGCCAGCCCACAAACCCCAAAAAAATTTACGCAGCCCAAATTTACTGTATCACGGCTGTGCGTCCCAAAGTGTGTCTTTTGAAAAACCTCTAATTCACACACCACACACCCCCCGACAAAATGAAGTTCCTCAAGGTCGGCCGTGTCGCCATCATCACCCGAGGCCGCTATGCCGGCAAGAAGGTACGGCTTTTTCTTTACTGATTGCGAGACTTCGTCGTCGTCATTTGCTGGGTTCGCCATCAGAGAGTGAGGGACGTTCGTCGCCATAAGATTCGGCAAGGGTTGTTCAGAAAACGGTCCAACGAGAAGCAACGAAGAGAGACAAGGCTGCCACGATGTTGCGCATACGAATTGGCATTCGAATCTTGCCATCGAATACACTGCCGACTACCGAATTATTGAGCTAGCGCGAGGGCATGAACCTATTCGGTACTCGCCATCAACGAACGACTTATCCTGGGCTCTGTTGCAAAGCACTTTAACTGCAACCACGATGCTCCGATTCTGCAAAGCGAAATGCTCAACAAACACCCCAGACGACTCTTCCAAACATCGCATGGCAGCTACTCTCTAGAATTGGACCGTTGGACCGTTTGGACATTCCAACGACCCCGAACCTGGCATACGACACCCCTCTCACGCCTGAACCCACGACTGCCCGACACGAAGTCCCTCCCCTCTACCGCCCAAACCTCAAATCCCATACTAACTCACGCACCTCCAGGTTGTCATCATCCAGCCCGTCGACAACGGCAACAAGCCCCACCCCTTCGGCCACGCCGTCGTCGCCGGCATCGAGCGCTACCCCTCCAAGATCACCCGCCGCATGTCCAAGGCCCGTCAGGAGAAGCGCTCGAAGGTTAAGCCCTTTATTAAGGTCATTAACTACAACCACCTGATGCCCACCCGCTACACGCTGGAGCTCGAGGGCCTCAAGGGCTCCGTCACCGCCGACACCTTCAAGGAGGTCTCCCACCGCGAGGAGGCCAAGAAGACGGTCAAGAAGGCGCTCGAGGAGCGCTACACCAGCGGCAAGAACCGTTGGTTCTTCACCCCCTTGAGTACGTCCCCCCCCTTGTTTTTCTTTGCCTCGCTTCGCTCGACGTTGGGCGATGAACGGGAAAGATTGCGAATATTCAGAGAATTTGTTGTTTGCTAACCGGGCTCTTCTCTATAGGATTCTAAACTAGTCGTTTTCTCCATTACGGTCATGGGAGTTGGCGGGATGTAAAGAGCATTCGAATGGCACTTGAGGTACCCAGGGGTTTTCTTTTATAAACGGGCTTCATGTGAACAAAAAAATTCGTCCAAACTACACACACAAAAATTTTAACACGACACCAAAACAAATGATAACGTCCCATGTCTTGAACGTGCTGTGATGAGATGTGGTTCACTCTTGTGTCAAATCAAGCGGACGAGAACGGGGAAGAAACGACGAGATAGACGTATGGTGTTATCTCTTCTCTTTCTTTTTAGGTTGGACTTGATTCTGGCCTGGATGATGACATGAAATGAAATGAAAGGAAATTCATTGATTTGCTTGCCGTCGTGATGATCGACGTTGGCGTCGATCAAAGGGCGCCTGTCGCAGCTTGACGGGCAGAACTCCTCCTTGAGACGCCTATTAATAGTCGAAGAGACGAAACAATCCGACCAAAAGTGTCAAAATCATTTATACATTTCTCTATTGTGAAACGCCGTCTAAAATACATGTGGGCCAAGTCCTTCTCTCTGGAGTTCCTGTTTTATCTTCATTTCGTGGGTCTCCGGATCCGTGAGGCTCTTGAACGCCGTTGGTGCGTCCTGGTGAGCTGCTCTCGCGTCGTACGTCTGGCTTGAATAATTATACTGATAGACGGGTTCCTGAGATGACATTTATCCTCTGCTCTGTTCAATTGTCTCGTCCAGATTGTGGACTGTATTGATTGCGGTGCCGAGACTCCACCGCCAACTCGCTCCAGGGCAAGATGTTACAAAGCCATGATGAAAGGAAATGCACAAAGAGGCCCGCTGTCGCTTCATGACGGCGGTTAAAAATGAAGGGCTACATCTTGTGCTAACGCTTTGTGACCAACTTAGTTGGCATCGGTCTTGCCCATCTTGCTAGTGACGTCGGCAACGACCCTGGAGGGGTCGTATGAGGGGGCGAAACCGGTAAATAATAGGGCAACGATGAAGAAGATCATGACAATAATGCTGAGCTTGCGCAGAACGGGCTTGCGAGCACCGAACTCGGCCCAGTGGCGAGAAGCCTCACCAACGTAGCCCTTGATCTGGTCGTAGCCGAGCTTGTAGTAGACCATGCCACCAAGAGCAATGGAGTAACCGAAGAACTGCAGGGGAGTGACGGGGGTGCCCCAGATCATCATGGAGGCAACGACGAGCATAATGTCCTTCAGGACACCGCAGAGCGTCAGGACGACAGCGGAGGTCTTGCCAATCTGAGCAGGCTCTGTTAGTAGAAGCGCGGCACGGAGATGCCGAGGATGAACTCACAAGGAAAACAACAGAGACGTTGAGCATGAAGGCGCAGAGACCGTTGAGGAAGAAGGTGAAGAGACCAACGTGGTAGACCTCAGCCATGCTAACCTTGGGAACCTCCCAGAACAGAGCAACGAGACCGTTCATGGCAGCGCAAACGGGGGCGAAGTAGTAGAGGGAGACAAGAGGGTCCATCTTGAAGTCGGCAGAACTCAAAAGGCGCTGGACCATGGTAAGACGGAGGGCTTCAAACAGAATACCAGCCATCTGGAAGAGGAAGCCGACGAGAACAAAGTCAATTTCACCAAATGATGCGATAATGACACCGACGACAATGGCGGAAACGTTGAGGAACTGCTTGATGTTGGGCTGGGAGACACCAAGGCACCAGCCGGCGAGGAGAACGGCGACGGGCGTGGTGGCCTTGAGCATCTGGATAAAGGCGACAGACAGGTAGAGGTAGGTCAGGTTACCGCAAATCAAGCTCAAGCTGAAGAAGAGACCGATGGGGACGACGGCACGGAGGTAGACGCGGCCGGTCATCTTGACATTTTTGCGACCATCGAGGACGGTGGTCCAGCGGGCGAGGGCTTGGGTGACAACGGTCGCAAAGACCAAGTGGTAGGTGGTGAGGATTACGGGGTAGCCTAGAGTATTGTTAGAGTCGTCGAGTGTCGTGAGCTGCATCGCGATTGCAAGGAGACGTACGAAACTTGAGAGTATCAAGAATCCACTTGTTGAAGAGGATCACGGAGGACGAGAAGCCAATCCAGATGCTGTAATGTGTTAGCCTTTGTATCCGGGGCGGTGGCAGCAGCAACCAGCACGCAGCATCAACGTACATGACATAGAGAGCCGGGTGAATGCCTGCGTTGGCAGGCTGAGGCTTCTCGGCGGCAGGGTTGACGGTAGGGAGGACCTGCGCGGCGTTGCGAGGCGCATCGTCCGACACGCGCACCTTGTCTTCGGTAGACATGCTGAAGTTGTTTTGTAGGATCGTAGTATAAGTGAATTCGTATGAGGATCAAGCTGTCGCAGTCGCTACTATCGCAACGGCGCGAGGATGGGTATCGTGATTCAGTTGGCTGGTTGGCGCAAATGTCGAAGGGGTGGAGGGATAGATGGGGGGGATTGGGCACGGGGGCAGCACAACGATAGGGGTTAGTAGAGAGCGTTGTGGGATTTCATGGAATTAGAAGAATAGAGAGGTAAAGTGGAGGGATTCCGAGGATAGGAACACGAAGAGAAAGAGTGAAGAATAGAAGAAAGAGAAGAGGTAGAACGGTTGTACATAGAAGAGGAAGCGCCTTTGATGGTGGGAGGGTACCTGTGGGGGCTGCGAGGATGGAGAGAGAGGCGGAAGAAAAAAAATAATGGTTCGCGGCCTCCTTGCGATAGATAGCTGAAGCGAAAGCGGGCGACGCCACAGTAGAAAAGTGAGACTGGTACGTAGTGGCTGTAATGGTTGGTACATAGGCTGCTGCTGTTCTCTGCCAGCCGGGGCAAAGGCAGAGTGGCAGTGGCAGTGGCAGTGGCAGAGGGAATGAGGTTGCGTTTTACAGGGGGCGTAGCTCCAGATGGGGGCCCTTGCAGCGGGAATTAGCGAGAGTGAAGCGATTTTCAGTGGTGTTTATGCCACTAAGGGCCCGGAAGTTGCACCACTCCATCTTCAGCACGCAGCGGGCGCTAATTTTTACCAAGGCCGGGCGAGGTATGTATGTGGCGCGACACGATAAGACGAAAGCGTTTTTCGCTAATAACTCACGTATGTGGATAGTACCATTCTGTTTCATTTTATTTTATCTTTGATAGAGTCTGTACTCCGTGCCTTTCCTACCTTTAATCGCCTTCATCCTGGGTCTTCTGCAAGCGACGGGTGGCAGTTTCAGCAAACAGGATGAACGACCCACCGCCGTTGCTCGTCTTTCTCTCACGCTCTCCTCTCCTTTCTTAATATAAGTTACACGGCATGACGGTTTGCTGCTTTGTTCCCCTCCCTAATATTGATAGTCGACGGGGAGTTGTCGCCAGTTGGCGGGTCGGTGACGCGTAAGAGGCGGCGATCATGTTGTGGGCTTGTGTGCTGAATGGCCAAACGACCGCATGGCATCAAGATGTCAAGGCATTTCTCCTATTCTGACTCGCATGCACACTGCAGTCTGGCAGTGCTAGTTGGGCATATATTGAAACAGAACAAACACAGTCGACGCTTCTCTGCGGAGGAGGGGAGCCGCTTTCAGACCAAGCCTGTTTCCTGCACGTTGATGTTCTCGTCATCTGCTGGTCTGTATGTCCTTGCTTTCCCCTGTAAAAAGGGGCATTGCAGGGGACGTTATAGCGTGATGACAGGGGGGAAACAGCCATCGGATAGCGGGGCCGCACAAAGATGAGCAATTGTATGTCGCACTCAGTAGCACCAACAATCAGGTAAGAAAAACTTGCTCCCGACGAATCAAGTCGCCCACGTTGGAGCGTGATACGCCCAAGTCGAAGGCGTAATTGGCCTCTGCTCGAGATAAAAAAGGAGAATTTAAAATTCCAAGGCAGTGCAAACTGGCGATCGAGATGCTCATAATTTTACATGAATTTTTAAGATGGTCGACTCCTTTTTTTTGAACCTCTCGCCATCCACACGTTGGCATCATTCTTCGATTCCGTCCTTTGAACCCTGAACACGCTTGGCCCTTGGCCGCCTTCGTCTTCTCCTCGTCTTTCGATAGCGCTGTCGCAAAACGAGGCAATGCCCGTTCCACCGCCGCGCCATCCAAGTACTGCATTACTGGTAGATGAACTACGCCCGAAAGCATTTATTAATTAGTGCCTGGATGCATGTCTCTGCGATAAACAGGGAAAAGAAAAGACAGCATGCACATTCACATTCCGGTAGTCCGTATGCGTACTACGTCGAACGATACTCTCCCGCCGCCGAATCTACCACGAGGCTGACTAGTCGCATCGACGGATGCATCGTGCGCAAGGCTGCGCAGCCAGAGTGGGAATAGCGTCCAAAAAAGAAAGCCAAGCAGAAAGCTTGGCATCCGGCGCATGCAGCGGTGTATTCCTCCGTAGAGCGCCTGACTCCTGACTTGCTGGCGGCTATCCTTAAACAGTCTTCGCAGTTCTGGACCGAAAGCCGCGGGTCTGGTTAGCAGCCGACGCATAGGTACAAAACAAGACGCCGGAGCCTATTGCTGCGCCGCCATAATAATATGCTCGTCTATCTCATGGATAATGGCACCCGATCCACAATAGGAATATGTAATGCACAGTCATCACTATCACATATTGCACTGCAAATTAATGACAACTGGCTGCTTCCGCTCCTTATCAAAACACGCGCACTTCTATCTCGTTAGGTCATGACCGAAGACTGATAATGTGATTGCTTGCTTGCTCTGGTTGGCTGGCAATCTTGCAAAGCTTGTCAAGCTGGTGGAACGTCGATGCGGGGTGGTTGGCGATCTCGTCGTTTCAGAATTGTGGCTACACTCCAAACCACATTGCCAATCGTCCCATCACAGTATCCGTACAGTCAACAGCCGAAACTTATAGGGCTCTCCGGCGGTTTGGAAAATAGGTGCGCACGCCGATCTTGCAAGGCAGCGTGGGTTCTTCGCTACTGTGAATCATATCACGGGCAGATCAGCATGGCACAATCTCGTTGGTTACCTGGCTTGATTGGTAACAACAGTTGTAAGATCGACCGCCAGGCTAAACATGAACGCCTGTGATGACCAGTGACTCGGTACCGGAAGCAAACGGAAGCGGCCGTGTTATCCGTAGATGGTGGTGGTTTTGCGATCCGGTCCTTTGCAACTTTGAAGTTTCATGTACCACGATTTGCACCTCACATTGTGGTGGCAGTGCCGACAGGTATCGGCAAATTTGCATGAGTACCACCGCAGAACATGTATGAATGAAATGAATGAGACAGTTTATTAGGGTTGTTGGTGGTTGCGAAGAGGTAGCTGCACCCTGATAGGCACCTGAGTTGCTGTTGCAATCAGCCTGTATGCAGCTTCATAGAGCCGTCACACATTCAAAGGTACAGTTCCAAGACACAAAATATAGCAACATCTGTCACGCTCATGGCTCCTGCATCCCATTGCTATCAGTAAGACAACAGCCTTGTGTCCCCTCGCATAATCAGGTAGCTGTCACTCGGATGTTGGGACACAGCAGTGACGGGCGATAGCCCGCGGAATGAATCCGTCAGAATCCCTCACGCTATCAATAATGCCTATAGAAGAGCACGCGTCGTCAACGGTTTCCTCTAATGATGGTATTGGTCCGGACTCGAATTGATGCCTTGCTACTTCCATGAGCCTCTAGGCCATCTGTTCTACTTGCCGCGGGGAGACGCCGTGTACCGCGCAGTAGCAAAAGTAAAAAGTAGCAAAATACACCGCCTAGCTACTACTTGAGTCGTCACCCGAATGCCACAGCGCCTCAACTTATGTACTTACGATGTTGTAGGAAGTAAATATGCGACCCACACATCCATCCCATCAAACCTGGGGCCACGTACCAATAGTGGGGGTTCGGAGAGAAGAGACTCAAAAACAAATCTCACAGGCCACTGGAAGGTCACAACTCGTCCACCCAACCCCCCTAAAAATAAAGGCCCCTCCAACCCTCCAGCCAACGCTAGCCTCAATTTTATTTTTCCAGGGCGCCGCCAAAATAGCGTTAGTGCCAGTTGCCAGGGGATCCCCGAGAAGATGCAACGGGCCAAAAAAAATATTTATTTAAAGAAAAATGGTTGGTTGCGCCTCTTGGCCACCACACCAAATCTAAGTTATACGTACCACGTCCATCTCCCTCACCGTCTGCGGCCTACCTTGGGAACGGGTTCTTTTCCTTTCATACCACTTCTTGATTTTCCAGACATTGCTGTTTCCCGTTTGCACTGCGCGCTACCCCGTCATCTTCTTTTCAAACTTGATCGATTATTTGCAGCTGTTTACCCTTGACACACTCTCTCACCACTACAATGGGCGCCGACCAGTGAGTAGCTTCCCCGTCCGCCCCCCCGCCATAAACCGCCCGCGCAGCCAACAGACGTTGCTCGATGTCAGGCTCGGGAAATGGACTGTGTGAGACTGACAATCATCGCCAAACAGACACGTTGATGTTCTCGTCATTGGCATGGGACCTACTGGTCTCGGTGCCGCCAAACGTCTGCACCAGATTGTGAGCCATTACCCCTCCTCGGACTACGGAGAGAGCGTCTCCCCTGCTAACAAGCATTAGAACGGCCCCTCCTGGCTAATTGTCGATTCTGGCGACAAGGCCGGTGGTCTTGCCAGCACTGATGTCACTCCTGAAGGCTTCGTAAGTACACAAACGACCTCGTCGCACCGCAATCGCGCTGGGTTCCCCTTTGCTAACTTCGTCCGCAGCTCTACGACGTGGGCGGCCATGTCATCTTCTCCCACTACAAGTACTTCGACGACTGTATCGACGAGGCCCTCCCCCAGGACGACGATTGGTATACCCATCAGCGCATCTCCTACGTTCGTTACAAGGGCCAGTGGGTTCCCTACCCGTTCCAGAATAACATCTCCATGCTGCCCAAGGAGGACCAGGTCAAGGCCATCGAGGGCCTCATCGATGCTTCGCTCGAAGGCCGCGTTGCTACCGGCAAGCCCAAGGACTTTGACGAATGGATCCTGCGCTCCATGGGCAGCGGTCTTGCCGACATGTTTATGCGTCCCTACAACTACAAGGTCTGGGCCGTTCCCACCACCAAGGTACGTTCATACCCCTCCCCGTCTTCTTGTAGACATGAGCTTTGGCTGACTGGCTCCCCTGCAGATGCAGTGCGAGTGGCTCGGTGAGCGTGTCGCCGCGCCCGACGTGAAGCTCGTCACCAGCAACGCCATCCTGGGCAAGGTTGCTGGTAACTGGGGTCCTAACGCCACCTTCCGCTTCCCTGCCCGCGACGGCACCGGTGGTATCTGGATCGCTGTCGCCGAAACTCTCCCCAAGGAGAAGAAGCGTTTCGGCGCTCAGGGTGAGGTCACCAAGATCGACGCCGAGAACAAGGTTGTCAGCTTTAAGGACGGCTCCAGCGTTAGCTACAACAAGCTCGTCAACACCATGGCTGTCGACCAGCTGGTCGAGAAGATGGGTAACCAGGAGCTTGTCAGCCTGTCCAAGGGACTGTACTACTCTTCTACCAACGTCATTGGCGTTGGCATCCGTGGCGCCCGCCCCGAGCGTATCGGTGACAAGTGCTGGGTAAGTTTCGATCCCTTGAATCTTGAAACCGACGGGATAAAATACCCGGAAGCTGACCTGTCAACAGTTGTACTTCCCCGAGGACGACTGCCCATTCTACCGCGCCACCATCTTTTCCAACTACTCCCCCTACAACCAGCCCGAGGCCAATGTCAAGCTGCCCACGCTGTACCTGGCCAACGGCGACAAGGCTCCTTCATCGGAGGCCAAGGAAGGCCCTTACTGGTCCATCATGCTCGAGGTTTCCGAGTCTACGATGAAGCCTGTCAACCAGGAGACTCTCTTGAAGGATTGCATTCAGGGTCTCATCAACACGGAGATGATTCGTCCCGAGGACGAGATTGTTTCGACATACCTCCGCCGCTTCGACCACGGCTACCCAACCCCCAGTCTGGAGCGTGAAGGTGTCCTCAAGGAGCTGCTCCCCAAGCTGGAGGCTCAGGATATCCTGTCGCGTGGTCGCTTTGGCAGCTGGCGCTACGAAGTTGGCAACCAAGACCACTCCTTTATGCTGGGTGTGGAGGCGGTTGATGCGATCCACAACGGTGCAGTTGAGCTGACGCTCAACTACCCCAACTTTGTCAACACGCGCAAGAACACGGAGAGACGTCTTGCTCAGGCGTTCGACTACAGTAAGGCTAACGGTCTGCCGCTACGCAACTAAGGGGGCTGCCAAGGGCTGTAGGAGAGCAAGGTTGGAATTTATGTTTGACGGGATGATGTTCATTTCACGCAAGATTTGCTGTAGAGCTTTTGATTTGATATACGAAAGGACGGACAAAAAGTAGAATAATAATAGACTTGGCATCTTGCGAGACGGAAACTGAACGTAATCTGTCGATGAATGCTGAAGCAAGCGTGTGCAAAGGCTGCAAGAGAAGAAAGATAGTACGGGCCGTTGCAGCTACCAGTATGTACTACATACATGGTCATTGAAGCACGATGATTGGTGCCAATCCACACGTTGGTGTGTTGTCCTGGGTCACGGAAGGCTTTTTTTGGCGGCGGGCAGCTTGCATAGAACGGAGCTTGGCGGCGATGACGGAGCAAAGTAGATGCGTGTTTGTTGGCAGTTCGCACGAACATGGAGGTCGTATTTGGGCTTGGAGGCGTGCTAGAGTGGTAAGCTCGAACAGGAAAGACGATGACGGGCTGACGAGTTCTCTCCTGCGTGCTGCCTGCGCGATCTGCACGGACTTTAGCTGCGGGCTGGGCAGGGCTCACGCTGTTGGGAGGCGGTCAAGGCGGGCCGTGATGACCAGATGACCAGAAGCCATGCAGAAAAAGGGTCGAGCCACGATGCAGGGTGAACCTTGTCAGGACACGACGCCGAGGGGGGAACGAGAAGAAGGACGAGGTTGCTTGGGCAGCAAGATACTTGGGCGAGGAAAAGGGAAGGGACTTGTTATTTTCTTTGTTGACGGTGGAGAGTGAGGGGCGCTTGGTTGACAGAGACAGAGTGAGAGACGGAAAAGTGAGAGAAATAGCTGGAGGGGAGATGAGCTGTGGGTGAGTAATTAAAAATGAAGGAGGAATATCTGGTGTGTGTGGTGAAGCGCGAAGGTTACTGTAACTACTAGGCAGGCTGGTGGGAGGTAGCTGGACAGGAGGTATCACGTTGGAGGGGCTGATGTTGACTGAGTTGTCTAGCGCTTAAGTTATAGTTTAAATGAATAGCTATAGGTATCCTTGGGGAAACAACACAATGTATTAGACTGCTAATATATCAATGATTGTCATCATAATCATAACCATGCACTCATCCTGATGCGTCGCACAGTGATGAGGGAAGCGCCATCGCCAAGCAGGCTGGCTGCGGGCTGCGGGTTGTGTACATTGTATGTGTAGGTTAGTTAGTTCGATGGTTACAGGTAGGGTAGAGAGACAGTGACTCCACCGCTCGCTGCAGCCTGGGAATAGGCAATAATGGTTGGTACCCAAACAACTCACCTTGGTGGGCAAGGCAATAAAGTAGCCTTGCTTGCGGGCGCTGCTGCCCCAACGGGACGGAAAGATTCAGGTTTATAACGATGATGAAATAAATAAAGAAGATGAGACAGACAGACGGCTTGAAATGCGAGAGTCGACCAATACTTATCTTGCTTGACCTAGTACAAACTACTGTTGTGGTGCAGGAGGCAGTAGAGTGGTACTTGCACCTGCTTTAGGTAACCCGCTTGTTGGCGAGGCTGGTGGTGTCAACGAAAAGCTTATTGCCACCAGGTAGAGCGATAAAGCACACAAAAACAACAACGTTGCTTGCGGACATCACACGGCACAGTAGCATCGTGAGAATTAACTGCACCTAGCCTCATCCTCCATTTTTGTTGTGCTTTCTGTAATTCTTCATTTTCCCAGCAAACGCCTGTTCCTCGTCCGCAAGCGATCGCCCAAGGTAGCTACTGGAAGCCTGCCAACTTCCACTAGCACCAATTTAACACCCTCTGCAAGAACTGCAGCCCGCTCGCTGACTTGCCTGCCACATTCACTTATTCTGCCCTTGCCTTGCCGCCAATTGCTGCTGCTGTCGGCTGCCTTGTCCGTTCAACCTTGCAGATTCGGTCTCTGCCCTCCTGCAGGTGACGTATGGGCTATTTTCTCTTCTTCTTCCCCCGAACATGGTGCTCATTTGAACCAAAAGACTTGCCGTCCTCTTTACAAATTTCCTCTTCAATTCCGCAAACACACTTCCACCTGGCGCGCCGACCGATCTCGACCATGCTGCCCGCCCAGTCCCGTTCTCCGTTCGATTGATTTTCCCGCCCCGACGTCCGTCCTGTACCTCCACTCTTGGCTGCTCGACGACCTCCGACCGACACGCCATTTTCCAACCCCCTTCGTTGGACGACTTTTGCTTTTCCTCCACCCTTTGACGTTCTCTTCTTCACCCCCGGAACCAGCACCCGCCACCGAGGCCGCTCCATGGTTACGCGCCGCTCCTCATCATGGTCGGTGCCGCTGTTGTCGCGGAAGAGGCCCTCGACCCCCCTCCGCCTCCCCCGCGCCTCTTTGAGCGCCTGCGCCAGATAGCCGGCTACACCTGGGACGAGTCCATCCACCCGATTCACTCCACGTACGACTACTGGTACGTCATTCTGCGCCCGCCTCCCTCAGTGCGAACCCCCTCTTTCGACAACGAGCCGTCCCGTGTCAGCGTTGTCGCCGTCGTCGGCGTCTGCATCCCCTCCCACACTTGCTTACCGTACTCCCGTGTTCTAACCGCCCGTTGTGCTGCAGGTACATTTTCGGCACGCGGCTTGTGCCTCAAGCCCCGACACCATCCGCCTCGTCCCACCACCTACAAAGCGCCGCAATCGCGGGCAAGCTACGGCCATCAACCTCGGACCATGGCGCTGGACAACAAACACCCACGTCCGCCTTGGATGGCGAGCCATTCCCCTCGCCGTCCATCTTCTCCCGCCCTCCCTCGACAGCCTCGTCAACCTCTGCTACCGATTCCTCCTACGCCGAAGAACCCATCGTTGCCCGCATCTCTCTCCACACCTTTCGCGAGGAGCGGGCTTTTCAGATCGCCAAGAACTTCTTGGCCAAGGCTGACCCAAACGCTCATCATATTGTCAGACCACTTGATCTCATGAGGCTACCTCCGACCTCGGGAGACCGCTCCGCCCTCGTCGTCGCCATCTATCAGCGCATCGGTCCTAACTACCTGTTTGACGTCCTCGACATGGGCCCCGCCCTCTATAGAGCCCGCAAAGATGGCGAGTCCTACCAATCCTACTCCGACCTCCAACTCGCTCCCAGGCAAACCATCAGCCTTGAACACTTTCTCGATTTCGCAATAGGTGCAGCAGAGTGCCTCGAGATTCTCCACCATCACCATGGCATGATTCATGGCGAGCTTCGTGGCGATGCCTTTCACTTCAACGTCGAGACCAACCAGGTTCGAATCGTCTCGTTTGGCTCCGGTTTGCGATCCTTCGAGCATGGCCTGACTAGTACCGGCTGGTCGACCCTTTCCAAGGAAATCGGCGCCAAAAATAAGCTCCTCTACATAAGCCCCGAACAGACAGGCCGCATGCCGGCAGAGCCCGACAGCCGCACCGACATCTACTCCCTCGGCGTCCTTTTCTGGACCCTCCTCACACGGCAGCCCGTATTTAGCGGCGACAACCCCCTCGATATCGTCCAGGGCGTCTTGAACAAGAAAATACCAAACGTCACCACTGTCCGGCTAGGCATCCCCGACGTTATTGGACGCATCATACAAAGGTGTACCGCTAAAAATGTAGCCGACCGCTACCTCTCCGCTAGCGGGTTGCGCCACGACTTGGTCTTGGTCCAAGAGCATCTTGGTAACGGAGACCTTCAAGCCCTTGCTGATCTGCATATCGGCTCCAAGGACGTCTCGTCTTTTTTTCTGCTTCCCACAGTCATGATTGGCCGGGACAAGGAGAGGAATGAGCTGCTTCGTGTCATTGACCGCGTATCTAGATCTCACTCTGTACAAGCCAGAGGCCCGCACCCGAAATCTTCTGACGGTTCTAGCTTCCACAACGATGCCTTCCTACCCGATGACGCCTCTAGTGAAGGCGCTAGCTCGACTGGCGACGGCAACACCCGGCGAAGCGCTTCCTTCACTCAAACGTCCATCAACGACCAAAGGCTGTTCAAGGGCAGTTTTCAGTCCTCGGCACCAGCCGATTCGCATAATTCAGACAGCGCCTCCACATCACACTCCATCAATACCCTCCCGGCGCCTCGTATAGCCCGTCGTTGGGAGCGCCACCAGTCCATGTCCAATGACACCAACTCTGCTGCCGATAGCTCTGGCTATGACGGAAGTCGCCACGGTGGCGTAGACTCGGGAGCGTCCACACTATCCAGACAGCTCGGAACCGCCAAATTCAGGCGTAGAGGCCATTGCGAAGTTGTCGTGATTGACAGTGCTGGTGGTTTGGGCAAGAGCTGCTTGATACAGTCCGTATTGCCTGATATTCGCAGACGTGGATATTGTGCCACGGCCAAGTTCGATTCCGCAAGGCGAGCAGCACATGGTCCACTCATTAAGCTCCTATCATCCCTCTTCAAGCAAGTCTGGGGCGAGAGAAACACGGACACGCCGTTTCACCAAGCGCTGAAGCAGTACGTCCGCCCCGTCTGGCCCATGCTGCACAAAACTTTGGGCCTTCCCGAGTTTTTGTTAGGCCCGGCAGATACCGTAGCTTCCCGCACTATATCGCTATCGCAAAGCTCGGGGCTGCGGAACAACGGCCGTGTTGGTAAGCGCAGAGGCTCCTCCCCCGGTATCTCGCCCGGCCCCTCTGGTGGCGGAACCAGCATCGCCTCTCAGACCGCCCACGACTTTCTACGCGTTGGCGCCTCGACAAAGACGAGACGTTTTGTCAACACGTTCCTCGACGTCTTGCGCGTTTTTACACACCACAAGCTCATTTGCTTCTGCTTGGAAGACCTTCACTTCGCCGACGAAGAGTCCCTGGAGCTCGTTTCCCAAGTCATCAGCGCCCGTATGCGAATGGTCATAATTCTGACGCACCGTCCCGAAGAACTCTCAGCCGAAAAGATGCAGAGCGTCGTCTACTCTCCAGAAATCCAAGAACTGCCCAAGAGCAGTCGGCCAACCATAACGAAGTTAAAACTGGCCCCCTTCACCGAAGCAGAGGTTCTGAAGTATGTTGCCGCGACCCTCGCTAGGCCCACCGACGATATCCTGCAATTAGCCATGGCGATCCAATCCAAAACGGCAGGCAATCCATTCTATATCCGCGAGATGCTCAGCATATGCAACCGAAAGCGGTGTATCTGGTACGACTATCGCGACTCACAGTGGCACTACGATCTGGACAAGATCTTTGCCCAGTTTCAAGGGGAAAAAGACTTTGAATTGCTCGACACCGATTTCATTACTCGACGACTGAACGAATTACCACCCGCAGCCCGAGCCGTTCTGGCATGGGCAGCTCTCATAGGAAGTTCCTTTTCCTTTGAGCTTATCTGTCGTTTGATGCATGGCGAGTACAACTTCGAAGACGGAGCTCCGCTTTGCGCTGCTGAATCCCCTATGCAAAGCAAGTACACAGAAGGCGAGGCTATCGAGGGTTTACAAGCAGCTGTACAAGCCTATATTCTTGTTCAAAGCGAGACGGAGGATCGTTTCCGATTCGCACATGACCGATATATACACGCCTCGTCAGGCTTGAAGGAGTGCAACGAGCAGAAGATGCATTTTATCATTGCGCAGACTTTGATGAAGTATTATCCTGATGACTCAAGGGAACGAACCAACGTTGCTAGACACATCTGCAAAGCGGTCCCTTTGATCAAAACGCGAATCCCAAAACGAGAGCACTTCCGCAAACTCCTAACAGAATGCGCCCAAGATGCCGTCGAGAACGGAGCCCGACCGACGGCTTCCAAATACTATAGCAAGGCACTGCAATTGCTGCAGCCCGGACCTTGGGACCCGGACAGCCCTGATGTCAGCTACGACGAGACGCTTCGACTACACCTACGCACAGCTGAGTGCTATCTCTACATGAGCAAGCTATCTAAAGCCAACGACCTGTTATCCATCATATTTTCCAACGCCAAGACACCGCTGGACAAGGCCCCTGCCTATGTACTGCAGTCTCGCATCTTTGCCCAAAATGGCAACTCCTTGGCTGCCCTGATTTCCCTGAAAGACTGCATGGCCACTATTGGCGTGGACGTCGAAAGAGAGCCAACATACGAAGCGTGCGATAAGAAGTTTGAGGAGCTGGCAACAAAGATCAAGTCGATGGATCGGTCCACCATCACAGCTGCACGGACTAGCAACGACCAGGTCATGGCGTCCATTGGCGCCGTGCTGTCCGAAAGTTTGAGTGCTGCCTGGTGGAGTGATTGTTTGGAGTATTACTACCTTACACTGGTCATGCTCGATACTCATCTCACGCGGGGGGCATTCCCACAGTCTGGTGTGGCGTTCCTCAACATGGGTGTCGTGGCCCTCTGTCGCTTTTCAATGGCTGAGTTTGCCGTTGAGCTCGGCGTCATCTCACAGGATCTACTTTACGATGGACGTGACACGTTCTCCATTGCCCGCGGCCAGATGCTCCATACATTCTTCCTTGCGCATATTCACTGCTCAATGCCGGTCTCTGTGGCGCAGACGGAAGATGCCATTGAGTTGGCTTCGGTCGGCGGTGATCGAATGTCGACAATTCTCAGCTACGGTCTTACAGCGCATACCAAGTTCTTTGCGAGCGAGAACCTTGACGACTTGGAGAGCTACTGCCAATTTGCATGCGAGGAGATTCCTACCTGGTATTCTGACACAAGAGGTGGTGCCATGATTGTGGCTATCCGACAGACATGCCGTGCTCTTCAAGGCAAGACCCACGTGGGTGATGCCCTCGGTATCATGTCTGATGATCACCATAATGGACCTCGATATAAAACTTGGCTCACGACGCAGACGCAGGAGAGCAATCGATCCCTTCTGTTGTACGAAAGTGTCGAGCTTGTTAATTTGTTCTTATATGGGCACTATGAAAGAGCAGTTGAGCTAGGCAGGAAATGCTATAATCACCTAGACGCCATCTGGTCTGCGCGCAACAGTCGCCTGACTCTACTCTTCTACGGCCTGGCTAGAGCCGGACAGCTGCTGAGACAAATGCAAGATCCGCGCTCGCCCACGGCCAACTTTTCGGCACAAACGCAGGAAATTGTCAAGGAAATGCAAGGTTTTGTCGACAAGATCCAGCAGTGGTCAACGGTATCAGATGTCAATTATCTCTGCTGGTCACGGCTTTTGGAGGCGCAAGTGGTGGAGCTTGTCGGCGATCACGGCGAAGCAGTGCAACATTATGAAGAGGCTCTCGATCATGCCAGTGAGCACGGGTTTGTCTTTGAAGAAGCCCTGGGCAATTACCTCATGGCCGGTTTCTTCCTTCGCCGGCGCGCCAGACGATCTGCCCGATCCGCGCTGCTGGAGACAGTGGGCTTATACCGCCAGCTTGGTGCCACTGGAGTCGCAAGAGCAATCGAAGAAGAGCACTGCTTGCTGCTTCGTGGACCTACCCGAAGCCACCAGACGGCAGATGCCGCAATGCAGACTGATTTCGTAACGGACACCTCGTCTGTTCAATATCCTCACGTGGATGGCGAGGACGACCACCAGCTGAATCAGGTCAATTCGCATACTCTAATGGAGGTCAAAGGCGACAGGATAGGAGCCTGGCGCGGCTCCATGGATATGCAAAGCGACGACGTATCTGGACTCCCCACGCTCGATATGATTGACCTGCACGCTATTCTGGTTTCTTCACAGGTCATCTCATCCGTGTTGCAAATCGACGAGCTTCTCAAGACCATGTGCGATGTGATCTTGCAGACGTGCGGAGGCTCGGCGACTCTCGCTGCCATTGTGGTGCAAGACCCGGATGCAGGTGATAATTCGTGGTGCATTGCCGCCAGTGGTGACCCCGAAAAAGGCGCATCTGCGCACAACCCAGGCCTCCCTCTTGCCGCAAACTCCTTGATTGCAGACAATGTTGTGCTGTACTGCACACGCTTCCGCGAAGCTGTCTTCATCCCCGACCTCAGCGTTGATGAGCGTGCAGGCAACGTTAACGATACCTGGCTGCAAAAGAACCCACTAGGGAGATCCATCATTGCTATTCCTATTGCGCACGGCGACAAACCGCTTCTTGGTGTCTTGTACATGGAAGGTGAGCCTCGCTCGTTCACGGACCGCAACGTCACCGTGTTGCAGCTCTTGGTGAACCAGTTAGCGATCAGCTACTCGAACGCACATACGATGAGGGATCTCGAAAAAGTGTCGGCCGAGAATCGCTCCATGGTGTCTGTGCAGCGCCGGGCTCTAGAGAAGGCGATCAAGGCGGAAACCAAGGCCAAGGATGCAGAGGCTGAAGCCAACCGCAACGTTAAGCTAGCCGAGGAGGCAGCCAAGGCAAAGTCCATCTTCCTGGCCAACGTGTCTCACGAGCTGCGCACGCCGCTCAACGGTGTGATTGGCAACTCTGAGCTGCTCCGGGATAGTGACCTGAACAGAGAGCAGCTGGAGATGGCCGATTCCATCCGAGTGTCTGCAGATCTTCTCCTGACAGTGATTAACGACATTCTCGACTTTTCCAAGATGGAGGCGGACAAGATGAAGCTCTACATAATCGCCTTTAACCCCGAGGAAATGGTTCGTGAGGTCGTCCGTGCCGTGTCGTACAGCAATCGCGAGAAGACGTCCAAGAAGAATGTCAAAATCATACAAGACATCAACTTGCCGTCGATGCTGATTTACGGAGACCCTATTCGGCTGCATCAAGTTTTGGGTAATCTGATTGGCAACAGTCTCAAGTTTACAGAGGACGGATCCATTACGATTGGAGCGAGACTAGACTCAGAAACAGCCGAGAGCGCGACTCTCACGTTCTGGGTCAGGGATACGGGAATTGGCATTCAGCCACAGCAACTCGCCAAGTTGTTCCAGCCGTTTAGTCAAGCTGATGCTGGAACGGCGAGGAAGTATGGTGGCAGCGGTCTTGGTCTCAGCATCTGCAAGTCTCTGATAGAGGTCATGATGAAGGGCAAGATTCAACTGGAAAGCGAAGAGACTGTTGGCACAACGGCCTGGTTTACAGTGACGTTTGAAAAGACAAAGGCAGACGTCCTCGCTGGCGACGCGCTTGCCAAATCGTCACCACTGATCGAGCGGTACTCGAGCCTGTCGCCAAGCTATGAGCGGGCGACTGTTGCTAAACCGCCCATGAATCTATCCAAGCTCGCGACGGAGGATATCCGCGTGTGCATAGCTGAAGACAACCCGATCAACCAGAAGATTGCGATTCAGTATGTGAAGCGACTCGGATACCGCCACGTCGTGGCTTATGAAAACGGCATGAAGGCGATTGAAGGCCTGCGTGCCAAGGCCAAGGATGGTCAGCCGTATCACATCATCCTGATGGATGTCATGATGCCTGTCCTGGACGGGTACGAAGCAACCAAGCTCATTCGCAAAGATCCGATCGAGGCTGTACGAAAGATTCTTGTCATTGCCATGACGGCGTCTGCTATCCAGGGCGACAGAGAAAAGTGCTTGGCAGCAGGAATGAATGACTACCTGGCCAAGCCCGTGCGGGCCGATGTGCTTCGGCGTAAGCTGGACGCGTATGTCAATGCGCCGGAGAACCCATTCCCAACACCATCGCCGAGCCCGCTGGAAATTTCACAGGCCGAGTACGACGCCAGATTGAGGGCGGTTTCCGAATCGGCCAAGGAGCAGACGTTTAGCCGGCAAGCTCTGCGGACAGATGCTAGCATGGATCCGATGGAGGAGGGCGCTGTATTCAACCAGCCGCTGGACTCGGAGGGTCTACGAGCGTGCGATAGTCCGATCTTTGGCTCGTCAGCGCCGTCGTTTGTGCACCGCAGCCGGTCCGTTCACAGCTCGACATCGAGGACGCCGAGCCCGTTGGAAGTACCCGGTGATAAGAAAGCGGGCGACGGCGCGGGGCGACTGAGCACAGACAGTAAGGGAAAGGCGGAGACGGAAAACAGGAACGGCACTGTGGCGAATGGAGCGAACGAAAGATGATGATCCTGAAGACGGCGGATGTCTGCGAATCATGGCAGGTAATGGATCAGCCATGAGGCATAGACACGGTGGTGTTGGCGTCTATCCGTGGTTGAGTATATTTTTCTAGACGGATTTCATTCTTCTTGTCATTGTGATTTTAGCGTCTTTTTACCCTTTTTATTTTCTTGGCCTATATCTGGCGTTGGACCATGGAATGGTTAAGAGGCGTGGGAAGGGGGCAATGGAAGGAAGCATGGGCGAGACATTTTGGGCTTAGAGTTAAGGCCATCTCGCTCCTTATCTGTAACGAACTTTTTCTTCTTCTTCTTGAATCTCTTTTGATCATTTTCAAATTTTTTTTTTTCATTTCATCTGTCTTGATGGCATGGTTTTTGGATAAGTGAAGAAGGCTGACCAAACGGATGTATGCATCAAGCTGCTGTGGGTAGGGGATAAATACCACGGTAGATTTCTTTTTAATAAACCAGGGATATCTTAATTTGAATAATATTCTGTTGCTTTTTTGGTTCTTGGTGAAAGCAAGGAAATGTGTACCAGGAAATAAGGCTGCGGATGTTTCATTCATGACAACGCCCGAGGCTTGGATGTGGCGTGAGCTGCGACCATGTGGTGCGGAGAGAAGCCAATGACGGAGGTTGAGTCGTGCAGACATGTAGGCTTGGCACAGATGGGGCATAAAGAAGGCTTTGATGAGCAAGATTATTTACGCTACAGGGAATGGACTGAACAAGGTCCAAGGCTGCCCGACCTTGCCCGGTGGCGCAGTTGGTCGCAGTCAGGCTCTGGATGTGTGGGCTCTCATGACGTCGCGTCCGCAGGGGTGGGTGGGTGGTGATGACTTATATATATATGACGGGGGGTCGCGATCTGATAATCTCTGTCTTTTTTCCATGTACTTGCTCCAAAGGAAGAATGGAGAAATCGGTCAACACATCTTGACTCATTAGATTGTGATTTCAACACATGACCTGACAAGATTCTTTGGCCAACGATGACGAAATCACACGACGAGCAACCGCCGAGCTACGACAGCTGCGTCGCGTCCACCTCTTCAGATCCGCTTGAGGAGCCGGTCCTCCTCGTTCTCGTTGGGCAGAGCATCCGCGCGGGCTCCGCGGCCGGCGCCCCGCTGTTCGAGACGAACCGGGGCGTGGCCAACCTGGGGCACGCGACGACCTGCGTGGAGCTTCGCCGCGTGGAGCGGCGCGTCGACAGCAGCAGCAGCAGCAGCGGCGGCTTGGAAGCCGTGGAGGACGCCAAAGAATTCGGCGGCGACGACGGCGAGGCGGCGACGACGACGACGCCGCGGGTCAAGGTCCGCAGGCGGCACGTCATGGACCTGGTGCACCCGACGGGCAAGGGCGGCACGGTGACGAGCGTGGGCGAGGCGATGACCGGGACGCCGGGGTACTACGCGAAGCCGTGGACCAAGATGACCTACCCGGGCGTCTGGGGGCTGAAGAAGGCGTCGTCGCTGCTGGGGATGCGAGGGGGAGGCGGTTGGCAGGTGCTGCCGGTGAAGGAGAAGGCAAAGTACGGGGAGCCGAGGTTCGAGGATGGCAAGGGAGGGGTAGAGGTGCTGTTCCGGGTGGTCAAGGCAGCAGGAGGGGGCTCGTATGAGTGGAGGACGGGCGGCGAGGGGGATGGGCGGCTGCTGGCGGTGGAGGAGCTGGGTGAGGGCGAGGGCGAGGGGGATGATGGGAACGGCAAAGAGCATCGGCTGCGGACGACGACGGGCATGGAGAGGAGCCTGATGGACGTGCTGGTGGCCATGTGGTGCTGCAGGATCTGGGAGGAGTCGGCGGCGGCGCAACCGCCGGTCCACGAGGGTCTGGACAAGGGTGAGTGAAAGTTACCGGGGGGGGGAGGGTTTGAAGGATGAAGCAGGTTGGACATTGCTAACCCGCTAGTTGTGAAACAGTGCGTCGACGACTGCGGCTCGCCAAAGAATTTCCGGGCACATCGGGGGTTACGCTGGGCATTGGCGCGGCGGCTGTGTTTTAGATGCGTGATGGAGGGGGAGGAAGATGAAGGAGATAAGCCATGTCCCATGGCCTCGAGAAGGGTGTGACTGGACATGGACGAGTTGGAACGAAGACGAGCTTCGGCCAAGAGGTGTCGGATAGATCTGGAATGAGACAAATTTGCAAGTTCACGGGATGGAAGTAAATATAAGCGAAGCAAAATGCATGCTTCCAAGCACCAGCGGCCTTGGATATATGTACATTGATTGCCTTTGGTAGTACCTGCCTGATACCTATGTAGATGGACTGAAGCCCCGGGGGGGGGTTGGAACGGGGCCGCCGAGAAATACCACGGATGTATGGATGTATGGATGTATGGATGTATGGATGTACATAGGTAATAATAAGGCACGCAAGGTCACCGGGTTACAGTGAGTGAGTAGTTAGTGAGTGACAGTGACCCCTCTATCCTTCCTCCCTCTTGCCTACCGTCGACATACAATACGCTCCTACTGTATAAAAGCGCCACAATCAAATCAACCAGCCAATCAATCAATCAATCAACCAATCAATCAATCAACCAATCAATCAACCAACCAATCAATCAATCAATCAATCCTTCCTTCCTTCCTTCCTTCATTCATTCATTCATACACAGACGTCGCCTCGTCTCTCTCAATTCTTTTCATCATTAACTTGAAAAAATTTTTTTTTTCTCACCGTATTCATTCTTGCCTCAGACCTCATTTCTTCATTTTTGCCATTGCTTAATTCTTACCATTGCATTCATATCCCATTCTTCCCCATCCTGCCCGCACATGTCCGAGACCCCCCCGCCACGGCTACCCACCGCCATCGCCGGCGACAATCATGACGCCCGTCGCCGCAGCGGCCCGCCGTCGCTCGACGACCTCCCCAATGAGCTGTTCGTCGAAATCTTCTCCTACTTCAGCGCAGCTTCCACGCTGGAGCCGCGCTTCCGCGACGACGCATCCACCATCATGGACGACTACCTCGCCGCCCGCGGGTCCTCTCCCTACCACCACCTCCACCACCACCGTCACAGCAACGACAGTCAAACCCGCACGCCGCTCAAGGCCATCTCGCTAGTATGTCGCCGCTGGCGAGACGTCATTCTGCCGTGCCTCTTCCGCCACGTCCTCTGGACCTTTCGCCGCTTAGAGCAGCCGCCGGCCTCGGGAGGAGGCGAGCCTGACGACGACGTGGAGCGCCTCGAGCTGCTCGCCTTTCTGCGGCGGAACCGGCTCGGCGATGCGGTCAAGGGCATCACGCTGCACGTCCCCTGCCCGGAGCACCTGATTGACGACCCGACGGAGTTGGTCGGACGGTGGGGCCTGGTCCCGGACTCGACGGCGGCCGCGCTGATCTCGCCCAAGGATGAGGAGGGCGGTGGGCAGGATGAGGACGACGTGGGCGTGGTGCTGTCTGATTCGGTCAGCCTAGTGCTCGCGGACGTCAACGGCCACGCCACCTGGGCCAACACCTGGTTCTGGGCGCTCCTCTTCCGCGTCGTCACCGACCCGCTGCGCGTCAGCCTCCTCGCCGCCCCCGTCGTGCTCGCCACCATGATCAGCCGCAAGGTCTTCACACGGTGCCAGCCGCAGCTGATGACGCGCTACCACCTGCTCTCCGTGTCCCGGCCGCCGCCGGGCTGCCAGCTCGACCACCCCCCTCCGCCCCACCCCGGTGTGCGACAACCTGCCCTGCGAGCTGTTCGCCCGCCAGCCACCGTGGACCGCGCTGCTCGCCAACGAGGGCTCCTCCGTGTCCATCTACAAGACCGACGGCTACGGCGACACCCCGCCCTCGCCGCTGCTCAGCCTCCTCGCCTCGCGCGACCCGGCCACCCGCCGCGACTTTCTCTGCGGCGCCCTGCGGCGTCTCGAGTACGTCGCCGTCGTGCCCATGGCCACCCACGTGCAGGTCGCGCTGACCTCGCCCGCACTCGTGCCCCCGCACCTGGAGGAGCTGTACGTGCAGCTGATGCCTCGCCGCCGGGGCAGCAGCGTCGGCGACCCGCTCGACGGGCTGGACAGGGAGGACGTGCTCGTGGAGCGCGACATGGCGTATTCGGCGCTGTTCCAGGGCATCTTCGTGCCCGGCCCGCGGCCGGAGTGGCGGTCGCTGTGCGTGTTCGAGACGGGCGACGCCGAGGACGACGAGCTCGCGTGGGAGGAGGCGGTCGAGACGGTGCTCGCGAGCGGCTCCGGGTGGGAGGTGGACGGCCTGGGAAGGTTCGTGCGTGACGTTCCGGGACAGGAGGAGAGGCGTAGGAGGAGGAGGCGGACGGGCGGTGGCGGGTGGGAGCTGGCAAGCGTGTAGATTGCAAGCGTGTAGATTGCAATTTTCAGGTGAGGGGCTGTGATGTTGGGAGCCTCGTGTTGGGCCTCATGTTACACACGGTTTATGGCACGCTTACAAATTGTATACATGTTTGAGTATCCGTAACGATTAATGAAATCAGGCACAACCGTCCGTGCCGCAAGCAGTTCATTTTTGGACGACTAACACCGCCATTTCCTTGCAGTTGCTGAAAGAAAAGGAACAAAAAAATTCCGTCCAGCCTCGACGGGCGTCTACTGTGTGATACGCCGTTATGCTACTCCCAAAACAAGAACCCCAGATATGCAAGATTTGATCCAACCAAGTAAAGAAACTGCGTGTCTTGTAGCCGAGACACACGCAACGAATAGTACACGCAAAAGACGTACATGATGAAAACCGTGTTAAGCGGGCGTCAAAAGCAAAGAAGAAGAAAGAACACGTAGGAAAAGATGGCGCGCTCATGCATCGCTGCCGCTCATGTTGGCATCCTCGTCGTCGCTGTCCGTCAAGTCGACCGCCAGCTTCTGCGCCTCGTGCTCCGTCATCTCGCGGTACGTGCTCCAGCTCAGCGCCAGGAACGCCACCACGATCATCGACCCGCCCAGCATCGCCGCGCCGCTCAGCGGGCGCCCCGTCAGCGCCCAGTCCGCCAGCGCCACGATGAAGATGGTGAGGAGCGCGGCGACCGAGGAGAGCACCGGCGAGGTGAGACTGATGAGGACGAGGAAGGAGCCGCTGAAGACGGCGTTGCAGAGCACGGCGAGCAGGACGAGGCGCGCGGTGGCGGCGTCGGGGAGGCGGAAGCGCTCCCAGCCGAGGAGGTGGAGGACGGGGAGCGGGACCCAGAGGACGGTGAGGGTGAAGAGGCCGATGAGGGAGCCAAAGGTGTTGGCGAAGATCATGCCGCGGCCCGGCGAGACGCCGTCGGGCGGGCAGGCGTAGCGCTTGTACATGACCTCGTACAGCCCGTAGAGGACGGAGCCGAAGCCGATGACCACGTTGCCGAGGAAGCGGTTCTCGGAGGAGGCGTCGGGGCCGGACGAGGATGCGCCGGCTTCGGCACCGCCGGTGTCGCCGTACGCGACGACAAGGACGCCGACGATGGCGATGAGCACAGCAACGGACTTGTCGAAGCGCAGCGGCTCGCGCAGCAGCGGCACCGAGAAGGCGTACGCGAAGAAGGCCGAGCAGTTGTAAATGGCCGTCAAGTCCGACGGCGTCGTCATGCTCACCGCCACGTACCAGCTCAGCCCCGCCACCGTCAGCGCCGTCGTCACCATCGCCGTCACCCTGAGCATGTACCGCGCCGAGCGCGCCGTGTACCCCAGGCTCGCCCCGAACACGTCGAGCGTCTGCGCCTCGACCATGAGCGCCGTGGTCTTGAGCAGCTGGGTGTGGCGGCGCCAAAAGACCGGCCAGGGCTGGTCGAGGCGGCGCAGGCGCAGGACGAGCAGCTGGGCGGGCCAGAGGACGACCCAGCTGCCGTGGGTCAGGTACATCATGCAGTAGGCCTTGTCCCAGCCGAGGTCGTGCTGGATGTGCGCGCTGAGCTCCGTCTGCGCGCAAAAGGCGACGAGCGAGACGGCGAGGAAGAAGGCGGCGTAGGTGTACTTCTTGCGCGCGGCCTGCTCGGCGGCGAAGCCGCGCGGGCTGCGCGAGCGCATGGCCGTGGAGCGGCGCGAGAGGGTCGGGCGGCTCGTGGTGTTGGACGTGGTGCCGCCGCGGGTGGGCGTGAGGGTGCCGTTGGAGCGGCCGCGTTCGGCGGCGTCGACGGTATCTTCGGGCTTGGCGAGCAGCGGCGTGCCGTAGACGCCTCCTTCGTTGGGTCGAGTCATGGCGGCGTCGGGTTCACAGTCGGGCCCCGAAAACTAGCGGGCGTCGGGAGGGGGAGGGGGGGAAGGAAGGGGGCGGTTTGTCGATTAGGGCATGGAGGCACGCGAGCACGAGAAGTCGTTGTCGCGGAGGGTTTGTCGTGAGTTTTTCAGGGTGGGAGAACGGGTACGAGATAAGGGGCTCCCACGAAGGGATCGCCGTTTGCTGTAAATTGGGTTGGGGCGACGTCTGGCATGTATTGGTCGTGCGTTGGGCGGAGAGGTTTGGAAAACGAGCGACGTTGGGGCGCTGGTGAAGGAAAGGGGGAGGCGAGTTGGTAGGTTGATTTTTTTTGGGTCGTGGTTGGAATTCTTGATGGCCTTCCGGTTGCGATTTGATTTGACGGCTGGAAGATGAAGGGAAGAGGATTCAAGGGGTCGAAGACGAGGTTGGGCGCGAAGAGTATCGGAAACGGTTTAGGAGGCGACGAATCGGAGCGAGGCTGAGCCGAAGCCACTGACTGAACGCGGGACAAAGTGGACAGCGAGACTGGAGGGTCTGGAGAACGGTGGGGAACGGGGTACGTCAGCGGTCAAAGACGAAGAATTGTTAAGAGGTCCAAAAAGGAAAAGGCGAAAAGATGCGCTGAAGAGGAACTACAATACAACTTCCATGGAGGACAAATTTTAAAAGTTGCGACGTGAGAATCAGCTGTGAAGGAGCCTCAGCTGGACCCCTACCCACACCACAATAGCAGGGAGCCGCTATGACCACTATAAAATCGACATTCAGCCACTGCTGCACAGGTGGTTCCAGTGCATCGCCGATGCAGCGCAGGCTGGTCATTTGGACAGCCAAAATCTTCTGCGCGACTGAATAAATTGGTGTCTGGTCACACGCACGTGTCACCTGCACGACGCCCCCTTCAAATAAGCATAACTTGACCTCTGCATGTTCTCTCTCCTGCATCTCTATCAAGGTCATCTACCCTTCTACCTATCGTCATCGTCTTGGGCAGCATCCCGCATTGCTCATCGCCCAGCCAGTCATCTCCAGCCAAGGCACGCAGCTCTTCCACTTACTTGGCCCCCGGAGCAAACAGCGCCTTTTGCGTGTCGTACGTGTACTCCAGCGTGCCATGCCAGTACGGCGCCGCATCCTGCTGCGCCGCCTCCCACGCCTCGTCCAGCGCCCTCACCACCTCCTCCGGCAGGGGCCCCTTCTCCAGGTCCGCCAGGTTGCTCTCCAGCTGCTCCACGCTCGACACGCCCACGATGACGCCGTCGTTCCCTCCGCCGACCACCCGCAGCGCCGAGTGGTGCACCGTCCACCGCAGCGCCGTCTCGATCAGCGTCAGCCCGTGCGCGTCCGCCGCCGCCTCGGCCAGCTGCAGCGCGCGGAACACGCCGTCCTTGAAGTACCGCGCGCGGTACCGCCCGCCCAGCGCGCCCGCCTCGTCCGAGAAGCGCCCGCTCTCCGGCACCGCGTCCCGCGACCGCACCTTGCCCGAGAACAGCCCGCCCGCCAGCGGGTTGTACACCACGATGTCGAGCCCGTACCGCCGGCACGCGACGAACAGCTCCCGCTCGACGTGCCGCGTGATGCAGTTGTACATGGCCTGGTACACCGTCGGCCGCACCCACCCGTTGTACTTGCACGTCAGCACCACCTCGGCCACCTCGTGCGCGGCAAAGTTGCTCAGGCCCAGGCGCACAAACTTGCCCGCCCGGTGCAGCTCGTTGATCGCCTCGAGCGTCTCGGCGAACGGCGTGCCGCGATCGGGGCA
This sequence comes from Cordyceps fumosorosea ARSEF 2679, assembly GCF_001636725.1. NCBI lineage: Eukaryota > Fungi > Ascomycota > Sordariomycetes > Hypocreales > Cordycipitaceae > Cordyceps > Cordyceps fumosorosea. The sequence continues at coordinate 329,612 of NW_017387311.1, forward strand.
GTGGAGGTAGAGGATCTGATGAAGTGGAAAAGAGGGTTAGCCAACATCATCGTAAGGTTCACCATCGCCATTGACGCAGTTGCCCTCCGCCACTTACATCGACGCAATCGGTGCCCAGCTCCTTCAGGCTCTTCTCCACAGACTCAACCACCGCCTTGGCGTTGTTGGCCCCCGGCGTCTGCGGATACTCGACCTTGGTCGCCAGCGTGAAGCCCCGGTCCTTCCAGCCCGCCGCCCGCGTAAACGCCTCCTGCTGGCCGTCGACGTAGATGCGCGCCGTGTCGATCTCATCGTAGCCGCGCTCCCGCAGCGTGTCCAGAGCCCGGCCCAGCGTCGCCTCGTCCGTGATGCGCGCGCCGGCCTCCTTGCTCGGGCCAAACGTCATGAGGCCCAGGATCACCCTGGGCTTGATGCGGGTTGGGACGATGAGAGGCATTTTTCTGTTTGGTTTCTTCTTGATGGGTTGACTTTGATGCTGTTCTGAGTCGCTTCCGTAAGAGTTCTCGAGTTGGGTGAGTTGTGTAGGTTCCCAGCTGATGAGGGAAGCCGCGCCGTGCCCTTTTAGCTCCCTTTCCGGGTGCGGGGGAGGAGGGGTCATCTTGACTTCTCTCATTAGCTCTGGCAGCTCCCACGGCAGCTCCTACGGCAATGCATTCGGTATCGGCTCCCTCTGAGCCTGCAAATGTCACCATCGCTACTTGCCTCCGCCGTGACCGGACCTTCCACTTTTTTAAACAAGCGTCGTGACGTAGGAGCAGAGATGCTGTAGAAACCACAACCTGTCACTTGGTGACACGTACAGTCCAGTCGTTTAATTCTTTATCCGTCTTTTAAACGTTTTGCCCCCTTGGAAAGACAACGCCGGGAATTATTCAGCCAGATACTCATATCTCGTCAGGCAGACTCATATCTCGTCAGGTAGCCTCATATCTCATCAAATAAACTCATATCCTGTCACTTGTCACCACGATGACGGTGCTGTATATACATGATGTAGGCTCAACGGCCTGCCGGACTCGCGCTGTGGCTTGCTCATCTCGACGACTATTTACACACTTGGTGACAAGGCACACTCGGGAAGCGGCCTTCGCCAATCCACTCGGTATTCTATTCCAAAAGTGCAGACCATCGGCTACCAGCCGTACCTGCGCGCCTCATGCATAATAACTCCTTCAGACATCTCAAAAACGGCGCTGACATCCAAAATCGCTTCTTCCGTACGTGCCGCCACCAGCATCGTGCAGCCCAGGAACGAGTTGCGCATGACGTCTTGTATACGCTCTTGTGTCCAAGCATCGGCACACGTCGTCACCTCATCCACCAGCACCACCCTGCTGCCAGTCTCGCTCTGTCTGAGACTAGCCCTTGCAATGCACAGCAGCTGAACCTCGCCAGGCGAATAGCCTGCCTCATCTAGCACCGTATCGAGGCCGCTCTTATTCGTCAGGTTCTGCCAGATTCCAACGCGTCTCAACTCCGCCTCGAGAACATCATCTCGCTCTCGTGCGGCCTCGTCCATAATCCCCTCCTCTTCCTCTGAGGTGGTCTTTGCCGCCACGTCGTTCAGAGTGAGGGGCAGGAGGTTGGTTCGAATAGATTCATCAAATCTCACCTGGTCTTGGGAAATCGTCACTATGCGGGATCGAAGTTCGTCTCGGGACAGCATAGATACATCTATCCCATCAATCATGATCATGCCGCTGTAATCGACCAGCCCAAGGATGGCATTAAGGACTGACGTCTTGCCACTATCAAAATGTCATGGTCAGCAGTGGCTCACGGCAACCAGACGTGTCAATCTTACCTCCCAGTGCGGCCAATCAGCCCGACCCTTTCTCCAGCCTCAACAACCAATGTCAAGTCTTGTAAAGCATTCGTTTCTGAAGTTTCCCTTGAAATTTGTTAGGTCTTGAGGTGGCATCACTGTTCAATGCATGTGCTTACTCATATTTTGCCGTTACATTTTCCAACTCAATCTCTCCACGCCATGGCCAACCTTCGGGAGCTGGCTGAGCATTCCGCTCGGTTTCTTGCGGGGTATATCGCAGGAAAGAGCGCAGCCTCTCGAGCGAGCCAATCGGCGTTTCGAGCAGGGTACGCACCTCAAACAGCCTTTCCAATGTCCAGCTGAATTGGAATAGTGCTAGAAAGGATAAGCCTACTGCGGCTTCAGATGTGCTTCCAGGAAAAAATAACACAAGCAGTACTAGGCACGCAGCAATACTGCTAGTAAAGAGGCCGAGGACCATCACCAACCACTGTTGGAAGTAAAATAAATAGTAAAACGCCCTCTGGCTAATGTTCAGGAGCCCAAAGCTGATTCGTGTGTCAGCTTTTAGCCAACGGAAAGCGCGCATGTACATTATGCCATCGGCCGTCTCTTCAAACCGTTTGAACAGTGGCGTCTTAGCCTCGCTATCCAGCTTGCGCAGTTGGCGAGCCGTCTTGAAGTAGAAAATTTGGAGGTAATACAATGCAGCCACAAGAAGCGGCAGAATGGCGAACATGTACGATGCTCCCGAGACAATGATGGAGGTCTTGATCATGACGGAGAAGAGAGCGGATGCAGTCCTCATAGAGAAGAAAGGTAATTGGCGGGAGAGCATGCTTGCATCTTGGTCAAATTGCATCATGACTGATCCTATGTTGACAACACCAAGAAAAACAAGCGTGGATCCGGTGATGGCGTTTACGAGATGTTGGTGCAGTGCAAGAGAGGCTCTCGGCGCAAGCTTGACATGGAGCAGCCAATAAGACAGCGTTCCAATTAAGCATGTGATACCAGCCGAAGAAGCGTAGCCAGCGACAGAGTAAGTCGCTGATCGAGAATCTATCCAGTCTCGCACATAGACGTCTAGGATTGCCGTCAGTTTTGAACGCAAAGTAGAACGAGTCTTAATCTTACTAGGAATGTTCTCTCCAAGACTTAGGCAAAAGAGGAGCACGGTGTATAAAATTACCGAGAAGTATCCGATTGGTTTGATGTAAAGGGTACGTAGCCGTGTATTCGAGCCCAAATTTCCAGGCACGCCAGTTAATGCGGCGCGTGAGGAAAGTCTTTCAAACTCCAATGACCGACGTATGACTTCCTTTTCAATGTCTTCAACCTCTTCGGGAGGCCCTTCTGGTATAGAGTTGAAAACTTCCTTGACTTTGGCCGCGAAGGCGGGAGTCTGGAAAGGGTGGTCTTCAAGAGAAGCATATCCATGGCCGTCAAGAAGTAAAACTCTATCCGAGACGTCAAGGCTCTCCCGCAGATACGACACCAGAGCAACAGTGATACCCATTTCTCTCAAAAGCCCGCTTGCGCCGAACAAATGAAACAGGATAGACACGGCCGTCTTTTTGTCGAGAGCACCGAAAGGATCGTCAAAAAGCATGACCGCAGTGCGGGAGTAGACCGTTCTAGCGATACCGATGCGTTGTCGCTGGCCAGTGCTCAGATTTCTTCCAGCAGGCCCAACCATGTAGTCGGCTCCGCCAGGAAGTTGATCGAGGTCATCTCGCAACAAGCAGCATTCGACCACTCGCTGGAAGAAATCGGCGTTGTAGGGCAAGGGGCCTATGATGTTGTCAAGGATTGAGGCATCCTGCAGCCAAGTTATCTGGCCACATATGGCCATGTCTTCATGCTGTACGCAAATCGACCCTTCAATGAGAGACGCTTCACCAAGTATGCCCTGCAAGAGCGTGCTCTTTCCCGTCCTGGGTGAGCCAACGATTGCCGTAATTGACCCTTGAACGAGCGCAAAGTCAACGCGGAAGAGAATGGGCTGTCGTAGCCCGGGAGGTGCAATATCAACATCGATCACTTGAACTGGATGAACAAACTGCTCGTTCACTGGCGGGGCCCGGCGGTACTTGGGGAAGTGTTTGTCTCTGATGAACCGATACTCGTCTCTTTCAGGAAGACTCAGAAACTGCCGAATGGCGTCGAATCGGGCGTTGATGGATGACGTCGTCGAGTTCATATCCAAGAGCCGACCCAGCGGGCCCTGGATGGCTGCGACAAGGGCCAAGATGGGGAAGACGACGTCGGCAGATACAGTCTCTGTCAATTCAACTGGCGAAAGCGCTTGGCTGAGCACCCAGACAGGCGTCATGGTGTTTGCTGCTTGAATGAAAGGCACTGTTGCCGTTTCGAGTGATCGATGTCTCGTCAATAGTCGCAGTTCTTGTAGTCGCAGGCCTTGAAGAAAGGTGGCAACGGTCGGAGCTAAGCCCGTCATTTTGATTGCGCCTAGTTGATAGAGAAGGGACGACGTCTTTGCTACGCGAACCTCGGTCTTCTTTTTGCAGGCAGCAAGGGCTGGCTCGGTTACAAAGCCCCAGAACCACGAGAAGATGTTGGAGGCCAGGACTGGGACGAGCACCAGGAAGCATGCGTTCCCAACAAACCAGGAAAGAGCGTAAATGCCAAAGCATGTTTCCATAAAGGTGACAGGGAGCTCCAGGAATCTGGGCAATGCGGCAGCAATACCGTCAATGTCAGTGCTGATCAAGGAGATGGTTGCGGATGTCTGAGCATCTTTGTAGGAAATGCGATGGGTTTTCTCGATAGTCTGGGTAATCAAACTCCCACGCAAGCGCGCGACCATGAGGTAGTTCATATGGGCATACGATGATTTGCCAACAGTGACGCCGACGAAGGCCAATAGCGTCACAGCGACCAAGATGAGTTTGCGCAAGGTCGAGACCTCATCTTGGCCCAAGGCCTCGATGATTGCTTTCAAAATGAAAGGCTGGCTGAATGTGCACATGGCAAAAACTAGTCGTGGTACAAGCATTCGCTTGCCCTCGGTCCACCAGGCTGTAGCGCATGCCATCGACAGGCTTTCGAGTTCCAGAGATGGTGCTGCTTTGCCTTCAATTTGCGCCGTGCGTCGTATTTTCTCCATCTCATCAGTGGCGTCATCGCTCAGCTGCCAATAGCTCTTGAGCTTGTCATATAAGCGGTCGGACGCAAACTCGGACGCAATGGGCATCAGATTGCCGTTTTCGATGGAGATGCGAAGTTGCCTGGAAATGGAGAGGCGCGGGAAAATGAAGTACGCACGGCGCCTTTTCTCTTCTTGAAGAGCTTCGTATTGAGCTGCGTCCTGGCTGACCATGAGTTCCTCCTTTGAGAATGTCTCGAGGAGTAGAAGCAGGAAGCGAAAACCTCCAGCGGAAGTGGCAATGGCAGAAGCCGATGACAGGCCTTGAGCCAGGTAGAAAGAGTGGCACTTGGCCGCGTCAATCATGCAACCGGCGGAGAGGTAGAGAGGAAGCAAGGCAGACGGACGAATGCCTTGGCTTTCGATGTAGAGGATGATTCCTATGGTAAGAGCAACAACCAAGTCAATGAGTGCTGCGGCGACCATGGCATCGGCTCGGGGATCGAGTCGCATGCGGCGAAGAAGAAGGTTGGAGAACTCGAGACATATGAGGGACCCAGCGGCGAACTGAGGAGAGACGGGCGAGTTAGAGGCGTGGCAAAGTAGAGAGACGGTACCCGAGAAGGACATTCGTAGCTTACCAGTTTGAGGCGCAGAAATGGGACGTGACGCAGGTACACTGGCGGCTGGGAATAGTGATGCAGGAAAAAGGGCGACAGCGCCAGTACCAGAGCCAATGGCGCTATTTGAAAGACCAAATCCTCATATGTAAAGGTCGAGTTGACAGTGACGGCCGCATTGTCCACGAGGTTTTCCCACAACGACGAGGCGGCTGCGTGTGGCACGCCGTCAGCCGAGGTCGAGGCCATGCTTGGCCGCCAATTGCGGACGGAGGCCCGAGGTTCCGATGGCCGGTGTAACGGTAACAAGCTCAGGAAGTCATGTAGCTTCAAGAAGAGCACACCGGATTACAAGGGGCAAAGAACGGGCGCGTCTTGTCGACCATGTGGTGTTTGTTGGTAGTTGGTTGGAAGCTCGCAGCTGGCAGAATGTTAGGTGGCAGATTACCTTTGTCCTTATGTACTAGTCAATTCGCCGATCCGATGGTGGCGGGGGGAGTGGCGGTGGTGGGGGCGCAAATTGTACGTACCTTCGGCCTAGAACTGTTATTCTTATTCCAAAGACTTGGTAAGCTACCCAAACTTGACAATAGAGGAAAATAATATCAAAGAAATATTATGAAAACTAAAAAACCGGCGAGTGATGTGGTACCGACAGTTGAATGGTTGTCTCTTGTCCAATCCGTAGAACAACTTGTAGAGGGGCAGCTCCTCCGCGCGGGCAAGAAAAAGCTTTGAATAAGGTTTCAATGTAAGTAGCCGAGTCTTTCTTTAAAAAAAAAAAGAAGAAAAAAAGGACAAACCAGGAAAAGTATCCCCCAATACCGCAAACAAGGAAAAGGGACTTCCCCCACGCACATCCTCCGTTCTTTGCTCTGCCATTGCCCCCCCCCCCCCAGAATGCCGGTTAGATCTAGATACCCACAGGCAGACAGGCTATTGCCCTCAATTATCGTTCTCTTTACAAGCAGGTGGCGCACTCAACTTATTTTGTTCAAATCTTGGGTTGCGCTCGTCCGCGAGGCTCAACCTGCTTGGTCTGCGGCCCGTGTCAACACCTAGCATCACACGCGGCGTAGCAAAGCGTACAACTGTGAACTATTCTCAGTATTAAGCAGAGTTACCACAGCCTCTGCCGTTGAGTTAGCTATGCGGTGGTGGTCTAGGCCCTGTCGAGAGAAAACTTATCTACTAATAATGGTACCTAGTAGAGACTACGAACACATTGGCACAGCTAACACGCCGCGTCAAGACCGCACAGCTAGGAATAAGTGTTCGGGAAACTATGACGTGCTTCAAATCTACAAAATTGAACAGATATAAAAGAGTGGCAAAAAGGTCGAGTTTAAAAAAGATGACCCTCAAACCTATAAAAACCACCACCCCCAACGTGGGAGCTGACTTGATTCATTTTCCTCATCAACAGGTATGCAAATCTTTCACGTCCAGCTAACTCCTCTATCTAGCTAATTCGTTCCTATCGAAATAACTACAGGTAATTTCTTTCAAAATCGAAAATTTTACCAAAAAAAAAAGCCGCTCTCTCAAGGCGCTGGCACAGATCAACCTTGGACGCGATGCTCAGGTGCTACTGGAACTCATAACTAGGTGCCATAAAAGGGATCTTGATGTACAGAACGGTTGACTCTCGACTTATTCCACGTACAGCGAGAGCACCATAATGATACGCAGGGGGATACAAGTGGGAAAAGTGCCTTATGCATCGTTTGGCCAAGAGTTTCGCCCGTTGCTAATTCGTAACAAGGAACGGGAACGGTGGTGACAACTTTGTCTACCAGGTAGGCAAATGCGAGGCCGAGTAAAAGGTACTTGTACTACTACTCGGTTCTTCTAATCAAGTCTGAGTTCCCAGCTTCTTATCAAGGTATGAATTAATGGAAGGCTCCCCCCCTTCTTGTGTCTATTTCTCGTTTTCATTCTAGTGGATCAAACATTTCACATGGGCAGTGCCAAGTCTTCTGTCTTGCCCAAGAATTACTTGGGCATTCAAAGAAAGTTGTATGAACGAGATGTATAAGATTAGTGGTAGCACATAAATTTTTCAAGATCGAACTGGTATTGAGTCAAGGTCACGCTGGGGGAACTGCTCACGACTACAGTCAAGTTTTGGAGCATGGTAGAGGGTCAAGATTCTAAAAGGATCAAGAAATGGACCCTGTATAATATATAGCTTGAAATACATGGGGGGGGGTTGCATCACCAACGTTTGTTCTGTCGGTTCGCGACCTTGTTGACGTTAATGTCCCTCCAGAGCGCCGTGAGGACGAGGGTCACGACAAAAATCCCAATCGAAGCCAGCAAAATCGCGCGCTGCGTATCTCCATACGCGTGAGCAATGGCTCTATACGTCTCGCTGTCCATGGCGTACGAGCTCTGGACCTTGATGCTCCCGTAGATGCTTTCCAGGTGTGGCATTTCCGAGGCTGGAAGATACCTGGCCAGTCTGTCCTTGAACATGCCCGTCCATATCGCCCCGGCCAGCGCAAAACCAATACCCTTGCCAATGATGGCAAAGGTGCCTTCCACCGCAAGCAGAGCCGGAACATGTTCATGGTCAGACTCCACCATGAGGGTGATCTGCTCCAAAGGGTGCAGGATGCCGCCACCGAAGGCGTTGAGGAACTGGCTCAAGATGATGAGACCGATATGCGTGTCGGGGGTCCGGAACTTGATCATGAGGCCCACGCTCAGCATCACGAGGGGCACGCCGCCGCACAGGGCGAACCATTTGATGCGGCCGAAGCGGCGGACCACGACGCCGAGGACCAAGTTCGTGATCGTGCTGGCAATGTAGTAGATATTGGAGATATACGTTGCGTTTGCGATTGTCTGTCGGAACACGACAATCAAGAAGGAGTAAAAGTAGGCGTTGGCAAGCTGCTGACCGGCCTGCAGGGTGAGCACCATCAAGTTGGTCGCGACGACGGTCCTGCTCGTGAAGATGGACCACGGGATAAACGTCGACGAGGCAAGGTATCTCTCGTACAGACAAAAGACGGGCAACAGCAAGGCTCCGAAGACGAGGAAGCAGATTATCAGCGGAGATCGCCATCCATCGGCTTGGTAGGAGTAGATGGACACGGCGAGCAGAAGCAAGGTCAAGCCTGTCGAGATGATGAGGATGCCGACGACGTCGAACAGCTTGGCATGGTGCACGACTTTTTCCCAAAACGCAAGCGGCAGCGCCGTCTCTGAAGCGTCAGCCACGCCCGCGACCTCACTCCTCTTCGCCCTCTGCGCGCTGCGAAGCACCGCCAGCACCGGCAGCGAGACCACCAGGTACACCGGCGCCCACAGGCCGAACCCCCAGCGAAACCCAATCGTCCGCAGGATGCTGTCCGACAGCGGGCCGTACGCCCAGAGCGTCGCGAGCACCGGCGACCCCGTGAAGCCAATGAAGAAGGCGCGGTTGCGCAGCGCCGTGGTGTCCGTGATGAAGACGACGATGCAAAACTTGATGCCGTACAGGCCGACGGTGTAAAAGACCTGGGCGGCGCAATAGGTCTCGACGGAGTCGCAGGCGGCCAGCAGGACGATGCCGAGGAGCATGCAGCCGACCATCAGGGCCAGCACCTGCATGCGGCCCCAGACCTCGAAGAGCTTGGCGACGGGGAGGTTGGAGACGGCGCCGATGATGCTGGAGACGACGGCGGTGGTGGCGGTCAGGGAGTGCCGCTCGAATTCGCTGGTGACGTACGGGTTGAGGACGCGGAAGATGCCGGAGGTGAGTTCTTGCACGAAGAGCAAGATGAAGATTCTATGAGTGTTGTTGTTAGTCGTTGCCAAGTAGTCAAGAGTAAGATGTCTGCGTCATGGCGAGTAGTTGTGCGAAACTCACGCGGCAAAGGCAACAACGAGTTGCTGCTTGGAAAGAACGTATTCAATATGACCCGTCTTGTCATTTTCAGAGCCAAGCTCCTCGACCGTAGCTTTGAGCTTCTCTTCCTTGCTAGGCAGATCCGCCTCAGTTGGACTTGTCGTCGTCGCCATTGCTTCTGAGAGAGACTTGGAAGATGAAGACTTTGAATATATTACCAACTTGAAACTTGCCGATATAATGTCGAGCTGTTGGTTCGAATACTTTTTGAACGTCTGCCTGGCGCGTATTTATACCAGACGACTCAACTACACGAGAATGAGGCCATGGTTGGCTCTATCGGAAAAAGCTTCAAGCTTGGCTGCCAAGAGTTTCCAAGTGGGCTATCGTCTAATACTTCAGCCTCAATTTTTTTTTTTTTTCACTCACGAGGAGCTTCATTTTCTTTGCAGCTTTCATCTGATAAATTTCGATCTGATAAAGCCATTGACCTGGACGCGCAAAGAAGCAGTGTTCGCGACAGAGCCAATCAGACAGCTCGCCAAGCACTACTTCGGGTATTACAAGGTAGATGGTTTCTTTTATGTGGATTTCACGCTTAAAGAGTGGAATATCTGCCGGTGTCGGCCTAGGCTTTGCCGTCCACTCTCCGCTGCAAGTTAAGACCGCAGTTCATCTTCAGCAACGGGACGGGCACACGCCAGAGGCACTGCCGATCCTCTCATGCGGCCAACATTCAAGCAGCATGTTGGCAGTATCCTGCTAAATGATAACAGGACAGGAGGAGAAACACTGGCTGGAGTCTACTGAGCCCAGCATGTCAAGTGTGATGAGAATCAACCCCCGCTTGCCAACAATTCACAAAGAACAGGTGTAAGTGCGACGGCCATGACCAGTTTGTGCAGTTTACAACATCAAACGATTTGCGGAAAAGTCTCGGAAAGCCTCGGAAAGCACACGCTTCTCGGGATCTGCCAAGAGCCTGGCAAGCAGCTGACGACGGGGCGCCCAGAAATGCCCAGCGGCTCGCGTGCTCAGCCAGATCTCGTCCAGTCAGAACTCCTGCATAGTACGTGCAACTGAGTCAAGAGAGGCCTTGGACCTCCATATTTCAACCTCTCTCCTCGGCATTTTTATACCATATACAGTCCCAGGCTTCAAGTTTTTTTTTTTTTTCGAAAAGATGTTGTACACGCGAGATGCAGACTCGTCTTCCCGCTTGCCTGTTCTGCCCTCATGCCAATAACTAGTACAAGAAGAGTAGCAGTATTCCGCCCTACGGCGACCCAACGAAGAATAAAAATGATCTCGCTTTATTATGTAGATTCTTTCCCCTTTCTCAACCGGTCACTCCCTCGTGTCTAGACCTCTGCTCGCATGTTTCGGTCAATCTTGAATTGACACAACGAGTACTCATTCATCCTTCGCCCAGCCTTGAGCAACGTCTCCCACTGCTCCTTGTATCGCAGCTTTGCCCACGTCTGAAATTCGTTTTGAAGTTCCCATCCAGGTAGTGCATTGTACGCAATGGCAAATCTGCAAGTTATTTTCCGGTTAGCAACATGGAATTTCCACGGCCAACACCAGGGATCTTCAATACTCACGTCATAGGCTCAGGCTCAACACCAACCACGGTAGGCATCTTCATAATCAGGGCGCGTATCTCCTTCTCGGAGCCCGCGCCCGCCACCGCGCCAATGTACGCATTGTACACGCGCGCCGAGACCTCGAGGTCCATCCGCTCCATGCGGTCCCAGATCTCGCGCGCCATCTTGTACCCGCCCGGCTTGCGCTCCAGCGTCCAAAACACCGCCTCGAGCGTCGCGTACGACGGCCCCTCCTGCGACTGCGTGATCTGCGACCAACAGTCCAGCGCCGTGAGCGGCTTGTCGCACGCCGTGAACGCCAGCATCAGCCCCGTCTGCAGCGCCGTGTTCGTCTGCACCGTCGTGTCCATCTTGAGCATGTTGTGCACCATCTCCAGCCCGGCCAGGTCCGGGCAGCGCGCGAGGCCCTCCAGGCATGCAATGTACGTCTCCATCCGCGGGTGCAGCGACTTGCTGCGGTGCTGGCGCATGTGGCCAAAGACATGCGTCGCCATGTCGGGCCGCCGTCGCGCGAAGAACGCCTCCATCAGCTGCGTGCGTCGCCCGAAGCTCGTGTCCTCAAAAAACTGCTGCAGCAGCTGGTAGCCGCCCCATGCACGGGACGTGCTCGTCTTGGGATCCAGGCAGAACTGAATAAAGGCGGACTGCACCACTTCGCGTTGGGCTTCGCTGAAGAGGAAGGTGTTTATGGAGAGGATGTCCATGACATCAAAGTGCTGGTCATTCTCTAGGAAGCGCAGGCACAGCGCTGCAACGGTGGCGGGTTCGAGGCGGAGACCAAGCTCCTCGACCGAATCAATGATAGAGAGAAGGAGGGGGAAGTTGGGGGGCGTTTGCTTGGTAAGTATGACGAGGTAGTGGTTCACAAGCCGCCCAAATTGGGACTGTAGGTCTGATTTGGAGTCGCTGCCCCAGGGTTCAAGGTATTTGACTTGCTCGTAGGCACTTTGCGCACGGTCAAAGTCCTTGGCTTCGATGCACAGGCGCATCATGTGCATATAGCTTTCGCCGTTCATCTTGATGCCCTTTTCGTTGCCAAGCTGCAGCACGTCCTGCCCCAGCTGATAATCTTTAAGCTCGACGGCTACCGAAAGGAGGCCGTTGATTGTGTTAATAGTAGGTTTGATATCACCGCCGCGGTCGACCATGTGGTCCATCATGGTGCCCACCTGCGAAGGGCTCCGGCCCATCAGCAAAATCGACTGCAGTAGGACATCCCAATATTGTTTCCTGGGTGTAGCCTCGCCCAGTTCTATGAAGAAGGGCATCGCCCATTCTTGTAGCTTGTTACGCCTCGCGAAAGAAGCAACAGCGCGGTACGTATCTCGATGGCACTGCGGTTGTTCGATGCGCTTCGTGAACCAGGCCTTTGTTTCCTCGATTCGGTCGCGGCCGGCAAAGTATTGTACAATGACCGATTGCAGGCTAGCATCGAGAGCAATTCCACGGGCTTGCGCGTGGTAAACCAGCTCCAACAGCTCAGCTTCCTTGCCTTCTCTGGCAAGGGCCTGCGCAACAGTCTCCAGTAATTGGTCGTCCTGGGTAAGGTAGACGGCGTACTCTGGCATGTCCCACTTCTCGTAGAGTAACCCCTTGGCCTCCACTCCGCAGCCGTACAATGACAGCGCCTTGACGAGATATGTCCATTGCAGTTCCACCGCACGGGGCTTGTGTGCAAAGTCGCCGTCCATCCACGCCTTGTACAGCGCGCGCGCAAAGTCGACATGGTGTTGCGTCGTCTCGCTCGGCTCGAGCTCGAGGAGCACCTGGCGCGCCATGGCGAGGTCGGCCGAAGACAGGGGCTTGACGTTGTGATCCTCCTGGAGGCTTATGCGCTGGTCGGAGAGGTAGTCGAGCAGGCGTCGGCACTGCAGCGCCTGTGTGCTGTTGAGCGGCACGCGCGACTTGAGCTTGGCCTGCATGAGGCGGCGCCAAGCCTCCATGAGCTCGCGTCGGGGCTGCGGCCGCAGGTTGTCGAGCATGCGGCTGCGCCAGACCATGATTTGCATCCATCCGGGCTCGTACTCGGGCTGTCGAATGTCGCGGGGTGGCTTCTTGAAGAGGACGTTGAAAAACGAGCGCTCGAATCGCGGGCACACTGTCGGCGCAGACTGTGGTAGCCGTCTCGCAGAAGGCGAATGGCTTAGGAGAGAGCATGATGGCACTCTTGTGCGATAAGCCAGGAGGCGCCGCCCATGGCGGGCCAAGTTCGCCCTCATCATGTACTGGGTGGGAGATTTTATGACGCGTCGGGGGTTATTCTGTAGTATATGGGTCAGTACACCCGAACTGGGCAATTAGTCGCATATATAGAAGCCACAAACTGACAATAGCATCGTAATGAGCCTACCAATTGCAGGATATGATACAAAGCATGATCAGCTAGAGCGGCTTCAAACCCGGAAGCTTGCAGACATCACCACAATTCTTGTGGAGCTACAGGGGCGAACTGCGATTAGCCGCGGTTTCGCCGGCGCAGAATGCCATTTGCATATGTGATTTCATCAAATTCAAGTTGAAAGGCCATAATTATTAGATAGATGTTCTTCAACTTGATTTCATGAACATTTCTTGGTCCTCTCAACGGACGCACTGAACAGGGAGCGGAATGAGGCCCGGCGCCGCTCGGATCGCTGTGGGTGCAATTGGTTTGGGTTTGTCTATTTGTTCAAAATATTGTATCATTGGAGAGCTCTTCGCGACGCTCAAACATGCTATAGTACATGGATATGCTAGGTTCATCGACAAAGAAAATTGGGTACTTGGTCCCCCTGCCTTAATATACAGTTGCGCCATGCGAGCTCATCCCGCAGAGTGATGTCCCGCGCAGAGCTTAACCTCGACGTTGCTCAGAGGGGTAGAAATCCGAGCGAATAAGCTCGGGGTGGTCGTGGATGGTCGGGTAGAGGCCCATGCCTTGAATTCTGCGAATCATCTTGGCAACCTTACGCTGGTTGACGGGCCGCAAAGCAGTATCCTTGGAGTGCTTGATCTGTCCAGAGCTGGTCGTGAATTCTTGGATAAGAGAAAAGTTCTGCATCACCCGTTAGCCAAAACCCAGCATCCTTGCGGTCAGTGATCATACCTTGTACATGTCCAATGGGCGAAGGCCAAGGATGTCTACCACGTCAGCCTCACGCTGGTTCCTTCGGCGCCACTTGTCCATCTCGCGAGGGCTCAGGTCGTGCGGCGAGTAGACATCTCCCGGGACCCATCGGCGAGGCATCTGCCGGAGGTATTCGTTGGATAGCTTCTTGTTCTTGAGGAAGTCGATCTGCTCCTGCTTCATGTGGAGGCTTGCAGCCGCGCGCTCCCTGTAGGCTTGGCCGATGCGGTGCATAGAGCTGGCGCCAGGGCTTCGGGAATTGGCTCCGCCGACGGACATGCGGTCCTTGTTGATAGATTGGAGTCTGCTCGTGGATGATGGCGTCGACGTTCGGACAGGTGGGTGAGTTTCCCGCGGGGGGTGCGCCGCAGCGGCCGTGGACGAGAATTGGCGGAGGAACGAAACGGCAGGTGTTGAAGGGGCGCGCATAGCGCTCAACCCTGGTAGTCGCATCACCATCTTATCGTACCGCTCAAATATGGTCAAGGTTAAAATTGAAGCAGCAAGTGGCACGCTCAATGCTGGTTGACCACGGAGGATTTTCGATGGGAACTTTGCAGGTCAGGATACTGGCCAATTAGGTGCGAACATCAGACCCACATAGAACTTGTACCTGTAAAGCTACCCATGGTGAGATGAAATAACATAGAGACACGACAAAACGGAGAGGAAGAATTCAAAATGTTATTGCAACCTAATTGCAAGAAGAATACTTCGCAACTGTCATAAAAAAGCGCCCTAAACACCATGCCTTGTTTAAGCGACGTTGGTGTTTCATAGGCATGACACGTGCGAATAGAATGTGCTATGAGCATTATTTTACTTGAGAAGCGCTACTTGAGGAACTTAAGAAAGTAGTACTCGCTTCTCGGTTTCAAATTTAAAATTTTCTCGTCAAGATTCCACTCTGCAGAGATACCTGAAAGTTGCGCATCCTCGGCGTTATCTCCAATACATCGGCGGGTTGGCGGCCAGTCCTCCGTCCCATCGGTGAAGCCCCACAGTATTTTTTTCCAGGTACTAACTTTCAACTCGAGATTTCGCCTTTGCAATTCCTCCAGATAGCCCACGACACATCAGCCGAATCGCCAAGATGGTGCGAAAACTCAAGTATCACGAGCAAAAGCTCCTGCGTAAGACGGATTTCATCACCTACAAGCAGGATAATGGACACCGCGATAAGGAAGTCGTCCGCCGATACAACATCCAGAAGCCCGAAGACTATCACAAATATAATCGCATCTGCGGCGTACGTTGCTGTGCCTATTCCCCCCAAAAAGAAGAGAAAAGTACCCGCACCTTGTTCTCAGACCACATGTTTGCTGACCTTTTCGCGTCCAGTCCCTCCGCCAACTCTCGCATCGACTGTCCCTCCTGCCGCCCGACAACGCCGTGCGGCGCAAGCACGAGGAGCTACTGCTCAACAAGCTGTACGACATGGGCGTGCTGTCGTCGGCGTCAAAGCTGTCGTCGGTGGAGCGCGGGGCGACGGTGAGCGCGTTCGCGCGGCGGCGGCTGCCGGTGGTCATGACGCGGCTGCGCATGGCGGAGACGGTGCAGGCGGCGACCAAGATGATCGAGCAGGGCCACGTGCGCGTGGGCGTCGATACGGTGACGGACCCGGCGTACCTGGTGACGCGCTCGACCGAGGACTTTGTGACGTGGTCGGTCGGCAGCAAGATCAAGCGCAACATCATGAAGTACCGCGACCAGCTGGACGACTTTGAGCTGCTGTGAGGGGGCGGCGCCGGAAGGGGGGGGACGAGTACGGGCGAGAGGAGGGCTTTGGGTTGGCGTCAGGGGCTTTCAATGTTATTTTGTGTTTGTGTTGTCGCCTGTTTGGGTCGGCTTCCAGCATTTCCAGGGCGTTTCGGTGTCAATCAGGACTTTAAAAAGGAACGATGGTGGCGGGGGAGCAGCGTCAACGAGGGACGCTTGCAGTCAGGCAGGCAGGCAGGCACAGCCTTACGAAGCTGCTCTACTCTATACATTTCAAGAAGTCAAGGCAATTCATGACAAAGAGGATCGTCAGCGCACAATTTTCGCAAGGACGGCAAAAACAGTGTGCCCGGGTCCGAAGAAGACCGCGCCGGCGACGTGACTGCAGGGGGCGTGGGCATAGCAATTCAAGCTTGCGTAGAGAGGGCTCAATGTCTCTGTTTTATTGGTGTTGGGACTGGGAGGCTTCGCAGGTGGGCATGCGCGGCACCGCGTTGGCCATGCTGCTTCGGAGGGTCTCCTTCCATCTGGGTGTGGGCGCGTGTCAGCTGGGGTTCATTCCAACACGCACACCGGGCCCCCAATACCACCACGGGGGGTCCCCAAGGTTGTTGAAGTGAATTAGTCAGTATTCTGGAACCGGTGCATTGTTTTTTGGGAACTTTGTCTGGTGCCTTTTTCGGCAGCTGTGCGGGCAAGAGCGCAACCCCCTCCGGACGACGAGGAGGAGACGGGAGCCTGCATGTTGGGCAACCACACGCCATACAAAATTCAGCAACCAACCCTCGCCAACAAGGTACCATGTACTGACTGAAAGATAATTTTGATTTTTTATCGATCCTCATACAACCTGTTATTTGTGTGCTTCTTCAAAGCTGGGCAAACAGACCTAGAGGGGGGTGCAACTTGTCCAGCACCACTTTTTACACCCCACATCCCCGAGGCTACCGCCGCCCAGCTCCAGCTCCGCTCCGGGCTCTGCTCTACTGCTAAACATTTACTACCCTAATAAAGAGCACTTAGTTTGGAGCTGTCCTGCCATGCCTCCTCTTCAGGCTCTTCTTGTGCCGCGCCCTCCTTCATGTGTTAGCCACACACCCAATCCGGGCACTGATATAAAAGGGAGCTCGTCGCCTTCGTACGCCTCTCAAGCCATTCCCAAACTCTGCGATTCACATTCCTAGAGCTCTCCTCTTTTCACACGCACATCGTCTCCCAGCTGACAATCTGGTCCATATCTCTCTTCTATAAGTGATCCCCCCCCTTCACCAAGTCACCACCCACCGCCCGCCTGTCTAAGACTTACTTCTACAGCAATACATCACCACTGCCCCTCTCCATCGCCGTCCGTCACTCCGTTGCTTCCATCATGGGTCTCGCAGCGGACGCGGGCGACTTCGCCATGAAGATGATCGGGCCGTGGATCTTCATCGCCACGGCCGTGGCCCACTTCCCCCAGGCCTTCCTCTCCATCCTCTCCTCCGGCCAGTACGCCAAGCTGCTCTCCCCCTCCGAGTTCCTCGCCGAGGCCTTTGGCCGCTTCTGGGGCACCGTCGGCCCCAGCATCAAGGAGGACTTCAAGCCGCGCGTCGTCCCCGTCCTCCAGGGCCGCGTCCGCGACGGCCGCATCGTCGACGAGCCCGTCTACGAGCCCGTCTCCGGCGTCATCATGGAGATTGGCGCCGGCAGCGGCATGTGGATGGATGTCCTGGCCGGCTTCACCCCCGCCGCCGCCGCCTCCGACGGGCCTGCCGCTAACCTGCGCAAGCGCAAAGCGGACGAGCCCAACGGCGGTGGGATCGTCACCAAGATTTACGGCGTCGAGCCCAACGAGATTTCTGCGGCGTCGCTCCGAAAGCGCGTCACGAAGCTCGGGCTCGACGGCATCTACGAGGTCGTCCCCGTCGGCATCGAGCAGGTGACCGACCCCACGGCCTGGGCCGGCGAGATCCCAGAGGGTAGCCTCGACTGCATTGTCTGCATCTGCTGCCTTTGCAGCATCCCCGATCAGGAAAAGAACATTCAATATCTGTACAAGCTTCTCAAGCCTGGTGGTCGCTGGTACATCCATGAGCACGTCAAGGCTACGCGCGGCGGCCCTCTGCTGAGTCTTTATCAGAGTAGGTACTCTCGTCGAATTTCCGGGCATCGTAAATTTCTCATCCATTCATCTTCTAGGGTATGTCGGATTCTTCCACGGCTTGGTCATGGGCGGCTGCACACTCTGTCGCTCTACGCTCGAGAACATCCTAGCTGCGGGGCCGTTCTCCGAGGTCAACGTAGGCCATCCGGAGGACGAGACCGGATACGAGGTGATTCCATGGGTCATGGGTATCCTTAAGAAGTAGGGGGAGAGGACTAAGCAAAGAAAGAATGAGAGGCGTTGGGTGTTGAGGGTGGCTTATTTGGCGAGGCAATGGCATCTTTCAGGATTGCAGAGTGCAGCCAATCGACGTTCCACAAACAAAAGAATTTGCAATTAAATGATACAATATTCATAGTACGTATGATAGTACGTATATGTACAATGCGTAATTCCAATTTCAAAATTAAAGAAAACCTAAGCTCCCAAAATGTCAACGTTGCTTCATGTTCGAATCTAGCCGCTCAAAAAACCCCTCCTCTTATTCCGCCCCAGCTCAGAGCTAAAGGCATCCAAGCACACCGCCTCCATTGCGCACTCAAAATTGCTCTTTCCATGCGTGCTGCGCTGAATGCGCAGCCTCCATTGCCCACGCTTTATAGTCCACTGTTCCCCCTCCTGCTGTTCATCCGAGGCAGCGGCGTCCCCGCGCCGGCGTTTGCGTGAGTTCATGGTCACGGAGTCGGCGTTGTCGGCCGAAGGCGGGTGAGTGTATGTGTAGTCTTGTCCGTCCAGTGTAACGGCAGCTTCGGGCCCAAGTTTGACTTTGACAAGGTCCTCGCTCAGAGGCGTGTTACCGGGCGCCGCCGGCAGTGATCGGGCCCCGCCGGATGCCATGAGGAGGCCCAGGGGCTGCGTCGTCGGGGGCAGGCCGAGCTTCGTCGCAATGACCTCGAAGAGCTTGGACACTCTGGTTCGCGTGTCGCCAAAGAATTCGGCCCGCGGGCCATTGCTCGTAAAATGAAGACGAGTTTTCTCGCCTCCGATTTCAAGGACAAGCTCGGCCGGGGTGTCATCGACATATGGTCGCGCATAGTTGATCCAGCCGGGCAGGGACTCGTCAAACTCAGCCATACCACCTTCCCCAATCATCTCTTCGGCTCGGTCGTGAACGATGTAAACTCCGCTTTTCTGCACATTTTCCAGTCGCAAAACGATTTCGTTGCGCTCCCTGAGTGAGTTGAAGCTGATGGAGTGGGGAATCAGCTTCTGTTCGAGGCCCTTGAAATGGAAGTATCGCGCGTCGCGCAGCAGTTCGTCGCGATGGGTCTCGTCCCGTATATTCACGGGATATCCGTGTAGAAGATGCAGCAGCTCTGCAAAGGTATCCGCGCTTCGGTTCGAAACACTTGGGGGTAGGATAGAGGGCGGTCGTATCAGCCCTTCGCGATCGAGACCAGGAAATACTTCGTCGCGTCGGGCGAACATCAGACCGAAGCCCAGGGAAAAGTAGTTGGGAGAGTTGCCAGGGTCGGTAAGAACGTCGCGTGGAATTTGGAACTCGCGGTGCCCGATCGAAATGAAGATGCTTTCCTCATACAGCTGGGACATGAGCTTCGGTACTGGTAGCATGCGCGGTCAGCTGAATGCACTCATCAGGCGTCAGTCTGATGACCTACAGTTGTAGAACTGGGCATCAGCAAAGAGGCGCACGAAATGGGTGCCATCGCGGGGCTGGAGATGGTAGCCTTGCAAGTGCAGGGCTATGTCGCCAAAGGTGACAGGATCGCGGTCGATGTACAGGGTGCGGATACTGGAAGATATATCTTGCCCCTTTTTCTCTGCCGTTTTGATTTGGCACAAGAAATACTGCGAGAAGTAGGAGGGGGCTGTCCCCCAAGGGTCATATTAGCCGCAGGTTGCTTGTGGGCAATCACCCAACGCAATGCGCTTCGACTCCTACCCACCGTCGGATGAGATGGAAGCGCCGGAGAGCTTGAAGAGCTCGCCGCCTATCTGGATAGGAAATACGCGCTCGCGAGGAAGGATGTCGGGTATCTTGTGAATTGTCTGCTCGGTCTGGCCGCTGTCGCTCGTAGCGGCTGGGGTTGAGGAAGCCATGGTCTGCTCACGACGGCGCGGAGCGCTAGGGGATGCGTAGGGTATCAGGACAGGATTGTTGGATGTATCTCGATTGGTGAGAGTATTTGAGCATCTAGGGGTAGATGTATGGCTTCATTGTCGATGGAAGGGCATTTTGTTGGTCGGTGCAGTTTCAGCTTTCGCAGGTAGTTTAAAATAGAAGGGCCGCTGGCAAGCTGCCGCTGTGGCCGTAGCGCGGAGCTTGGCGGAGCTTGGGGGGCCACCAGAATCGGAGGCCGCGCCGGCGACAAAACTGCGCTACGCATCGAATGATCAGGAAGTGATGAGCCATGTAAAATATTCTGATAAATTAAAGAACGAATACTTCACAAGGTGGGCCTCTGAATATGCGATGTCACTTGGACTTGAGGCAGCTTACAAGTTCAATTAATCCCAGGCTGGAAATGTACTGCACTGCACGAACCTCGAAACCATGGGCAGATACAATGTCAAGAAAATAGGCTAGAGGCATTAAAGTTTCAACACTACGGATTACAAAGCGATGATTAAAGTTGCCCATTCTACAATCATAGTGCGATGTTGCCTAAACCTCCTTTATCACGTGTCGACGCTCCTCAGCCATTTCACTTAACGCGCTTCACACACGCGTCGACCAATTCATCCCACTGACAAACCCACACATCCATCAAGTATGCACACCAGCGAATATGGCCCCGGCCACCAGCGCAACACCCATTGTCATACTGGATAGTGACGATGACGACTTGGGAAGCAATTTGAAATCAGATATTGATATTAAAGAAGAAGAGCGAAAACGAAAGGCTGAGCCTTCCTTTTCCGAAAAGGTGGAATGGACCGACGAATCCGATTCTGTACCAGTGGCAAAGCCCAAGAAGAAGCGCGCAAAGAGAAAGTCGGCGCCGAAAAGAAGAAGCACCGGTGCTGGGAGGCCAGCGACTGATGCCGACGATGTCGTCCTCGACGATGACTGGCAGCCCGAATTGCCCGACTATTTGATTGAGCGACGACAGCAATTTGACACGGACAGGAAGAAACATCATGAGGCCGCACTCATGCTTCCACCAGACTACACCAGCATAGATCTTGGTGACAAGAATGGCATCAAAAACTTCAACGAGCGCCCTGTCTTCCCGGCTAGTAGCGGCATTCGCCCCGTTCGCGCGTACGAGGTCATTGAGCTGCCACAATCAGCAGGCCTTATCCCGGCGTCAATCGCTCAGTATCTGCGCGACTACCAGATTGAAGGCGTCAAATTTCTCCATCGCAAGTTTGTTTATCAGGAGGGTGGCGTTCTCGGTGACGACATGGGCCTCGGCAAAACGGTGCAGGTAGTCGCCTTCTTGACCGCCGCGTTTGGCAAAACTGGCGACGAGCGAGATAATCGAAGGATGCGGCAAATACGATGGTGCAGCACTGATCGATGGTATCCTCGCATTTTGATCATATGCCCCGGGTCGCTCCTCATAAACTGGAAGAATGAGTTGGATCGTTGGGGTTGGTGGCATGCCGAGATCTACCATGGGCCGAACAAGGATGATATTCTCGGCACAATGAGAGCGGGCATGTCTGAAATCATGATCACCACCTATGACACATACAAAAACAGTCGTAGTGCTGTTAACATGGTCCAGTGGGACGCCGTTATAGCAGATGAATGCCACAAACTCAAGGGACACAATTCTGAAACCACCAAAGCCATGAACGAAATCAACGCATTATGTCGCATTGGGCTCACCGGCACGGCCATTCAAAACAAATACGAGGAGCTTTGGACGCTGTTGGACTGGACCAACCCAGGCAATTTCGGCACCAGGGCAGAATGGAGCCAAACAATCAGCAAGCCGCTGGCCGTCGGCCAATCCCACGAAGCTACCTTGGCCCAGCTGAGTCTCGCAAGACAGACAGCCCAGAAGCTCGTTACCAATTTACTCCCACGCTATTTTCTACGGCGAATGAAGAGTCTCATCGCCGACCAACTGCCCAAGAAGACGGATCGTGTCGTCTTCTGTCCGTTGACCGACCTTCAAAAGCAAGCATACGACAACTTCCTCGAAAGTGACGATGTCTCTGTCATACGTAACATTTCCGAGACATGCCAGCATGACAAGAAGCTGGGCTGGTGCTGCGGGCGATACCTCAGCGACGGCCGGACCTGGCAGAGCGCCGTGTTCCCCAGCATGATGTCCTTGCAGAAACTCTCCAACCACATGACGCTCCTCGTGCCGTCGGCGACTGACCTCGAGGGCAAGCAAAGTTCCGAGCTCAACACGCTCAAGATTTGCATGCCAGACAGATGGCAGACGCTCTATGCGCAGCGCGACCAGATTGGTAATCTGGTGAACCCCGAGTTTTGCGGGAAATGGAAAGTTATGAAGAAGCTTCTCAAGTTTTGGCACAGCAATGGTGATAAAGTGCTTGTCTTCTCCCACAGCGTTCGTTTATTACGTATCTTGCAGCACCTCTTCACCAACACGAGCTATACAGTGAGCTATCTAGACGGCAGCTTGAGCTACGAGCAGAGACAGGAAGTTGTCGACACCTTCAACTCCGATCCGACGCAATTTGTATTCCTCATCTCGACAAGGGCAGGTGGTGTTGGCCTCAACATTACGTCGGCCAACAAAGTTGTCATTGTTGACCCGCATTGGAATCCCTCGTACGATCTTCAGGCACAGGACAGGGCGTATCGCATCGGTCAAACTCGTGATGTCGAGGTATTCCGGCTGATTTCACTCGGCACCGTTGAAGAAATTGTCTACGCGCGCCAAGTCTACAAGCAGCAGCAGGCTAATATTGGCTATACTGCGTCATCAGAGCGTCGCTACTTCCGTGGCGTCCAGCAAGATGCAGATCGTAAGGGCGAAATCTTTGGTCTGTCCAACATTTTCACGTTTCACAGTGATAGCGGCCTACTACGTGACATTGTCAACAAGACGAATATTGCGGAAGCGAAAGTCGGTGTAACGCTGGCAGAAGTAGACATGGGCCAGGCAGCAAAAGACGAGGACGGTCTTGTCCCCGTAAAAGCCGAGAATGGTGACGACGACAACGGCGTTGGCCAGCTCGCGGCTCTCCTCACAGCTGAGGACCGGAAGCCAAAGCCGGATGGCCGGAAGGTGACACCGCGTAAGAGCGATGCCATCCAGGCCATTCTCGCATCGGCGGGGGTTGAATACACGCACGACAACGCCGAGGTCGTCGGCACCTCCAAGATTGAGGAGCAGATCTCACGGCACGCCGCCATGGCCTCGTGGGCCGACGACGCGCAAGGTCAGAATGCCCTGTTCGCGGGCAGCCAAGACGGGATCCAAGACCTGGACGCGCTACACAGAATGTACAACCCGCCTGAGGACGTGCAGCTGCGGCAGTTTTGTGAGATGGCGCGCGAGTTTGGCTTCGCGACCGCGCAGGATTTTGCGCTCGTCGTGGAGGGGTGGACGCAGGAGGAGCGGCGCAACTGCTTGGACACGTTTTACAAGCGGCGCCAGGAAAAGATTACACGGGAGGCCCAGAGTGGGTTGGTCAGGGAAGGGGGGGGCGAGGAGGTCGGGAAGCGGGAGCTGGATGACGGGCCAATCCTGCCGAGTGTAGACGTCAAGGCTGAGGATGTCAAACAAGAGTCCGTGAAGCGAGAAGCCAAGGACGAGGTTAAGGACGAGCTAAAATACGAGGTCAAGGACGAGATCTACGACGAGGTAAAGGACGAGACTACAGACGAAGTCAAGCGTGAGGTCAAACATGAAGTCAAGAGCGAAGGCGCGGATGATGTCAAGCATGAGGTCAAAGATGAGACCAAGGACGGGATCAAAGATGAAATCAAGAACGAGATCAAAGACGAAGAAGTCAGGAGCGAGATCAAGAGCGATGTCAAGGACGAGGCCAAGCTAGATCTCGCCGACGTCAAGCATGAATCTCGTGCAAAGACGGAACCAGAAGATGTCAAGATGACCAACGTCAAGTCCGAGGGTGAAAGTAAGAGGGTGTCCATATTTTTGATGGACGACGATGACGATGATGAGCTTTGACGAGTTGGCTCGTCTCCATGATACCCAGACTTGATGTCACTACATGAGCAATGTACTTGTTTTAAATTTTACCATTTTTTATTCGTCGTAATGTTTATTGTTCATGCCATGCTTGCTCTCTTTTTATACACAGTCCTCCCTCCGTCACGTCTTGATCGGTTTGTTGCCCATCAGCTCCACGCCCGCGCGCACCACGCCGACCACCGCGCCCGTCTGGAGGACCTCGCTGGCGCCGCCCGCCACGCGGTGCTCAATCTCGGCGAGCCCGTCGAGCCACGCGATGGTGACCTCGGGCGGCACGTCCAGCTTGGCGAGCTCCTCGGCCAGCGCGGTGACCACGTCGGCGAGCGCCAGCCCCTGCAGGCGCTTGATCGAGTGCACCGTGTTGAGGCAGCTGGTGACGTCGGCGGTGCTGAGCAGCGTCGACAGGATCTGCTGCACCGCCTCGGGCGCGGGCGCCGCGATGCAGGTGTAGATGGTCTCGGTGGTGATGGTCTCGCGCTGGACCTCGGCGTCGGGGACCTTGGGCGCGCCGGGCGCTCGCAGGGGCGTGCCTGTGAGGTTGGAGCGTTAGCAGAGAATACGGCAAGAGGGGGGGGGGTCCCGAAACTTACTAGACGCGTGGCATGCTTGCAGCACGTTCAGGGCGCGGCGCATGTCGCCCTTGCTCAGCTTGACGAGCGCGTCGACGGCCTCGGCGCCGATGCGCACGCCCTCCTCGTCCACGATCTTGACCACCAGCTGCCGGATGTCCGCCTCCTTGAGCGGGCTGAAGCGGAAACGCGTGCAGCGACTCAGCAGCGCCGGGCTGAGCTTGTGCGCATAGTTGGCGATGATGCAGAAGCGCGCGTTGGCCGTGTACTTTTCCATGATGCGGCGCAGCGCCATCTGCGCCGTGTTGGTCATGGCGTCAGCCTCGTCCAGGATGATCAGTTTGAAGCCCGCCATCCCGCTGCCGTTGCCGCCTGTCCGATTCCCGCCGCCCATGCCAAATATTTGCTTGGTGCTCGCAAACGTCTTGATCTGCTCGCGCACCACGTCGATGCCGCGGTCGTCCGAGGCGTTGAGCTCGAGCACCATCTGGCGCACGTGGGCGGCGCCGTAGATGCGCCGCGCGAGGGCCAGGATGGTCGACGTCTTCCCGGTGCCGGGCGGGCCGTAGAGGAGCAGGTGTGGTAGACGGTTGGCGTCGACGAACTTGTTGATGGTGGCGAGGATGTCCTGGTGGCCCTCGACGTCGTCGAGGGATTCCGGTCGGTACTTTTCGATCCTGCAAGCAGAGGGAGCAGGAACTATTTAGCTGGGAGAGGTTTGGTGACGAGGATGCCGCGGGTTGCTTACCATGGTAGCGTATCTTCGGCCTCGACCGGCAGGTTGGCCGCCGTGCTTCGCTTGCCTTTGCTAGCATCGGCGGAGAAGAGGGCGTCGTTGCTCACGGTGGGGGCCGAGTCGACGTCCATTGCGTCTTCAAAGTCGGACATTGTGCCGGCTGTCTGTCTCTATTTCTCTATTATGTCTCTCGATCTTCTGGATGGATATTTTCGGTTGCGATTGGATGGTGCTGGGCTGCCGTTGCAGCAGTCTCTGCGCTGCGTAGAAAATCGATGGTTTGAGATGCGGTCGGGAAGACGGGCCGTCACGCGCTGGCGACGTGAATCCATTAAACTGCCCTCCACATGGCAGCCTGAGACCCAAGTAGCTACCCTATATGGCCCTATATGAGTATTCAAGCTCAACTCAGTCTCTTCCAGGCTTTGTTTCTTTGTCATGGTTTCTTTTTGTTTTATGGCTGCTTGGTCTTTTCTTCATTCCCAGTTATTCAATCGGCTATTGCCCTTCTTTTAGGTGCCCAAGTCTATTTAATAAGCTACTTATCAGGCTGGCGTTGTTTGGGCCGCCCAGCTTGCTAAAAATGGCTTCGCTCACATGCCACGCCAAGTTATTGAACGTCTTGTATGATTACAATATGAATGGGGTTTTCATTACTGTGCACCTTGCTTCGAGCATGGTGCTTAACGTTCATCATCATTAACGCCGTGATCCAGCCTCATATGTACCGCATAATTATCTAATGCTGTGGAAAGGTATGTGCTCTTTTGACTTGTTTAATGCGTCTATAAATGATTCGTGCCGAGTCCAACCACCTCGAAAATAATCGGAATCAATGCAACGGCAAACCAAGCAATTCCTGACGCGAATTAGCAAAGTAGCCCTAAAAAGACCATGGGGTTCGGCCGGGGGTTGTACGGAGACTCACCTGTGTAGACAATTAATTTTGTTACAACCTCGACATCGTACCGTACACGCGGCTTGACGAGCAGCGCAAAGACTTCCTTCTCGTCGACCGCCCGGCTCTGCTGCTCCGTAGGCTCATCCGCTGGCGTCAAGACAGCCTCGTTGCCCGCAATCATTTTCTCGTACTCCGTCCTCGACGGCGGCTTCTGCGCGCCCGACGCCAGCGCCCTGCCGGCCTGGTCTTCCGACCCGCCGGCGTCCGGGTTGCCCGTCGACCGGCTCCGCAGGCTGTGGTTGCTGCCGATGCTCTCGCGGCGCTGGCGCTCGCGGTACGCCAGCGTCTCGTACGCGTCCGCCGCGCTCTGCGGGCCGATGGACACGGAGCGGCCGCGCGTCGTCGGGTGGCGGATGCCCGCCACAATGCGCGGGAAGTCGGACGCGGTCGGGAAGAGTGTGTCGATGCGAGAGCCGGAAGGCACCGACTTGTACTCGCTGGCCGGCGTGAAGAAGCGCCGCGGCAGCGTGAACCCGCACGACTCGATGAGGCGGAACAGGTGCGGGAGGCCCTTGAGGAGTAGCGGCTTCATCGTCTCGCGCCAGGCGAAGACGATGAGCACGCCGAAGACGATGCGGACGACGTTGAGGCCCCAGCCGAGGGGGGTGACGTCGACGGTGCCGTTTCCGGCGTACGCGTTGGCCACCCACGGATCCCAGGGGATCTTGCCGTACGTCCAGGACCCGAACTCGAGGCCGATGACGACGCCCGCGAACGCGACGCTGTCGTCGAAGCAGGGGCAGTCGTCCGCGGGCTCCGGGTGGATGCGCACGAGGATGACAATGACCAGGCAAGCCACCGCGGGCGCGACCCAGGAGCTCGCGTGCATGTACGCGTCAAACGCCGGGCCGTAGTAGAACTCGAGCATGCCAATAGCCACGCCGATTACGGACCCGACGAGGACGTCAAGGAACCCGTGCATACCGCAGTACAGCCGCCCAAAGACGATGGACGCGGCATAAAAGTAGGAAAGGCACTCCAAGGACAGCTTCGCGGCGGGTGGCAGGGAGTTTTCGGGGCTCTTGAGGATCAGCAGTCCGTACACGGCGACCGAGACCGCGTTGGCGCTGTGCGTCGACGGGAAGCCGTACTCGAGTGCGGCCGATCCGGACATGGTGATGCGGTGGAGCGGCGGAGAGAGCGGTCGCGGCAACGAGTAAAAGTCCTTGACGAAGCCTGTCCAGAAGACGCCCAGGGCCAGGATGTGCACGAGCCTGTCCAAACCCAGTCAGTATTATGCCTTTTTTCCCGACATGTTTTTTCTGTTCCAATCGCGCTCGCAGACAACACCGCCGCCCATTTCTTACCCTTTCCCGAACCAGGCCTGCCCGCACCAGAAGCACATGGGCAGAAAGACCATGAAGAAGGTGTGAGTGCCCAGGTTCGCCGTGATGGCAAAGTAGCTGTCGAGTGCGGGCGTGCGCAGCCTCTCCTGCATCCACGCCAGGTACGGCGTCTCCCAGCGGATCAAGGGCAGTGCCTGTTGTCGAAGTCGGTACCGCCACGGTGGAAGAGCCCTCTTGTCTAGTTTGCGACACCTGTGTTAGGACATGTTTACTGCTCCGCATACATCACCTACTGGGTATCAAGGGGGAGGACTCACAATGATCCAAGCTTCTCAGCCCAGCGTCAGGAACATCGCCGTTCTCGTGCGACGCACCATTGCTTCGCGAATTTCCACCCATGGCGCCGAGCTTTGTGCAAGATTGTTTCGAATACGGTCGCGCGCGTTGTGTCGAAGAAAAACCGTGCCCGGGAGGAGGGGGGGCTCTTGGCGATTGACAGAGCCCCAGCGAATGGAGAAATTCGCAGAGTACAGATGATCGAGTGGACGCAATGGGCGGAAAGCAAATGCAATGAAAGGAGTGGATGCCCAGAGATGTTGCGCCGTGGGCGACGAATTGGATTCGGGTTGGTAGATAGATTGAAGCCGTCCACAAGATTGCGGAGGACCTCGGGTTTGGTTTCTCGTGCCTGGCATCTGCATTGTGGGGACCTTTCCGGGGGGCGGCTGTTGCTGCACTCAGCAAGGGTGCCGCAGCTAACCCGTCTTATATCCTGACCTGGTAAGCAGAGACACCACGCGTCACATTGATCTGCTTGAAAATAAAGACAGCCATGATGAGACCACATCGAGATCAATATTATTATTATCCAATGTGACAGAGAAAGAGAAAACAACCAAAAAAAGAAAAGAAACAACAACAACGCACGCAATAGCCCAAGGAAACAAATGCAGTAACTCCATGCAACGCCGAGCATCCCAAATCTTCATAATGAATGCCAATATACAGCCTTCGGCTCAAACACATATATACGTATCATCTCCAGATGCAGTCATTACTGGAGGCCCCCAAAAAAAATCGCTCCAGGATGAAACCCAAACAACGAAACAAAAACATCAAAAGAGTACTCGCTAGTGGATATAACTCCTTGCCATGCTTTATCGTGTCCGGCTCGTGGTCCGGCTGCTAGTCGTGGTTCGGCTAGGGGCCCTGCTTGCCGCCCTGCTTGTTGGCCTGCTGATTGGCTTGGTTGCTGGCTTGGGTGCAGGCCTGGCCCGTGTCGCAGTCGTCGCAGTGGTTTTTGAGATGGTTCTCGGAGTTGTCTTGCTGAGAGGGGCCTTGGCCGAGGACGAGCTGATGTCGCGTTTCGCGCTGGTCGGTGCTAGCTTCTTAGGTGGTACCGCAGTCGCCTGGGCAATGCTTCGCGCGCGCCCTCTTCGCTCTCGAATCTTGGCAAGCGCTTGTTCACGCGTCATAGTTGGCGTGAGAGCTGGGTCGGTGAGATCAAAGCTCGCACTGCTGCTCGCCGAGGGGGTCCGAAGCTTCTCGTTGAACGAAGAACTGTGCTGAGACGATTCATCGCGCACAGGAACGGTTGTTGTTGTAACTTTAAAACGACTCGTGGACGAGTACATTGTAGGCGTAGGGGAGCCAGGCGCCAGGCGCGCTTCATACTCATCCTCGTCTACAACGGCTTCCTCAGCAACATCGTCAACTGCGATCTCGGTCCTGGACTCGTAATCCTCCACAGTTGGGATATTGAATGTCTTGGGAATCGATGACTCCACCTCGCTATGCGGGGCGCTCAGCAGAGACTGAAGAGAAGTGCGGTCTCTGGTGAAACAATCTCTCGACATAATGGCGCATGCCGGCGGCTCAACCGACGGAGTCCTGGCATATAGACGGGGGCTTCTCGCCTCTTCCATCGCATCGGGAAGGATAATATCGAGACTATCCTCCATCTCTTCCTCAACAGGCTTCGGCTGGAAACGCTCCTCCAGAGCTGCGGCTTCGGCTTCCTGTTCCGAAACTGTGCGGAAAACACCCTCCTTAGGGCAGAAAATGGTGCTGGTTCGTTCCTTCCTCGGCTTGATAATAATTAAATGATGTTCATCAAGAGACTCGGGGTCAGGGAGTGACTCGCGGCGCTCTTCGCCGTCAGATTCGTGATGGCTCTCGTTTTGGTGACCAACAAAAGGCTCCGGCTCAAGCTCCGGAACGGCATCGGCAGATGGCGCCATGGCCTCGTCAGCGGCATTTTCAGCATCTAGCTTGCGCTCCTCCACCATTGACTCAAACTCTTCTACTGGCTCCGGGGCGGGTTCCGGCAGCTGCTGGAGCTCTTCCATGGCTGGCGCCTCGATGGTTGGGCCGTGGTATTCAGCTGAGAGAATGTGTTCCGGTAGCATTTCAGTGTCGTCCTCAAGCTCCTCCTTTGGCTCATCTTCGTCCATAACTTCATGTCGTTCTTCGGTTGCGGGGGTTGTGCTTTGCTGCTGAATCTCCTGTCTCTCAGGCGTCATCTCAACGTCAGCCATGGGCTCAGGCTCGTAGACAACGGGCTGGGCAAGCTCTGCAGGCTCTACAGACTTAGCCGAAGACCTCTCCTTGGTTAAGTAATCGATAGTAATGGTGGTATCTTCGCTGGTATCCGGAACGGCTATAGTAATGCGCTCCGCAGGTGTAGTCGACTCTACCGGCTCGATAGTGTTTTGTGGCGTGGCGTGGCAAATTTCGCGAGTCTCTCTAGCGCCACGACAAGAGTGCATTTGGCATTCGGCTTGTAGAAATTCAACCATTTCCTGGGCTCTCTCAGCTCTATGCTTCTCCCAAGCAACTTGCAGCGAAAGCTCTTCGATTTCAATTTCCGTAGCAGCAGAGCCAACCAAGTCCATAGCAGACAGAGAAACACGACCTCCATCCTTGGCAGAATCACGCTTGCGCTTCTTCTGGACCTTTTTCTTTGGTGACGCCAGCTCGTCTATTTCGTCAGCTAAGGGAAGAGGGAGCCGGCCTTCGGCAGCGATGCGTGCAACCTCCTCGTTCTTGGCGGCAGTCTTGTACGCATCACGCTCCTGCTCGACCACCTTGACTCGTTCAAGGGCCTTGTCGAGCTGTTCCTGGACGCCTACTATCTGGTAGCGGGCAGTGAAGGCCTCTTGTTCTCGTGTGTGACTGCGCTCTTTTTCGCGCTCTAGGCACTCTTCGTTGATTTTGGCTGCTGTGCGTGCCGTCTTCAGCTCCTCCTGCAGCTTGACGATCGTTGATTGGGACTTGAAGTTTTCTTTTCTCGCTCGTCGAATTTCCTTCTCCCAGAGGGCTTGGGTATGCGCATGTGTCTCCTTCGCACGGCCGTAGCTGTCCTGTGCAGCTGTTAGCTGTGTTGCGCATCCAATACCTGTTTTGCCCTTACCATGACGGTTTCCAGACGCTCCCCAACTTTGCGTTCTCGTTCTTTGCCCTGCTCAACGGCTGCATGCAGCTGTTCAATTTCCTCCCTCATACGCTTCATTTCCATTTCAGCCTCTTCGCGTCCGAGAACAGCTCTCTTCAACGCGTCGTTTGTTCTGCGTTCCAGCTGCCTGGATTGTCCGGACATATTGTTAAATTGGCTGATTTTTTCTAGCACTGGGCTGTCGTAGCCATCGGCCTTAAATGGTGTCATATGGGCCTCGCGGCGTTGATTGACGCCGTCTGGTGTCGAGGTCTGAAGTGGGCTGAGCGGCCCTGTCGGTGTAGAGGTCACGCTTTCGTCCATCGTGAACGTGAGTGTTCTCCGGTGGTGTTGGTGTTTGTATTTGTCGAAACAACAACTTCTCAACTAGAAGTCTACCCCACATCTATCTCACCGAAGCTGGTGGTCGTGAATTGGTCGCAAAATTGCTGGGTAGGTCGTTGATCTTTTGTGCGTTGATATTCCAGAAGTCTGTTTACTGTGGTTCCTGACCCAAAACGTTGGTAAGGCAAACTGGGGCCACCTTGGGCCGCCGTTGCTGTGGTGACGGGAGGGTCATGTGATGCCACCAGGGATTGTGGTTTTCTGTGGCGGGCCGGCGTCATCTCCCGTTGTTGCCGCCCGCTACTCATACCCGTTTTAGATCGGGAAATTGGAGACTAAGACTTGCATCGCATCGATCACCCTCGGGCCTCGTTCTTCCCGTTGCCTTGGCTGCGGGAGCGTCCAGTTTCTGTATTTATTGCATCCCACGAACGATATTGGACGAACCTGGCTCCTGAAAACCCACATCAAACAATCTATCATGGCCGACAGCGAGCTCCGCCAGCGCAAGGCCAAGGGCGACGATGGCCAGACAAAGCAGAGCACAAAGCGTCGCACCACAGACGAAGAAGATTACGACTCAAGTTCGCTCCGCCTTGATATTTTACGGGTGTTGACTTTCTTGTTCGTTGCTTCGTGTGGCCTCAGCTATGTCATCAGCTCTGGCGAGAGCTTCTTTTGGGGCATGCAGAATAAACCGAACTACCTGAAGCCTGAGTGGTGGAAAGCCAAGTTTGTATGCAACTCCTACAGAGCGGTCGTGGTCAGAATCCCCCCAGAACGCTAACCCAGCCGCGTTTATTCAGGCTGGACCTATCTATCTTACCCCGGACGAGCTTTCCCAATACAATGGCTATGAAAAGGGCAAACCCCTGTACCTCGCTGTCAATGGCACCATCTTCGACGTCTCGAGCGGCTTGCACATGTATGGCATCGGCGGCTCATATCACTTCTTTGTCGGCCGTGATGCGTCGCGCGCCTACGTTAGCGGCTGCTTTGAGGAAGACTTGACCCCCGATATGCGCGGTCTCGAAGAAATGTATCTTCCTATTGACGACCCCGAAATCGACTCCAAGTGGACCACAGCCGAGATGAAGCAGCTCAAAGAGCAGGAGCTGGCAGAAGCCAAAGAAAGAGTGCACAGCGGCCTGAAGCACTGGGTCGACTTTTTTACTAACAGCCCCAAGTATCAAAAAGTTGGCTACGTGAAGCGCGAGGAAGGTTGGCTAGAGAAGCTCACTGTTCCTCCGCTCTGTAAATCCGCCCAGGAAAAACGCAAGAAGAGGGTTCCTCGTGACCAACAGTAATGTAATCAAATATTCATTTCTGCCACCTTTACAGGTCAACACTGCTAAAACCGTTACCAAGAATAAAACAAGTGATGCAAACTGATTGCTCTGCGTTGTACACAGAAAGCCCCGAATATTAACCAATTTCCAGTACCTGCCGGCCCCGCTCGATATCATTAACCCATTCATATACACGACGCTATCACACACGGCTTTTAGTCTCCTATAGGAGCATAAAGACTGCACCAAGAGCAAGTAGCATCGAGCTGGAAACGCCGGTAATGGAAGCGCCAGCCGTCGAGGGTGTGGCCGAAGCAGCGCCCTGAGGAGTGGCACCAGTGGAAGACTCGGAAGACGGAGTGCCGCCCTGCGTCGCGCCGCCTTCCGGAGTGGCCTCGGCCGCTAGTTTCTTGTAGTTCGCAAGAGATCGCGAAGAGTTGGCGCCGGTGCTGCAGCGGGTCGTTAGAATAACACTCTGTGAGACAGTCTGAGAGTGGGAAGGACAAAGGACTTACTTCTCGTTGATGACCATGACCATACCCTTTTCGCAGTGCGGGCCTTGGCTGCAGAAGAACCACATGGGCTTGGTGTCGTTGACCATGATAGTATAGGTGGGAAACTCCCCCTTGGCTGCACTGGCGGCGGCGGGCTGGAATGATGAGAAGATGCCCTGGACGCTGGGATTAACCTCGTTGATGGGCTTGCACGGGTGGTCGAAATCAGACTGGGTGATGGTGTGGTTTCCGGCAAGGAACTGGAACTGAACCATGCTGCCGGCCGTCGCCTTGATGTTATCCGGCCAGAACTTCAGACCAGTGGCGTTGTTGACGGGGTTGCGGCCGACAGAGACGACCTGGACGTTGATGGCTGCGTACGATTCTGTTAGAACGTGTGTCGCTGTGGCATTGTCCCATCGACATCGGATGCGTACCTTGGGCAGCACCCATTAGGGCCGCGACGGAGGCGAGTGTGAACTTCATGATGACTGGATGTGTATTGAGGAGGCGGTAAGATACGATGGATTAGACGAGACGTAAAAAGACCGGACGGTGAGCAGAGCTGCCAGAGCTGCCAAGCGAGCGAGAGAACGTGCGACCGACGTAAAGGGATAGAGAGGACCAATGACCAACAGACAATGAGAGAGAAAACCGCACGCACAAAGGAACTAGCCTGTGCAAGAAAGGAAAAGAAGAACGAGCTGAGAAGGAAAGAGAGAAATAATGAAACAAGGGACAAGAGGAAGAGGAAGAGGAAGGGGAGAGATAGCTAACATAAATGCAAATTCTTGCAAAAAGGCAGGGGACAGTTCCAGAGGGAGCCCAGAGGCAAAGCATCTGGGCTGTAACGAACTAGATTCACAACCAGCCATCCGGGCAAAGGCGACTTGTTAGTCGAAACAGGAGTGATCAGCCACCACATCTTGTCCCCTTGGCGGCCTGCACATCTCATTGTTTCTCTGCAGAGTCTTTCTTTGGCTTGCCAAGAGGCAGGGGAAAAGGGAAACCAACCAGTAATGTCAATGCATGCCGTCTTCCGAGAGTCCTCTGCCCAACAACTTGGCCCAACTGGCTACGCGGAAGAAGCGTGGGGGGATGGGGGACGAATATCGTCTCATCCATCTTGCGTGGCGCTTGCCCTGGATCTGTATCTTCCCAAACGGGCTAATTGGGACACCCGAAACCAGGCCTGGCGTCTTCGTTCGTCCATTGTCGGCGTGGGAAGCCCTCGTCCCGGGGTTGGCGGCGTAAGAGGTCTTGTCAGAGGTTATGCTCAAACCGTGGCAGGTGTCTCCTTCAATTTAGTTACATCCGTCAGTCATCTCGATCGGTGAGTTTTCAGGACAATTACGTATTCACTTAAAATATAATCTTTACTCATTGCGGAGAAAAGAGAAAACTGGCTCCCAAGGAATCACTCAAATGGTGCAGCTCGGTGCGGAGACTGTTGTTGGCCCAACAGCCGAAGTCGACTTGAGCAGCCTGCGCGGAACAGCAACGACAATGGCTTGGAAAAAGCTGACAGTTGGAAATTTTTTCTTGGGACGGACAGAACACGCTATCGCTCTTTTTTAGCTGCACTTTCGCGTGCACAAGTCTGTCACTGGCCATGCCGCACCTTGGCCATTCTACGACGCCGACGAGACAGGGCCTGTTTCAGACCCGGCCCCACAGCTCCGTACTTGCAGTCCGGCTC
Organism: Cordyceps fumosorosea ARSEF 2679; assembly: GCF_001636725.1. Lineage (NCBI taxonomy): Eukaryota > Fungi > Ascomycota > Sordariomycetes > Hypocreales > Cordycipitaceae > Cordyceps > Cordyceps fumosorosea. The sequence goes on from NW_017387311.1 coordinate 364,447, forward strand.
GAGGACCACCGACGGGGGGCAACATGGCCGCTTGACTTATACTCTTGCTGGCGGCTATGACGGCAATTTCTTTTCCTAGGCAGTGACCGTATTTTGTGGCAAAAAAGGTAATCGAAGCGTTCATTGGCTCCTTGTCATCTGATCCCATCTCGCCACGCGAAGTGGCAGGCGTCACACTATGGCTAATCTAAAACTCAGCATACTAAATAAACGCGAATGGGCGAGGAAATGGCTTTGGTATCTTTATATTTCGCGTACATATATTGGTTCATACCTACCCATTGGATGCAGGTATTTGTCTGCAAGGCTGCATGAAAATATCGAATACTCCTTGGGAAGGCTCGCAATTTGTGAGTGCCATTGCTTTCCGCGTCATGCTATGTTTCTTTGGGGGCTGAAGAGTTATGCGTTCTTGCTCTCACGAGTAAAACGACGGGCCCCAGCAACGGAGATCGGTTTCCAAGGCCAGGTTCTGGTTGACCTGACCGGACTTGTTTCCACTCAAACCTAGCAACCGCTTACCAAACGAGCGGTCCATGGCGATGATGCCGCCCCTCCGTCAACCATATTCGTGTTGACAATGCCTCACAGGCATGTTTTGAGCTCCCGGCTGTCTCCTCAGATGACCTGGTGCCAGCTCGATGCGCCAGGCTCCGGGGCATTGCTCCTTATCTTTACCCGCGCTCTGGGGTGAGGGCGCCTGGAAGTGGCGGCCATTCTGTACCATCTTGAAGCGCGTCCATGACAACAAATCTGTAGGATTGTGCCAAAACGCCAACTTAGAGATCTAGCAGGAGCTGCGGCGCAATCTTTTCCAAATCCTCCACCTATTCATAGCATTCAGGTCAGTTAAACACTATTTCCATCCCCATTTAGCAGACGTGAGAGAGCACATACCTCAAGAAAACCCGAACGCTTCTCCACCGCCGAGCGTGCAATCGCCTCGCGCACAAAAACGTCCACGTACTTGCCCACGGCGGCGTTGGCGTCGCGTGAGACTCGCGTCGCGTCCTTCTCGAACAGGTCGTGCAGGATGCGCGTGAGTAAGTCCTTGGGGATCGACTTGTCGGCGGCCGAGTCCCCTACCGCGGCGCCGCTGCTCGCGTCGCGGCTCGCGCCCTGAGGGCGGTGGCGGGGCGGCGAGTCGTCGCCGGTATCGAACGGGTCGCTGGAGGCGGCGTCGCTCAAGTCCTCGGCCGCTTGCCTGCTGCTGCCAGCTTGTGAGCGACTGCGGGCACCACTGGTCGGCTTGGGTGGCATTTTTTATAAAGCGTCGATTGCTCTTGAAAAGGTTACAAAGTTCTAATTGCAAAGCGAGAACGACGGGCGCTGTGCACCGCGTCGTGGTGGAACTTCCGTTAGTCATCAATCAACGACAAACGGCATCGAAGCCTACAAGTGAGTGCAGAGATGAGAATGAGATCACAAAAGATAGAATCGGCAAGTATTAGGAACCAAAGTTCAGATAATCTAACAACAAGGGAAATTGCGTAGGTGTATAAATTACAGCGACTAGAAAGTCCTTGGCAGAGCCATAAAAGAGAATTGCGCCATGCCAATGCCAATCTAATCCGCGCATCAGCTGTGGCACATGACAGAGTGTCAGGGTATCTACCCCAACTTCCCTCACCGTCAAACTTCCCATCTCTCCATTTTAAATCCCCGAGTGATCCTTTCCCAACTAAAAACAGTGTCTATACAGTGGTAATAGGGAGCATGGCATTTAGCCAGAGCCGCCCTTGAAGGCCTTGCCGAACATGAGGACCTGGAGCTTGTCGTAGATGGACAGGACACCGGCACCGGCAACACCACGGAGAATGTTGGCACCAGCACCGTTGAAGAGCGACTTGACACCGTTGGCAGCAATGATCTGGCGGGCAGCATCGAAGGAGTTCTTGTACTTGACGGCCTCACCAGAGGTCATCATCATGCGACGACGGATGGTGTCAAGAGGGTAGGCAGCGATACCGGCACCGGTGGTGACACCCCAACCGAGGAGGAAGGAGGCGAGGAAGTTGTCCTCGAGGGTACCGGTGAGAAGGACGGGCTTGAGGGAGTCGTACATGCCGAAGTAGAGACCACGGTAGACAACAATACCGGCGACAGAGGGCATGAAACCACGGTAGAGACCGGCAATACCGTCGGAGGCGAGGGTCTTGCGGTAGACGTCAATGAGACCGTTGAACTGGCGCTCACCACCCTTGGAGGCGTTCTTGGCATCGTTGGCCAGACGGGTACGGGCGTAGTCAAGGGAGTAGACGAAAAGCATAGAGGTGGCACCAGCAGCACCACCGGAGGCAAGGTTACCGGCCATCCACCAGGCGTAGCCATCACGGTCCTTCTTGAAGCCGAACATCTTCTTGAACTTATCACGGAAAGCGAAGTTCAGGGCCTGGGTAGGGAAGTAACGGATGACGTTGGCAGTGTTACCACGCCACAGAGAGAGAATACCCTCATCAGCAGCGGTACGACGGAAGCACTCAACGATACCGTTGTAGCGGCGGTCGAGACGGCCAGACTTGATCATCTCATCCTGTTTCAAAAGGTTAGACCACTACAGCGGAGCTGTGTTGTGGATGGATGTCACTGACCTGGTTCTGGATGAGGAGCTTGACACGCTCGATGGGGGCAGCAGCAGTCTTCGAGACGGCGGCGGAGACACCACCCACTGAAGAAGATGTTAGTATTTGGTCCAGGTGACATGTTTTATTGCTTCGATTGATGACAAGTGGCGAGCTAGGTTGACAGCGGATGAAACGTACTCAGGAAGTCGGCAACGAAGGGCTGCGAGGCGAGTTAGCACGCGTGTCCAGGGGTAACCGAGCGAGTAGCTGGAGGCCATGAAAAATTTGTCGCGTTACGCCGGTTGTCATAAGAAGGGCACTGAGGTGTCCATAGGAAGCACAGTCATCTCATGAGAGGCATTGGCGTTGCAGCGCAACTCAATTGGTACTCGCAATTGCTGCGGCTTCGATGGCCACCTCCCCCCTCTGACTTCATGACAACGGCATAACGCGGCATTTCCGGCAACACAGCGAAGAAGACGGTAGAAACTTACGGGCATGCCCAGGACCTTAGGCTTCTCTTGAGACATGTTGATAGATGTTCAGGTGCTTTCCCGGAAAAAAACAAGAAAAGACTGAGGGGAGATTTGGGGATGGAGAAAGGAAGAGAAGTGTGTCTGGGGAAGTCGAGCGAAATAAATTCTACTCTGCTGGCCGGGTGGCAGGGTTGGGGGGAGCGAAAAAAAATTGCTGCGGGTCCAGCGAAAGGGACAAGTTTTCTTGGGAGCGAGTCTTTCCGGGCCAGCGCTAGAGCCAGCTGCTGAGCGTCTCTCAGGGACTTTCCATGGCAACAGTGGAGTTTGCGCCTGAGGCCAGAAGGGGAGGTCTGAGGCCAACAGCGCCTAGCATCCTCAAGGTCCACGCCGTCTCCTTGGTGCCTTGCCAAGGGGGACAGAGTTGCCGGTTCGCCCCGATGTTCTTTTTGCCTGGTCGCCCTGCCACCAGGTACTTGACTGGCATCTGAATCTCTCAACCCCCCGGAGCTGCCGTGAAGTTGAGAAACATTTGTACGGATGTTCCCCGTTTGCCTGTTACCAAGATCTTTTTTCCTCAGATACACATTCCCATTATTTCCCAGTCGGTCCGCTTGCCAGCCTCTCCCGCCATGCTCTTTCAAGACGTCTATGAATAGTAATACGCACTTTAGCTTTAGTACCCCGTACGTAGCTGGGAACCTGTTCGGCCACAGCTGACAAGGTACCTACATAGGTATATATGTACATAGGTAAGCCAGCATGAGCCTCGGTCAGTGTTTGCCTGGCTAGAAATACCTAGATCTCGCTTTTCCACGAAGTAAGACCATTGTCAATACCTGGTAATAAGCCGAGCCACGATATAGCCCATATCTCAATCACCTCTCACTTTTTATCATTCCCATGACAACAGCTCCTCATGTCCTCGAGCAATATAACTCGCACCCACTTGATGTAGTTGCTGCATGGGGCACCCGTTACAAAGATATAGCATTTGCGCAAGTAGTGTAAAGAGAGCCGTGTTGCTTTTCACAATCCTGACATTTTGTATCGTAATTTTCTCACCTAGAACCTACATCGACGCTGCGCCACATCGGAGGTACATGAGGCTGCATGCCTCAGTCACATCGCCCATCTCTTTTTTTCTGTCCGGGGCCCACCAGACAGCGGTTGCGCCGAGCCAAGTCGCAAGCCCCTGTCTTGCGCCATTCCCCTGCAGCCCCCTTTCACCCGAGAAAGCCGCTAATCAAATTCCAGAAGGCAAGCGCAACGCTCTTCCGCTGAGTTGGCCTCTCCAAAGCCGCAGGCAAAGCCGGAGGCAACAGAAGCAGGCAGGCATGGTAATCTGGTTTAAAGGGCGCAGCCATCGTCAGATACCGAACGGCCAATTGCAACGCAGCGTTTTCCCATTATTAGTACCTACTTTCCCCTGTATCCATCAGAGCCCGGCCGTTTGTTTCAATCCCGCCAATATCCCGGCTAGCCGACCGCCCCTAGCTGGTCTCTGCCGCATCATGCCGCTGGCTTGGACCACAACTCAGGACGTGCATCCCAAAGCAAGCGTCCAACATTGCAGTCGCTTTTGATTATTTCTTTGTCGTACGGGCTTGCAACATATGTTAATAAAGAATGCAGTGGCCGATTCTACTAATGAAGACGGAATTTCATGTCCCTACTATCCTCCTGTTCACGAGCCGGCCTGGCCGATAAGCCGCCAGCCATCACATGCCTGGTAGTAGTAACAATACGGCTCCGTGCTTCCTGGCGCAAATTAGTAGCACAATGATATCAAGTTGTATGGATGACCATTACTCCAGTAATTCCAGTCTTGGGACAGCTAACATTCGGTATCGTACCAAGTCCTGTATAGGTCACGTGTGCTGTCACGTGATCTCATAGATATGCTCTGGTCGCTGCCACGGGGATGCAGTATCATGTGTAGAAACTCGTCTCATTTGAGGTACCCGTCAATTGCATACCAAGATTGGGGACGCCCTGGGTGATATATATGCTGAGTTGCATATATGGACCCGTTGACCATATACTCAGGTTGCAACCCGAAAGATTCTTGGGCCAAGAAACGGCACCAGACTGGCATACTCAAGGTCATTGGTCGTCCAAGTACGTGCGTTGGAGCTGTTCAATTGCCCGGCAAGACCTTTGTGGCATTCGTCCCTCAGCGCTCGAAGTCGTCACGGTGCATAACATCCTCAGCAGTTGTCATGAAGAATTTTTTTTATTTCGTTCCGTTGCCGTTTGCTCATGCAAATTCGGTTTCTAGGTATGCTTAACCGAGTATAGAAAGCGTCCCAACCAGGCAATTGTTTGCCTTGTATCTTTTCCCCATCCCTCGGCCATATATCATTTAGGCCATATTGACGCCAAACTTCCAGAAAACACCTTGATCGAAATTCGCTTAAGCAGCAATGGCACGGGCTGTCAACAATAATTAGCGCTGTGTTCGTGTCGCACTCGCCGAGAAGAATTAGAGGGAGTCGCATACTGTAGATCTTCATCTTGCTGTGTGTAGTGACGGGCTTGATCATGCCCTTCTCCTCGAGCTCGGCGATGCAGCGGCGGGCCAGCGAGCCGTTGATCTTCATGCGGTCGACGAGCACGGCGACGGTAACAAGGCGGTAGGACTGGACATCCTTGTAGAGCTTCTCCGAGGTGGTCTTGTCGAGGATGACGGCGTGCTGGGCCTTGTCCTTGACCTTGCCCTTCGACCACTTCTTCTTTTGCTTCTTAGCTCCAGCAGCAGGCGCCTACAACGTGAAAAAATCGACGGTTAGTTCCTTGGTCTCTGGTTATGCAGTTCGTTTCGGCGAGAGCGTCATCGTAGGCGGGCGAGGGCGTACCATTTTGATGTGATGTGATTTGACGTTGACGGAGTGTGGAGGAAGACGGATTTTTGCCAACGCTGCGAAGTCGACTTACCACTTTGGCGATGGGTCCCGCACCGTCACCAGTGCTGGCAGGGCAGGCTTGCCCTAACAATGGTGGCGTGTAGGGTGCACCCAATTATTCGCGACACATGATTGGCCCACACAGCACCCACCAAAATTTGCCAAACCCTCCTCAGCCGAGCCAGACCTCCAACTTTACGAAAAATCCCATCACGACAACCGACCATACTAACCGCAGTTCGCCGCCATCCACGGAACCATCGACTGCTATATTCAAAATGTCTGAGGGCGGTGATATCGACGTTCTCCCCAGCGTCCTCCCCAAGGACGTCGCCAAGGAGGTTGGCAACGTCAAGTTGTTCAACAAGTGGGACTACGATGTCGAGGTTCGCGACATCTCTCTGACGTACGTTTATCCCTGGGCGCGCGAGGGCAAGGAATTGGGGAGGAGAGCGTGTTCGAGCGACGTCCTCCTCGTCCTTGCCGTGGAAATGCTATTTGGAACGAGTATTCTAACGAATTGAACGATAGCGATTACATCTACCTTAGCAAGCCCGTCTATGTCACCCACTCCGCCGGCAAGTATGCTGCCAAGCGCTTCCGCAAGGCCAGCTGCCCCATCATTGAGCGTCTCACCAACTCTCTGATGATGCACGGCCGCAACAACGGCAAGAAGCTCATGGCCGTCCGCATTGTCGACCACGCCTTCGAGATCGTGAGTGACGACCACCCCCAACAAAGCCCTGCTCCACACGACAAAACAACAGTTCGCAACACGCCAGCGCCCGAAAGACTACGAGACGAACGATGCGCCATGCGTAGTGAATTGAACCCGACGTGGAAGCCATGGACAAGAATTATGGACGAGTTCGCTAACCAAGGACTTTTCGATGTTAGATCCACCTCATGACCGACCAGAACCCCATCCAGGTCGCTGTTGACGCCATTGTCAACTGCGGTCCCCGCGAAGACTCTACCCGTATTGGTTCCGCCGGTACCGTCCGCCGCCAGGCCGTCGATGTTTCTCCCCTCCGCAGAGTCAACCAGGCCATCGCCCTCCTCACCACCGGCGCCCGCGAGGCCGCTTTCCGCAACGTCAAGTCCATCGCCGAGTGCCTGGCTGAGGAGCTGATCAACGCCGCCAAGGGCAGCAGCAACTCGTACGCGATCAAGAAGAAGGACGAGCTGGAGCGTGTGGCCAAGAGCAACCGATAGAGGGTTTCGAAAACGAAAAAATGGATTTACGGCTGGTTGGAGTGCGGCTTTGGCGTGGTTCTGGCAAATTACAGAATTGCATTTTTGCGTTTCGGGTCTGGGAACGCGGCTATAGATTGTTATTAAGATGTCTTTAGCCTCAATAAAACTGGGCTCTGATGAAGCCCATTGACCTAATGAATCGTCATACCATATTCTACAATCTCGCTCGGAGCCGTGGTGGCTCTGTAAATGGCTGTCATTATTCCATCTTTGTATAACGACATTCTGGATGCAGCCATTGCCCACCGAGTGTTACGTGTTGTGAGCAATACTCGGGTCACTTAGCGTTGTTTTAATCTCAACAGATATGTTCTATGCCCAAGCTATGTCCATCGTGTTGCGCGGTGTATCTCTGCCGTACGCATTGGTCGACTTGCACGATGCCTTTCAATACCAGCTTCTATCGTACTGGTTATTCTCTACCAGCGCAGCAAATTACTAGGTCAAACTAGATCTGATTGTATCAAGAAGAATGGTAGTCTATTAGGTCGCTGGGCAGAAAAAAAGTGAGTAAGCTCTCGCAGAATTCTATATCTGCCCTCATTCAGGTCATGTCAAATCATAAGCTCTATAAATTTCAGAACCAGCCGGGTGATCATTCATCAGTAGATTCGCATCTTCTTCTCGCCAATAGATAAGCGCTGGAACATGCCAACGTGAAGTATGCCCTCTTCCCACCAGGACCCCATGCCTTCATCAATCTTAAATCCGCAACGCTCCCAAAAGGGCTGAACTTGCTTTTGCGCATGGACACATACCAAACCGCCCCATGATGGAATGTCAGTTTCTCGTCGGGCACCCATCTGCTCGAGGCCAAGCTCGGTGATGCTGGGGTCAAAGAACGAGGGGTTCTCCTTGAGCCACTGCAGGACCGTGTTGACCAACAGGCCGGCAATCTTGTTACCGCGAAACCCTTTTTGGACAGCGAGCCGGCCGAGCTTGACGTACGACTCTCGACCATCGTGGTGTGTGGTTGGCCGGTCCACCGCGAAAGTAGGTGCCACATCCGCGGCAGTCTGGTCGGGCTCGGGCTCGCCCTCGAGGACGTTGTTCCAGTACCGGCCGCCGATGACGGGATGAGGCCCGTGTGGGAAGGGCACGAGGCGGACGGTGCCGATGGGGGTGCTGCGCGTCGAGCTCTTGCGCGGCTGGACGACGGCGCCGTCGTCGTCGCGGACCTCGGGCTCCTGGGTGGTATGGACGCTGGCGTAGGCGACCCAGTGGCAGCAGCGCGAGTCGTCGGCGTCGAACTCGTTGGCAGCGGGGACGCCCTGTTCGTGGACGAAGACGTCCTCGCGGACCTCCATGGCGTCGAGGAAGGTGGATGCGATGCCGGCGGGTTGATCCTGGCGCGGGGCGCCCGGCTGGTAGCCCTCGAGCTTGCTAGGCTCGACGAGCGAGATGAAGGGCGTTCCCATGGCTATGTGGCGGAGAAGTGGGCTTCGCTCGTTTGAGCGGCGGTTTGATGTTGGTTATGGAGGCAGCGGGAGGGAGGGATGCCGGGAGATAGGGGGCGGCTCGAGGATTTTGTTGACTACAAGGGCGGTACTTGTATGTAAACCAGTTCTAGTTATACCAAGTTGAAGTTATGCACAGCGTGGACAATGGCAGGCCCTAAAGGGGGTATGAGGAAAGGTGGTGCTGTTTGTGTCAAGAAGGGCAATGAGTTGTCTTAAGATGACGTTGAGTCAGAGACCCGCCAAGTACAGCGCGATGGCGGCCAGTTTGCGCGGGACCAGGTGGTGCGGTTGAGCTTTGTCCTGTTTGCAGCGTGAGGCGGTGAGAGTTGCGGGCGTCTCGATAGAACAGGTTGAAACCGACTAAGTTGTGAATAACAGTTGTCTATTGTTTGGGGAGGGGGGCAGAATCTCAAGGCTTGATCTATTGCTACGGCTGCGCCGCCTCGCTACGATGGTGGGCAAGCATTGCGTACCCTATAATTCCTTAACCTACGTAATAGGTGACGCGCATCAGCAGCTACCCCGGTTGTCTTGGATCACATTACGATTCTAAGTAATCCGTATACATATCTGGATAGTCCTGTTGACTATATCAACTTGCAGGGAGGGTCAAGTTGCATCCAAATGATGGGTAAGGGCTTGTGCAGCATGTATCCGCAAGGTAACGCATTGCCGGAGAATGAGGAGGGGCGGATGGTTCAGATTGAAAGTGAGGGTTGCAGTGATGCAGCAGTGTGGCAGGCAGTTTTTGCGGTAAATTTGGGGGCTCCTCGCGACGCGGTCGCACCGCTGGTTTCACGGGACTTCACAAAGGTATTGTGTTATACCTTCTGGTTACATTGTGCGATTATTGTGCGATTCTGAATCTGCAAAGTATTGCTATCAAGATTTCTGTGAACCAGCGGGTTGAGTGGGGGGACGGACCGCACAATAAATTACCTATGTACAGTATGTACATACATATGTACATACATACATACATTGTAGGTGTCTGCCACTTACAAAGTACGTACCTTTAGGGGAATTTGCTCCGAGGAATTGGGACATGTGAACAATAAGGGGGTTTATTAGGCACGGATGACTGCTTTTACTCATCCGACGATTTAACTTAACATCCGTGCGGTGCCGTCCCTACCAGGTCGGCCACCCACGCTATCCCCTGTCTGCTGCTGCATGGGCCGTGGTTCCAGGTATCCTCCATCCCCCGTTTCGATTTCCATCCATTGTAGGACCCCGCTGGCGCCATCTAGCGGCAAACGCTTCAGCTGTACGAATTATTGATAGGCAGTTGTGATGCGGCTCATGCGTACGTAGCGAAGGTATAGGCACGTTAGTAGCACTATTTCTCATATCTTAGGAGTTGTACAGAGAAACCTAATGCATAGACCCCGAAGGCAGTAGTTATTTATTTATTTATTACATACATCTTTCAGAAGGCATTAAGGTTAGTACCTACGACCTGCCGTCTCATGTAAGTACCAGATCAAGGAATTCTACAGCACAGTCCCAGAGATTTATGCCCTTCCGCGTCGCGTGTGCAGTAGTTCCAAGACAACGCTACATGCCGTTCTCAAGTTTCCCGTTTAAGCATGGTTTAGGCAATTTGGATATCGTCACTTGCTTTTTCTAACAACCTGCCGTAGAGTAGATGCCTAACACGGCACATTGTAGGTACCTACAGTAGGTAGCCTGCTAGCTCCGGTACCGCCCAACGTTAGCTTATTAGGTGGGCACGCAGGTACAACAACTTACAGCCGCACCGAGCTTTCACTTTCCCATTTCGCACTTCGCTCAGGGGTGTGCGCGAGAAGACCCCCCAACCAACCCCGAGGACTTTCTGCCCTCCCACGTTCTCCCCCCAGCTGCGAATGCTTCTTTTACTAACTTCATTTTTTTCTCCGATCCTGCCCTCGACATTCATGCCCTTCAATCGCCCGCAGGATACAACACGTTCTGGCATTTTGCTAGCTGTCGGAGCTTCATGTTGTTGCTAGCGTTACTCCCCCGCCCCCAGCAACCTCAGTCTTCGTGGGCTGGCCAGCTTCTTCAGATACAGCGATCAAGGTCCAATCCCGTTTGAACATCGTTGACAACAATTGACCCAAATCGACTCTGTCGCAGTTGCCGCGCACTCGAATTTCGCCCTCCAAAACATTTGCCATGCCTTGGCATCCGCTCCCGCGCATCGCCTTTGCCGTTGCAACTTTTCCCTTCACCGCCGAACGCCCTGCCGACCTCCCCCTCGAAATTGGCGATGAGCTCTACATCATTGAAGAGACTGCCGATGGCAACTGGCTGAGGGGCTATCTCGTTGCCCCTCCTAGCCTTCTTGCAGGTCTCACCTCGGTGCAGGGACAAACCCTCGAGGCCAGAGTCTTTAGCGGCATCTTTCCTCGCAGCTGCATCCAAGTTCGAGAGTTGCTCGGCGAAGATGAAGACGAGGATCAGATCGCTCACGACGACCAACATATCAATCGCAAAAGCAAAGCACCAACGGAGGATGAGACCGCGTCTGAGGACTCGGCCAAGGGTGGACTTGACAGCGATGGTGAGAACGGGGACAAACAACTCAAGTCAAGGTCCACACGCAAACGTCGGGCGCCGTTGCAACAACTCCCTCTCGGCGCCAGTGCGAAGCTCTCAGTCCCCGTAAAGCGTGATCCAACATTACCACGTCCTCCAGCGCCCGTACCAATGCTCAAAATTGGCGACGAAACGCCCACATTGGCCTCTGAGCCGCTAATAGACGAAATTTCTTCATGCCTGCGCGAGTGGCACTCCAAGAATCTTCACCAGCTTCTCCTCGCTAGAGAATACTCCAAGCTCGATAAGCTCTCTCAACTCATCACCAAACTCAACCTGCACCGCCAGCAGTTTCTCTACAATGTCCTCACATCGCGCGAGTATGAGGCTCTTCGCGAAAGAACAGTATGGGATTTGGTCCAGGTAAACAAGCTCTGCGGTGGAGAAGTCATTGTGCGCGACCCCGCGGCCCGTGGGCGCATCTTGACAGGCGAGGACTCTGCCGTCGCACTCACAGAGCTCCAGTCGACCATGAGCGTTCTTGACGAACCTCCAAAGCCAACAATCGAACTTGCCAGTCTACACCATCTGCTTTTAGACGTCAAAGGCTTTGCTGGAACATCTACAGAAGAAACCTGCCTGGTCGCCTACCTCGTCAGCAAGCCACACCACGACAAGCCGATAAACCTCTCCGAAGCCTTTAGTATCGACGTCCCTGCAGGTCGCACACTTGGTAGCCTCATGCAGGACGGCGCTACAAGAACGCTCTTCACCGATTTGTCAAGTCTCGATATCGGCGACGTCCCTGCCGCTGAATCAGATCTTTATCTCGTCGTCAAGGTTCTATCTCCACAAAGAGTTGAAATGGTATCGCCCCAGACTAGATCAGGCAGTTTAGGCGACAACTACTACACCAGGGAACACACCAAGTCATTGCCAGTTGGCAGTGGAAAGAGCTCGAGGAGGAGCTTCATGTGGGGAGCTAAATCCACAAGGTCTACGTTTTCGCGAGGCTCGTCTTTTTCTAAGACGGATGCCGTCAACGAGCAGCAAGGAGGCCGACCTTATTCTAACCGCACAGCAAGTCGGGATGCCCAAGGCCCTCCTAGCACCGCCGGGTCGCAAGTCAGCATGGCGACGGAAGAGGTTCAAATGGCCCAACGTACTGTTGGTATTGGCGTTACGAAATTGAACTCTATCATGAAACAGGATGAAGAGATTGAGCATGTAATCAGTATCTGGGCGCCCTCAACACGACCTATGACGGACAAAGAAATGGGTGAAGAGTGGAATCCGATTATTCGGGAAATCATGGCAAGCCCATCAGAGTCGTTTGAGAGAGCGAGGCGAGGCGAACGGCTGCAAGTCTCACTTAAGGCCTTTGACCACCCCGACCCGGATGCGCTCATCAAAGCCACGCCAACAATATTGTCTGGTGTGTCGAAAACTAGCAGAATCGGATTTTCTGGTGCGCCAACGCGGCCCAGATCGGACATCTACCTAACTATCAACACTGCGGCCCTTGCAAAGCAAAATCTCCTCTCTAGATACGGGGGAAGCGCCACAAGCATGCCGCCTGGCATGCAGGCCTCAAATTTGCAAGTGACGCTCGAGGTCCGGCATCGATCCGGAACGAAAATCCAAAACTGCATATTTCCCGCCTCAAATAGCAGTGGCTTGACTACTTTCAAATCTGTCGCTGCGGAGCGCGGGGAGACATGGAACCAAACGCTACGCCTATCACTCCCCGCGGATGACGTCGCCAATGCCCATGTGGTCATGTTTGTGAGCGACATGCCAAGTCCCCCGTTTGCTGTCGCCCACATACCTCTTTGGGAGAGGGAAGCATTCATTCGTGATGGACCGCACGGGTTGCTGCTCTATAAGATAGACGAGCATACCTCGACAGCACAGGCAGGACCGACTGGCAAAGGTGGCTATCTTTCCACTGTCTGGGCACCACGGGGTAGGGATGAGCGGTCGGTTGAAGTGACGGGCCCGCTTGCCTTACTCCTCATCGACACATTCCTGTGTAGTACGCGTTTCTCACAAGATCGCGTGATTCTCGGCCTTATGAAGTGGAGAGACTTATCGCAAGAGGACCTTACCGCTGTCTTGCGTCAACTCAATTTCGTGCCTGAAATTGAGATTGTGAAGCTGCTTGGCGACATCCTTGACAGCTTATTTGGCATTTTGGTCGAGCACTCTGGCAGCAATGAGTACGAGGACCTTGTCTTCACGGCTTTGGTCAGGGTGTTGGGAATTGTGCACGACAGACGTTTCAACCTGGTTCCCTTGGTTGACCAATACGCTGAGAACCAGTTTAAATACCCCTTCGCGGCTTCTTGCCTTGTCCGTGCCCTTACACGTCTGCTTCAACACCCGACAGAAACCGAGACTGCTCGCAAGCTGAGATCTACTTTCAAGATTGTCAGGCACATTCTCAAATTCATCACACAAGCGCGCAGTCAGCAGCGAGCCAAGGAGGCAGGAATTGGTATCAAGACTTCGGCGCAGGGTTTCACGAAGCAACTCAAGTCAATCTTCAAAGCCCTTGAAGAAATGATGCGAAACCCGGCCCCTGTTCTGGTCGGTAGCCAGACCCTAGTTGTGCAGCACTTTCATACGTGGCTTCCCGAGCTCACGGATATGCTCACAGCCGAAGATATCCTTCATATTGCCATTGACTTTATGGACTCTTGCACTGATGTTAAGGGCAAGTTGACTCTGTACAAGCTTGTTCTGATTATCAATTACTCCAAGCTGGATATTTTCAGCCACCCTGACCAGAGATCTGCTCTGAGCGCGAATACCGTGCGCTGGATTAGTCCTCATTGGGGCCACTGTCCGGACATGACTGACCAGTGGAGGAACCAAACCCGACTTTGCTGCTCTATCCTTGCCAACCAACTCGACTACATTGGTCCTGAAATTCCGGACCATGCGCCTAGAGTCATTGACTCTTATCTGTCAATTCTAGCATCGCCCCCACCCGCGCGAAAGAAGCTGTCGCTCCTGTTCCCTTCATCATACCCATTTCCGACAAAGGCGACTGCGCACACTGTTGAATTTGATGAGGCTCTGGCTGAACTGTCTGCTATTCTGTCAGCAATCTCAAGCTCACCGGTTGGAATGCAATTGGAGCTAGAGGATAGCAACATTCAGACCATGCTAGAGAACGTGCTCCAGGTTCAGATGAGCATTTTGAAGGGCGAAGCGTTCCCCGAAGGCTGGCTGAGTGTACACATCTATCATCACAAGTCTGCTATGCGCACGCTCCAGTACTTGGCTACAATTCTGTTGGAGTCTTTCCTACCCCATCCTGATGACGCCGAAACCTTCAACACCGATCTGTGGAGGCTGTTCTTCGAGACGTTACTGAAACTCGTCGGAAGCCCATCCCTTGCATTGGAAACCTTCCCTGAGCAAAAGCGACGAGCTGTCTGGAAGATCGCCGGCGATGTGCGTGAGGATGGCGCTGCTCTTCTGCGTAGAACGTGGGAGGCCATCGGATGGGAAGCGAGCAATGAAGAACGCACTAGGTATGGGCTGGCCAAGATGGGGGGTTATCAAGTCCAGTATGTCCCGGGTCTGGTTGGCCCAATTGTTGAGCTGTGCTTGAGTGTTCACGAGGGCCTGAGAAGGATGGCCGTCGAAGTCTTGCAAACCATGATTGTCAGCGAGTGGACTTTGAGCGAAGATCTCTCCGTCATCCAAACAGAGATGGTCGACTGCCTCGACGTTTACTTCAAGACGAAGCCTTTGACGGAAAGTGTCTTGCAAAAGCTCTTTCTTGGGGAATTGATGGAGAGATTCGTCACCGTTTCTGAAGACGAAGACGAGCCATTGACGGAGGCTCTTCATGACCTGACTGGAACGTTGGATGAGTTTTTGGATCTTTTGGTTGCTGTGCACAGCGGTGACAACGGAAGCGGCGCATCGGATATCATCAATCGCCTTCGACTCATGGAGTTCCTTCGAGATATGCAGAAGGAAGAAATCTTCGTGCGATATGTCCACCAGCTAGCCAATTTGCAGGCCGAATCACGCAATCACGCCGAGGCTGGTCTAGCACTGCGATTGCATGCCGAGCTCTACGACTGGGATCCAAATCGTGAAACTCCTGCCATGGCTGATCCGGAGTATCCGGTCCAAACACACTTTGAGCGCAAAGAAAGGATATACTTTGACATGATCAAGCATTTCGAGGAAGGCGAGTCTTGGAGCAACGCATTGACAGCCTACAAGGAGCTTCAGACTCAGTACGAAACCAACATTTACGACTTTGCCAAGCTTGCACGAGCTGAGCGCGCCATTGCCACTATTTATGAAACCATCTCGAAGAGTGAAAAGCTTGTCCCCAAATACTTTAAAGTTATTTATCGCGGTCTCGGCTTTCCGGCTACGCTTCGCGACAAGCAATACATCTACGAAGGCTCTCCAGGCGAGCGCGCAGCAGCATTTACAGACAGGATGCAGGAACAATACCCGTCTGCAAAAATCATCACAGCGGAGGATGGCGACGAAGTCGAAGGACAGTTTTTGGTCATCTCCGTGGTGACGCCACACCGCGATCTAACTCACCAGATCTACCAGCGAACCCGTGTTCCTCAGGTTGTTCGTGACTTCTTGCTTTCCTCTCACCCACAAGTGTTCTCCATCACGGCCAAGCGTACAACTTCTGGGCCTGTTCATGAACATTATTCTCAGAAGCTGATTTTCACAACGGCGGAGCCTTTTCCGACAATTCTTCGCCGGAGTGAAATTATTGATGTCAACGAACTCGAGTTGTCTGCCCATGAGACTGCTCTGGAGCGAATTGTGCGCAAGACGCAGGAGATGGCTGCACTGGAGCGCCGGATCTCGGAGGGCGAGGAGCAAAACATGAAGCTTCTTTTGGATGCTGTAGCAGTTTCTGTGAACCCCAATTCTGATCAAAGTGTATCTTGTTACCGCACGCTTCTTCCGGAGCCGAAGGGCGACGACGAAGATGGCGAAGATGAGGAGGACGAGGACGAGGACGAGGACGAAGACGAGGAAGAGCTCAGCCCAAGCAACGCGGCCATCAAAACAGGTCTCATTGACCATGCCATGTTGCTCAAGAGATGCTTGGCGTTGTTTGCACGAACCAAGTCTGATCCTTTTGCTGCCAGCAGGCACGATGAGTTGGCTCGGCACTTTGAGTGCACATTTGCTCCTGAAATCCTCACTTTTGCGCCTCCGCCTCCTGTGAAGGAATTGATTTCCACTCCCTCGACCGTTTTCAGGGGCACCTCTCCTTCGATAGAGCAGAGCCCTCGGTGGCAAACCGTCGTTTCCCCGAATGGTGGTACGAAACTAGAAGAAGCCTCTGTTGGCCGCCGGGTATCTCTGCAGCAGCCGCGGGGCACGCGCTTGAGTTTCCTCGGGGGCGGCAAGAAGAACAGTATGGATCACCAACCCGACCTGAATGGCATCGGCGAATCGCCAAAGAGCCATGGGCACAAGCGAAGTCTGAGCAAAGACAACAGCATGCGACAGGCTATTTTCCGATCGCACTCTAGCGAGGTCAGCTCCGGCGAGCGACGAGGTAGCACGACGAGCACGGATAGACGCCTGTCACAGGACTCCAAGGACGTGCCAGCTAAAGAGTCCGGCTTGATGAAGCGCGGCAACAGCGTGCGAAAGCGATTCAGTATACTCAAGCTGGGGATAAAAAACAAGAATAGTGCAGTGATGGGCAGCGTTGATGAGGAGTAAGGACGAAGAAGCGATGATTCCCTATAGCATATTATTACCCTTTGTCATTTCTTTTCTTTCTGCCAGCGAACTCATTTTGCATTCGCCGGATCTTTAATTTCTGCACCACAAAGGCATTTACTACAGAGCGCTTTCCTCTTTCCTTTTCTTCCTTTATTCTGGTTTTATTTCTTCACATACATGTACTTTACTTTCTGGCTCTTTATAAAGTCAGGTGTTCTGGATACCACTGGTCGCAGTTTTGTCGCAAGGATTGCGTGTCAGAGACTTGGGTTTGACTCCCAGCTTTTCTTTTTACATGCGTCTGGAATTGTCATTTTCTTTACTATATCCATTAAGAATTTACACGATTACCGTATCATTCATGCAGTACACTGAGGGGGCATGTTGGTGGAGAGTTAAGTTGGGTGGCCAGCCATGACAGCAGAGGCCGAAAGAATTAAGGCGTGGAATTTTTAAAAAGTAGTCCTGCTTCCTGAAAACGTTACACGTAATTGAGAACAAGTCTCGTAGCATGTCCTCTATTGAAAGTCTCGTGGCGTTTGTCCGTCCGGCATGGATCTAACGGCCGCCGTTGAAGGCAATCAAGTTCCTGGTGTCATCGTACTGGTTAACTATGGCGCCTCGGGTGGCCATGTTCCGTATCTTGGTGCAGAGCTTGGGGCCGGAGACGCCGTCCCGGGCGGCAAGATAGGCGGCGAGGCCGGCTATGTGAGGCGAGGCCATGGAGGTGCCGGTCATTGGGCCCTGTGGTTGCGAGAAGTTAGTTGAAAGGTAGTCAGGAAGAGAAGAGTGAAAAGGAGAAGGGGAAGGAGAGGAGGAGAAGAAGGAGAAGAAGAAGGAGAAGAAGAAGGAGAAGAAGGAGAAGAAGGAGAAGAAGGAGAAGAAGGAGAAGAAGGAGAAGAAGAAGAAGAAGAAGAAGAAGAAGAAAGAGAAACCTACAGCTTGGCCATTGGGGAGTGTCGAGTAGACGTCGACGCCGGGGGCTGCAACGTCGACGTACGCGCCAAAGTTGGACATTGCATACCGCCTGTCATAATAATCCGTCGCCCCCACGCAGCACGCGCCGTTAGCCGACGCCGGAGAAAAGTTCTCGGCGTCCTGGTTCGAGTTCCCCGAGGCCACGGCCACGAAGACGCCCCTGGCCGCCAGGTTGTCCACGGCCTCGTTGACGGAGCGGGACGCGGGCCCGCCGAGGCTCATGTTGACCACGGCGCCCTTGGGGCACCTGCTGCGGTTCTCGGCGGCGTGGCGGGCGACGTAGTGGAGCGCGGCGATGGTGATGTCGTTGTTGCCGACGCAGTTGCCGACCTGCCGCGACCAGCCGAGCGCCTTGAGGGCGAAGATGTGCGTCTTCTTGGCGACGCCGAAGGAGCGGCTGCCGATGGTGCCGGCGACGTGGGTGCCGTGGCCGCAGTCGTCGCGGTCGGAGTTGCCAATGTAGCTGCCGAGGGAGGTGGCGCGGCCTTCAAACTCCTGGGGGGGGGGGGTTTGTTAGTTTCTCTCCTTGATCATCATCTTCTGGGGTTCTTGACTGACTGACTCACAGGGTGGTTGATGTCGACGCCAGAGTCAATGACGTAAGCACAGGTGCCCGCGCCGGCGGTCTGGTCGTAGTCGTAGCTGTCGGCTTCGTTGTCGCGGTGGGAGATGCGCTCGAGGCCCCATGGCACGCGGCGGGTCTGGGAGACGACGTTGTTGGTCGACATGACGGAGACTGGCTCGATGTACTCGACCTGCCGGCGGAGGAAGGGACGAGAACGTGGTCAGAGTCGGCGAACTTGTTGTCTTGGGTGGAAGGGTGGATGACGGGGGAGAAAAAAGGAGGGGGAAAAAAGAGAGCGACTTACATCTGGGTGCTGCCGGATGGCCTCGAGGCCGTCGCTGTGTATTTGGCCAGCGAAGCCGGTGAAGATGCCGTCGGAGAAGACCTGGGACGGGTCTTCCCTTAGCAGCTTGACCGTCCTCTTGACCTCCTTCATCGCGCTGCCCTGCCTGAACTTGACAATGTACTTGTCAGCGACCAGCTCCTTGGGCTCGCCTCTGTGCTCTAGGATCGGGGCCGGCTCGGCGCGCTTCCTCGTCGCCGGGGCACCAGCAACCAGCGGGAGAAGAGAGACGAATGTTGAAAGACGCATGATGTGGTGCCCAAAAAGAGTAGAAGAAGGCCAACTTTTCTTTGCAGAAACAAGAGCTGAATGAGAAGAGGAGAGAAGGATACGAAAGAGTGGGAAAAAGTAGAGAAAAATAGAGCGACTGGTTGCTGGTTGTGGGAATCCTGGTGACGATGTCATGGTTTGCGTAATGGCCGAAGCTTTTTTTTTTTTTTTTTTTTTTTTGTTTCAGGAAGCATAAAAAGGAAACCAACGATCACGAGTACGCTTGTCTGTTTATCATGGGCATAGTTCCATGCTGCATTTTCGTCAAGGCAGGGTTCGTCTCACTCTGCACACGGACTAAAGCACCCCCGACATGTCAGCCGCCAACTACGCCATGCTGTACTGGAAGGGCGCCGAGGGACCGGCTCGCGAGTGCGAAGTGAAGTGTCGTTGGTCATCGTTGAGAGGCAAACGGATGTTGGTGCAAGGCTGGTGTGGGCGAGGCGAGTTGGTTGGTTCGATGGCGGGACCGTGGGATATCGGACGAGTGGAGAGAAGTGAATAATAGATAGAGCATGCCCTGATTTTGAAACGCCTTACAAAGATGGGCGCAAAGCGTGGACCGCTTGTTCGTCTTGGCGCAGATCATGTTCTGAAACTATGAGCGGCGGACGGAGCTCTACAGTTGAGTTGCTGCGCCAAGCCAAAAGTAAAGCCTACCTAGTAACTAATTAGTAACGAGCGAGTGCCGAGTCAAGCGTTGCGAAGTCCCAGTGGGGCTCCGTTTCAAGAATATCAAGCCTCGCCGTGTGTAGATCTTCCCCGGCAAGCGATCCGCAAGGCAGGTAGGGAGGTAGCAGTTCCTAGTGAACCAGTAATAGAGCTAATAGACTGATGTAGAAATAATCAGAATCACAATCTATAGCTGGTAGGGACCGGTAAAAACCCCACGTTGACCTAACGTCCAAGCTAGGCGCCAGAGTTGTATAGTTATGCCATTTATCATGAGCTTAGTCAGTCAGGAACCTGCCAAGCCGCGTAATCGCCCCAACATGTTCCAGGCAACCCCTTGTAAAGGTTTCAAAAATTACCTGGGTATCGTCACCTTTTAGAATTTTCGCGCTTGACCCTGTGTCTGTCTAGTCGACAAGTCAACAACCCAGCCGGTTGAAGCTCTCCGCTTACATCTGCCTGCTGCACGACATCTTCTGCGGGAAGAAAAAAAAGATGTCCAAAGATGTTGTATTCTCAGATGTTGTATTTTTAGATGTTATATTCTCAGATGTTGTATTCTCAGATGTTGTATTCTCAGATGTTGTATTCTCAGATGTTGCATCTTCAAAGATTTGGAGAGGCTTACACATCATTGGATTTTCCTGCCTTGGCATGCCGACCGGCCCTTTCCTTCTTCCGTTGCACGGCATATACGACCAAGCTGTGTAAATGTTTGCATCGTACCACAGCTCTGTGCGAGCTTATCACAGGGTCTTGACTGAATCTGAACCATGATATAAGATGGCACCTGACCGCAAATCGCTCTGGACAAGTTTTTCCTTCCATCAAACCTTGTTGTAGAGGCAGCTGCAGGAAAAGAGAAGAAGAAATCCGCTCCAACACACACGCGCACACAATACCCGCAGCATTCCAAATTATCTACAAGAACAACATGAGAAACTCGGAAAAGACCACAGCGGGCATCTCGCTCACCCTCGCCCGCCAATTCGCGCACTGCTACTGGCAGCCCAGCCGAGCCTTCCCTCTCCTGCACAAGCACCCGCACCTGTGCGACCGGGCGACGCGCCAACTCCTGGAGCGCGACGCGGCGCGCCTACTGCTACCCGGTCAGTCGTCCCGCGCCTTGAACATCACCTGCGCGGTGGCTCTCCTCAAGATGTGCGCCGGCCGATCGCCGGCCGAGATCCGGCGCCGGATGGTGGGGCTCGTCTCCCGCGGGGGCGCCGGTGGCACGTGCGAGGAGACGTATCGGGAGCACCTGGCGCAGGCGCGGGACATCTTCGCCCGCGTAATGCGCACGTGCGCGACCGAGCGGCGGCGAAGGGAAGCGGGCCAAAAGATGCCGCTGCGGCGCGACCCCGACGGCCGCCGCGACGACGCCCGAGTCAACGTCAAAGCTTGCCGCCGCGGCGGAGGAGGAGGAGTAGAGCTCTCGCTCGATGACCACGACCACGACCACGACCACGACCACCTGGACGGGGTCCTCGTCCTCCTCGAGACCATTCCCTTTGAAGAGGCGAGCCACGCGCTCAGGGGGATGAGCGTGGTGGAACGTGAGGCCGCGCTGGACCGGATGACGCAGGTAAGGTTCGACGGTGTGTTACGCCCATCTTAGGGGAAGAAGTTGTTCACGTTTTGCTGATGTCAGTTCTTCCTTTGGTGCGAACAGCCCGGCGGAGAAATCCGCATCATCAGGCGCGCCGGTCGTGGGGTCGGGGAGGTTGTGGCAGGGGTACACGGACTGTTTCTATAAGAAAGGGTGAAAGGTAGGTAAGGTGTGGAGGCAGGGGGGGGCTTCTCTTTGGATATTGACATCTTCAGTCTTTTGCGTTACATAGAAATCTAAAAGATACCTTGCCCATCTCCAGCCGTTCGTTGGTTGTGCGACGCTATCGTTTCCGATAAGCTCGACTTACCACAGACGATACGATACAATGACCAACAGTTGAGTTCTGTAACGCACAAAGGACGCTCACTTTTGGGCAGTGAATCATGATGTTTCGAGGCACCGAGATGCTACCACGCGAAAGGCATTTGACGCTGGGTACGAGTCCAGTCTCGAGTCCATCGTGGTTCAAGTATGGTTCAGGAACAGGTATAAAAGGGAACAAGGACCTTGAAGAGCACAGAGAGAGTCTTGGCATGCAATCCAAGAAACAAAAATCTTTTCTGATCAACGGAAAGTTATAGGGAACCTTGGCGGGCATTCCAAGAAACGTCTTATATGACCAACAGAAAGCTACTATACATTTGTCTGAATGAGACCGTTCCCCGTATTTTGGCCAAAAAAGACACGAAAGCCATGGACATTAACCTTGGGCATTACTTTCAAGCCAGCTGCAACGCGCACGACTTTGCCGACGCCTTCGAGACTGCCCTTTACCGGGACACCGAGGACACCGAGCTGTGCATGGAACTCATGCAACGCGACCCCGAGCTCGCCTTTCGGGACTGCGTGCTTCTGCAGGATGACGCCTACATCGTCCACGACCGGCGCTTCGCCGCCTCGCCGCACCGCGCGCGCGGCGAGTCCCTGCTCACCGCCGGGGTGTTCCTCCAGGCGGTCGCCGGCCGCGAACCCCTCGACCGGCTCCGGCTGGCGCTCAACCTCGTCGCCTGGCAGCGGTCGTGGTGGGACATGGTGGAAACCGACATTGTCGCGGACGTGGTGCAGTTCTGGGCGTGGCACGACCAGCTCATGAACCGGTACCGGCTGGTGACGCGCGTCGTCCGCGCGGTCAACACCGACTACTTCCCGGACGCGGAGCGCTGGCCCCGCGAGGACGGCGGCGTGGAGTGGCGTCCGGAACTCGTGACCATCAGCCTCGTCAAGGCGCCGACGGTGTACTGGGAGCCGGAGCGGCTGCTGACCGACACGGAGCTGGACGAGCTGCCGGCGCAGCTGCGGATGCAGGTCAAGCTGCGGTCGTGGGTGGGGTGGACCAGGATAGTAGGCAGCTTGGATGATGATGAGCTGGAACAGGTCTCGATCGTCTTGGAAGAGGTATGTCAAGGGACAACATGGACGGATCGCGTCTCGACCTGGTCTGTATACTGACTGACGCGGGTGTAGATGGGTGTCGAGCTCCGCTATGCGCGAGTGTAATGCGGCGGCTTTCAGCGACGAGACTCATAGTCTCCCGACTGCCGTGCTTGACGAGGACATAGGGGAGGTGTGAGGGGATATTTAATGGCTCAACACGAGGCTCATTCACAGGTTCAGAGAAGGGTTTTTATTCAGGGGTCAGCAACAGGTTTACTCAAGGGTTCAGACAAGAAATTAGCACTGGATAGCTGCATTCTACTCAATACGGCGTGTCTTTCAAGTTGGACTGTCATATATTATGAATAGTCTAAAGTATAGAGTGACCCGACGTAGTTGTTAATCCTATCAGATGTCAACGAGATTTAAGAACTTGGCCCCAACGACCCAAAATGATAAAACACTAGCAGCCGATCAGGCTGAAAATCGCTAGTATTTGCTGTGTCGGAAGCATAAGGCTTCAATATTAGGGCGGTGATAGCGGAATCTTCCCGGCTATGAAGGAGGAAAGAGAAAGTTAACAAGGGGCTGTGTAATACAGACCTTTATCACTCTCGCGCTGAAGTTGTGGCAAGACCCTCTTATGATCCCAACCATTTATGTCTATGGCAAGGATTGTTGGAAGCACAAGGATACAATCAGGTCGCGTAACACATAAAGGACAGGGGGGGGGGAGGAGGAAGTGTGTCAGCTGCTGCACCACGCTGGTATCTTCAAAGTCCATCACAAATTGTGTTACAGAATACAAGGCGAGAAGTAAATCAATATAGCTATTAATACTATAGCAGACGTCATGTTGATTTGCCACAGAACACAAAGCAAAGAGCCAAGTAGAGTTGCTATGGATCCGTTTAGATGCCGAGTTGCTGCTTTGTCGCAAAATACAAAGCACAGAGTAAAAGACTGTAGCTATAAATCCTGTTTAGACTTTGGCTTGTTGCCTTGTTATCAAATACAAAGAAAAAGGCGAACCACCATATTTATTGACACTCTATAGATGCCGAGTTGCTGCTTTGTCACCCAACACAAAGCGCGTAACGAGCGAGTCGTTGCACTTGTCCTGTCACACGTACCTAAGGTCAGTCAGGCAGGCGCTTGGATTTCTAAAGGCTTTACAGCGCATCAGATGGAGCCTTTCGCAAAACTATAAAGGGCAGAGGACCGGACGTAGATGGGAGTTCTGTTGTCAACCAACCAAGCCCGAAAACCACCCATATACGAACCCCGAAAGTCATCAACAAACGAACCTCCCAGCACCACAGATTGTGAGAAGCGGGCAAAATGAGCACATTCAACCAGAGGAATCCCAAAGATGTCGAGGATGAGAATGTACAAGTCGTCAACGACAATTGTGACGCCATTAAGGATCACTATGCATCACTCAAGGCGGCGGAACCGGCCGCCAAAGAGCTTAAGATGCCCAAGGAGGTCGCCCTGCTGTATTTAGATGACTTGAGAGAGGCGGACGAGTTCATGAACAAATTATTCAACGAGGAAGTCCCCGAAAGTGGCTCGCGATCCTCGAAACGCGCAAGCCTGCGATGCTCCCGTCGCCGACCGATCACGGCGTGGTCCTCGACTACAAGAGGAAGGCCTACGCCAAGATCGTGCCCGAACACGCGCAGCCGCTGGCCTTGAGCTTGCTGTTGGACGTGGCGGTGCGCGAACCACTCTACTCCAGCAGCATCAACTTCCAGCGCGCCTTGGACATCTGGATGCTGATCGACATGCTCTACCACGGCCCGGCATTGACGGAGAGTGGCCGCGTCGAGGTCCTCGAGGGCGTCATCCCCTTCATCATGCACCGGAAGAAGCCGAAGCCGGGGGAGCCCGTGCCGCACGTCCTGGAGAAGTTCGTGCAGCACCAACTGAGCACGCTGCAGAGGCTCTGCGGGGAGATCGCCTCCAGCCCCTCTGAGGATGAGGCGGAGGGCACGGGCAGCGGTTGTGAAACGGCCTAGAAGATTGCGGCGGTGATTCCGAGAAGCAGAGACGAGTCGGACCCCGGCTGAGTTGTACTGAGGAGTAAGAAGACGAGTTTTAGCTCTCGACGAGGAACTTGGTTTGCCAATAGGTAGCTAGTGAAACATTTCTTTTCAACTTACCCCGAGACTGGAAAGAGTGACAATGCCTTCATTATGTCTAGTCTACTTCAAATCAAGTTTGTATGCCACCCTCGGAAAACCAGACATGATGATATCATACAAATGCGTGAAAAAAAAAAAAGACAGTAGAAACTTCTCGCCGCACAATGCCAGACTGCTCACCGCCCATGTATATACATCTTGAGCAGCCCCGGTAGACATGCCGAACATCCTTCCCCTTCGCAGCACTCAACAGAACCAGAGCACACCACACCCCTACGACGTCAGCTCCGCCATGCGCCTCTCCAGCTCCGGCACCTGCCTCAGCTTAATATCCAGGTCCTCCTTCTCGTCCTCCAGCCGCAGGCGCCTATCCGCGTCGAGCCTCGTGAAGACGTAGTTCCCCTGGCCGTCAAACTGCAAGATGTGCGTGTGGTACTTCCACAGGCTCCTCCTATGGCTCACCGTCATCAGCGTGATGCCCAGCGCCTTGGCGTGGTCGTACATGACCTTCTCCGTCTCCAGCGTCACGCTGCTCGTGCACTCGTCCAGGATCGCGTACCGCGGCCGGTGGTAGAAGAGCCGCGCCATCGCCACGCGCTGCTGCAAGCCGCCCGAGAGCACGTCGCGCCACTCCGCCTCGGCGTCCCAGCCCTCCGGGTAGAGCTCCGCGAGGTGCGCCAGGTCCAGTCTGCGCAGGATGGACAGCAGGTCCGCGTCGGTGGCGCCGCGGGCGCGCATCTGCCGCAGCGAGTCCGGGTAGATGATTTGCTGCCGGAGCGAGCCCCGCGACAGGTACGGCCGCTGAGGGAGGTAGAAGATGGAGCTGAAGGGCGGCTTGTGCACCGTGCCGCCGTACACGGGCCACAGACCGCCGAGGATCCGGAACAGCGACGACTTGCCGCAGCCGTTGGGGCCGACCACCAGCAGGTGGTCGCCGTGCTTGATGGAGAAGGACAGCGCCTTGACGAGCACGTCGCCGTTGGGCGAGACGATGGGTCTGTGGGTACGGTCAGCATATATACACGCGATGAATGCAAGGTGGACAGTCTCGGGAAAACGTACACGTCGATAAAGGTTATGTCCTTGCTCTCGTGGACGGTGCCCCGGCCCTGCAGCACGGCCTCGTTGTTCTCCGTCCCCGACGACGACACCAGGTTCTTCTCAAAGTGGCCCGACTGGATGTCGTCCATGACGCTGAGCAGCGAGTCCACCCGCGACGTGTACCCCGCGAGCTCCATGATCTCGCGGTACGAGAACATGATGCGGCCGAACGCGTCCGACGCCGAGAGCAGCATCCGGCGGTTGGTCACGAACGACTCGGTGCGGTCGCCCATGCTCATGCCCCCGGCGCCGCCGACGCCACCGGGCAGCCGGACGAAGACGGGCACGGAGCACAGGACGAGCCCGAGCGCGCCCCAAAAGTACTTGATGACAAAGTCCTCCATGAAGCCGTGGTAGAAGCGCCGCCGCAGGATGTAGTTGACGTGCTTGATGAGCGTGAAGTAGCCCTTGTCCAGCGTGTCCTTCTCGGCCGCGTGCCCGTTGTACAGCGCCACCTCCTCGGCGTAGTCGATGAGCCGCGAGTGCTGGAAGCGGAACTCGCCCTCGAGACGCGCCTCGTCGGCCACGTACTTGCCAAACGGCGGCGTCAGCACCCGCATCACGTTGGCTGACAGCTGCACGAGGAGCGACATGAAGACGACGCCCTCGCCACCGACGCTCTTGGAGAGGGAGTAGGTGTAGATGGTCTATCATGATTAGTTAGAACTGGGCTTGTCAAGGTGTTGCGTGGTTGCCAGAGGGAGGGGCGTACCATGTCAAGAAGCGGCTTGGCCAAGTTACTGTAGAGCTCGGCCAAGCTGTTGGAGAACTTGGACACGTCCACGGCGATGAGCTGGTCGGGGTTCTTTATACGGTCGTCGAGCGCCGAGATGCCGTAAAAGGTGAGGTTGGACAGGTACTTGTCATGAATGTGCTGCGTGAGTCGTGTTCTATAGTTGAGCGACAGCTCCGCTTGATGATATGAAAGCTGGGGTTTGAGTCAGTATCGAGTTGAAGACCAAGTCGCCGCCGCCGCCGCCGCCACCACACTGTTATGCTGCTCACCATGGAATTCGTAAACGTCGCGGGGACCGCGATAATCATCCACCACACGATCCGCGACAGAAACTCACGACCATTCCCGCGCACCAGCGCCTTGACGATCGCGCCGTCCATCTCCGCCACCTTCAAGCTGATCAGCGTGCGCAGCACCAGGAAGAGGCTGTGGCTGATGAGCAGGCGCGCCTCCTTGCTGCGCCAACCCGGCACCACGATGCGGATCAGCCGCATCAGCGAGCGGAAGAAGGCCCGGTCGAGCGCCACCTTTTTCCGCGGCGCGTCCGGTCCACCGGCGCCGTCACCGGCGACGGTGGCGCGGCGCGACGAGGCTGCCGCCTCGCGTTGGCCCGACTCGCGCGCCGAGGCGGCCTTTTGCTCCGCAATGGCGTTGCGGATGCGGTGCACGAGCGCGACGAAGAGCGTGATCCAGACGGCGCGCGAGATGCGCGACCGGTTGGCCACGTACAGCTGGACGAGCTGCGTGACGAGCCCGCGGACGTTGATGTGGGCGCCGCCCGGGAGGGCAAACTTGGACTGCGTGGCCATCGCCGCGGAAGCCGTCCGAGGGGGAGGGAGCTGTGGGGGAGAAGAGAGAGGTTATCGGCCCAGAGCTTTCCTTGTCGCCTCCGGTAATCGATGGGTGATGGCAATAAACGGGGGAAGGTGGTTAGCTATGACGGCCAGAACTACCCCGGTGTGGAGATTTGGCGGGCGGCTCTCTGGGGGAGAGGACCTCGGCCGATCTTATAGGCGCGCGTGTCGTCGAGTGATGAACAGATGGGGAACGGGGTACGCCAAGCGCAATTGAAGGCAGGGAAATCTAGAAGCCCCTGCTAATCCATGAAAATGATGATGGAGCAAAAAATGAAGGAAGAAAGAAGGAGATCACGAGGGGAGTGCTGACGATAGAATGCATGTGGTTGGATCCCTCGGCCTGTTAGAGAAACTGGGGAAATGCTTAGCGCTGGTTACCAGCGGCTGTGCCACAAGTTTGTTGCAGCCCAGCATGTGATTTTGAGTTTCCAGCCACGATGCGCCACACTTGGCCAAGATGCATCGTCAAAAGATGAACTGTGCCTAATAAATGTTTGAACTATGCCTCGTGTAACCAGCTCGGACAAACGTAAAGGAAAACCGCCAATTGGCGTTATTTACATGAAAATCGCTCATTCCATGCTGTCTGTAGCTGTATTCATATCGCGCAGAAAATTCCGGGGCCACCAGACCATGCAAGGCGCTGGGCCTGCCCATGTATAATTCAGTTTCTCTATTTCATCTATGTTTTCGTCGCTTGCATGCCCCATTTTTCTATGACACAAGCATGCTATTGCTCCAGGGGCTTGTAGATGAAAGCTTCAAGCTCCTTGTAAGCCGTCTCGAGGTCGTCGTTGACAACGATGAGGTCGTGGACGTTGGGTGTTTTGGAGTACTCGAGCTCGTTGTTGGCCTGGGCGAGGCGCTTCTGGACGCTGGCCTCGTTTTCGGTGCCGCGGCCTCGTAGGCGTTTCTCGAGCTGCTCGAGCGAGGGCGGCGCGACGAAGACGTAGCGGGCGGCGATACTCGAGTTTTTGATTTGCTTGACGCCCTGGGGAAGGAAGAAGACTTGTTAGCCATCTGCGCCGACTGACCGTGCCCACCTCTGTCTTGTCTCCTGCCACTACATGAGAAACGGCTCACCTCCATTTCAATATCTAGGAGCACGATGCGGCCCTTTTTCGTCTGCTCCTCAATCGTCATCTTGCTGGTGCCGTAGCGGTTGCCGCCGAACTGGGCGTGCTCGACGAAGCCGTCGCGGGCGATGAGGTCCTCAAAGTCCTGCATCGGCACGAAGTGGTAATGCTTGCCGTCCTCCTCGCCGGGCCGCGGGCCGCGGGTGGTGTGCGAGACGGAGAGGCAGAAGGCGTCGGGGTGGCGCTCGAACAGGAGGTTGTAGAGGGTGCCCTTGCCAACGCCCGAGGGGCCGGAGATGACGACGGGACGGCGGTCTGTTGAGGCGAGGGCTGGGGTTAGCAGCTGTCATTTTAGACGCAGGGGCGGGCGGGCTCGGGTTGCTGTTGGTTGTAGCGGTGACGAAGATGGCGGGGTCCTAGATAAAGGGGAAGCTGGCGGGGTAGACGTATGTATGTAAATGGAGACAATAAAACGATAAAAAACGTACCAGTGGCCATTGCAAGTAGACAGGGAAGTGAAAGACGGGGGAATGGAACGGTAGAAATGGTAGAGACGGTTCGAGTAAGGGAACGCGCAAACAGGCGCACCGGCATGGAAATGCAGAACAAGTTATACTGGGGAGGTTATTATACTGGGACGATCAGAAGTTTAAAAAGTTTTGGAGGGTTCATTCAGATTGGGCGACAAGGCACCAGTGGAGTCGGCTCATCCCCGGAGACTATCCGCAGTTTGGTGGCGATTTTCCACGCCGTTTGACCCCTCCAAACTTGTTTCTCTTGCTGGCGTTTTTCTAATTTTGTTTTAATTCTTCTTTATTCGACAAGCAGAGAGAAGAGAGATAAAATGCCCGACATGGCCGACGAGGACGACAGCCTGTCCATCTACGACGAAATCGAGATCGAGGACATGACGTTTGACGCCGCCCTGCAGACGTACTTTTACCCATGCCCGTGCGGTGACCGCTTCCAGATTGCGCTCGACGACCTACGCGACGAGCAAGACGTCGCCGTGTGTCCAAGCTGCAGCCTGATGATCCGCGTCATCTTCGACCTTGTACGTTTTCTTTTTTTTTTCTGGTCCTCGCTGCGTTCGCGGATATCTGTACTGCGCATTTTCTCTCTGGCCCGGTTCTGCGTAAGAAAAAAGCTTTGCTAATGTGCTTGCGATTTTGTAGGACGACTTGCCCAAGCCGCCGCCCGGACCCGCGAACCCGATTCCGATCGCTGCGTGAAACGAGTGCGGATTGCAGAGACGAAACAGAATGACGACATGCGACGGGCAGGATGACCTACGCCCGCGAGGGGTCAAAGCCGTGGCTCATCTCGGCAAAAAAAAAAAAAAAAAAAAA